>NC_052152.1:102096902-102405975 GCF_902713615.1 Scyliorhinus canicula | reverse complement strand
CCACCCCTTTGACCAACCGGTCACTTGTCTTAATACTTCCTTCCATAGCTCAGTATCATGTCTTGTTTGATCATTCTTCCTAAGAAGTACCTTGGGGGATTTCTCTTACATTAAAGGTGCTATGAAAATTCCAGTTGTTGCTGGTGAGAGAGAGAGGAGATCCCTGTCACTTCAGTGCAACTTTGATGCTAGAATTGTGTTTACTCCCTTCAACCATTTCAGTAAATTTATGGGCAAACAATCTCATGTGCACAAGGTAATGGAGCCCAGCTCTTTCTATTAAACCTGAAGCAAAATCAGATGAGTCTTTAGTAGTCTAAAGAGAGAAGCACCTTTTCTAAATTACTTGTCAAAATCTGCGAGTTCTGATCTTAAAGTATAATAAATATTGCTCTCTATTTAATTCCCTTCCCATAGAGTCTATAAGTAATCACATTGACTTTTGCAGAACAATGTTAAACATCTCTTTGTAATGTAGAGATCATATATTGCAGTTGAGCTGCATGCAAAATCCCATCATATTGTTACATATTGGAATAGGCTGCTGATTCGTTGCCTGTTCAGAGATGCCACACAGCAGCCTAAAATCCATCCTTCTCAAACATCATTCCAATTACTCGGGTGTTTTTTCCCCCAGTTTATCTAAATGAAGGAATGGAACATTCTTTCGTCAAAACTCAGCTTTCCAATCAATGCTATCTTAATACCATTAGCTGTTTGATACAATGGAGCATCTTGTTCGGCCACTCCAGGTGGCATTAGGAGGCAACCACGTTGGTGTGGGGCTGGAGTCACTAACAAACCAGACTGGGCTTCCTTCCCTAAAGGCTGCCATTGAATCAGTTGGCTTCACCCTCACTCTCCGTGTATCTGTGCTTCACCTTGTGGATCTATTTGAAAAACCTGGCATTTATATAGTGCCTCTCACAGTCTTGTATCAAAATGTTTTACTGCCAATGAAGCATGCTTGCAGTTGTACTGTAGAAAACGCAGTAGCCGTTCTGCACCCACCAAGAAACAGCAGTGAGATGAATGGCCAGATCATTTATTTTCTAGTGGCATTGAGGGAGGAACACTTACCTATTTCCAGTAGAGCTGTATATCTTTAATCTCAACCTCAACAAACAGGTGCCCTTTCTAATTGATTTATAGCACCCATCTACATCGTAAGAAAACTTTTCTGCTCTAACCATATCAGAGTAAGATGTCTTACAACACCAGATTAAAGTCCAACAGGTTTGTTTCGAATCACTAGCTTTCTTTCTTTTTAACCCTTAAATGAGGGCATTCACCTGAGGAAGGAGCTGTACTCCGAAAGCTAGTGATTCAAAACAAATCTGTTGGACTTTAACCTGGTGTCGTAAGACTTCTTACTGTGCCCACCCCAGTCTGACACTGGCATCTCCACATCATGGTGAATATATTAGACTAATTGAAGTAATTTTAAGCTAAATTACCATTGGGGAAACTGATGGGATTAGGCGGAACTCCTTTAATATTCTGTTCATTCTGACTCCTGTGACTTCAATGGTAGGTAAAATCGAGCAAGGATGAAAAACTGGTGTTTCACTTTTTAATAAATTTAGAGTACCCAATTCATTTTTTTCAATTATGGGGCAATTCATCGTGGCCAATTCACCGAGCCTGCACATCTTCAGTTTGTGAGGGTGAAACCCACGCAGACACGGGGAGAATGTGCAAACGCCACACGGACAGTGACTCAGTGCCGGGATTGAACCTGGGACCTCGGTGGCGTGAGGCTGCAGTGCTAACCACTGCGCCACCATGCTGCCTCACTAGTGTTTCACTTGATCCCGTCAGTTTCCCGATGGGTAGGTCAGCTTATAATTACCCCCAACTTGTCTGACTGTTTAAACATTCCATTCACAAACAGAAATAATCAAGAATGATTGCCACCTTGCTCCACATGTCCCAGTCTTCTGGAGCTAAGAATTCCAGATATTTAGAATAACTGTATAAACCATTCGCTTTGTTCAAATCACTCAGTAATCGTGCAGCAAGTTAAATCAAACAGCTGGGAGAGCGTTTCGACATGTTGCTTTCTTTTTTTAAAAAGAGACTAAATAGCTTCAGAGTAACCAGAAGGAAATAACTAAGGAAATCAGTGGTAATAGGTGCAGACATATCACATGGATTCTGCCCTCATCTGAGGGTTAAAAAGAAAGAACAAAAATAAGACTTGCATTTGCATAGCACCTTTCACAATCTCAAGCTGGCCCAAAGTGTTATTTTTGAAGCAGTCACTGTTTTAATTGACGGCAATCCAGCAGTCTTTTTGCAAACTGCAAGGTCCCACAAACAGCAATATGAATAAAAGACCTGAATTGATATTGCATCTTTCACAACTTTCCAGCTAATGAAGCACTTTCTACAATCTAGACACTGTAGTAATGTAGGAAGCACGGCAGCCAATTTCCACACAGCAAGATCCCACAACCAGGGAAACGGGAAAAGAGAGACAGGTGGAGAGAGGGAATCATTTGATCGATTTGCACATATTTTCTGCTGGCAAACCAACTGAAACCATGCCAATGATTCTAAATAACCCGGCTATTTCTTTTTTTCCGCCCGGTAAAATGAAACACAAATCTAAGCTTATTGCTAATGGCAAAACCCAGGCGCCCTCAGAACTAAATTGAAACTGCTGAAAGTATAAAAATGTGCATGTTGGAAAGTGTTGATGGACACTTTATTAAAACTCAATTCATCATCCATATGCTGTGGCCCTCTCTTCACTCGCAAAGTTACTTCCATAAGTGTTTTGAATAGAGGCTGGTATTTCACTCCATAAAAAAGAAATACCTCGAAGGTTGTCAGTTCTGTAATAGAAAGTCAAGGGCCGGATTCTCCGAAACGGCAGTAAGTGTTGACGCCGGCGTAAACACCGGAGCGTTTCACGCCAGCGTCAAGAGGACCCTTGGCCCAGCGATTCACTTACCTGATGGGGGCCAGCTGCCGATACGGGGCCCTGCACTTCCGGCCTGCGGCAGCGGCCCCGCGCAACATGGCGGACCCACATAGCGGACCGGCCCCCACAAAATAGCCCCCCCCCTGAGATCACGCTTATCCACCAATTGATGGCCCCCGATCGGAACCCTGGCCGTCCTGGAGGACTCCCCCAGTGACAGATACCCCCCCCCCCCCCCCAGGGCAGCCGTGGCAGCCGCCACTCCGAGTGCCCACCGGGTGAAACCATGTTAGGACCACGCCGGCGGGAACTCGGCCAGTTGCCGGCGGAGAATCGCCGCGAGGGCCTCTTTCAATGGCCCCTGACTGGCGCAGCGTCAACCACGTTCGAGCGACTGGCAACGATTCTCCAGTCCGCGGACGATTGCGGGAAGGTGTCGGACCCAATCAGGTGTCTGACGCCTCATTCTCCACCCCCGCGCCGAGCGCGATTTCAGCGCGGAGGCTTGGAGATCCCAGCCAAGGTTTTATCAATACACCAACGGCTGCCATTTTTTCATCATTACGGATCATAAGCTCTTGCTAGGTCTTTTCCGTGAGGGCAAGGCAATCCCACCCTTCGCCTCTGCATGGATCCAGTGCTGGGTCCTGTTGCTGGCAGCTTATTAGTATACATTTGAACATCGGCCCAGTACCCACTCTGTGCAAGCTGACATGCTGAGTCATCTACCTTGGCTGGCCAATACTGCGGCCCTCCACAAGGTGGAGGAAGTTGTCGCCACCTTGAATTTCATGGACTCACTACAGGTCACCGCATCGTGTGTCCGCGACTGGACTCAGGCGAACCCAATTCTCGCCAAGGTGCAGCATCTAGTGTGGCATGGTGGTGAGCATCGACATTTGCTGGGTGGATTGCCGGCCCTCTGCTCAAAGTTGTCTGAACTGAATGTGGAAGATGGTGTTCTGCTGTGGGTGATGCGGGTTATTATTCTGGCGATGGGTTGAGAACTCGTCTTGAAAGATCTTAATAACGGTCACCCAGGAGTGTCCAAAATAAAGATGTTGGTGTGGAGTTATGTCTGGTGGCTGGGTCTGGATAACGACATCGAGAAGATGGCTCAGCAGTGTTCCATCTGTCAAGAGCACCAAAAGCTCCCCTTGATCGCGTCTCTACGCCACTGGGAGTGGCCGTGCTTGAGTGCACACTGACTTTGATTGTCCTTTCCTGGGTTTGATGTTTCTTCTTTTGATGGATGCCCATTCCAAATGGTTGGAGGTTCACAAAATGATGGCAATCACCTCCCGTGCGACCATTGAGCAGTTGAGTATATCTTTCTTGACGCACTGAAGTCCTCGTCACAGGCAATTGTGTTTGTTTCACACTTGAAACATTCTCAGTGTACCTCAAGGCCAAGGGGATTCGACATGTGTGCACTGCCCATATCACCCGTCATTGAACGCATTAGCAGAGCAGACTTTGCGTTTGATGGATTCGACACTGGCTTGTTTCCTATTCTCCTATCGGACCACGCCATACACACGGTGACTGGAGTGGTCCCAGCTGAGATGGTCATGGGCCGGCGACTTTGTATCCGTATTAGCTTGTTGTTTCCCGATATCAGTGCTAAGGTGCGGGATAACCAGGCACTGCAAGGCCGTTACCCTATTCAACATCGACTGTCCTGGCATTTTGCACCTGGTGACACAGTAGTTGTCCGCAGCTTTGCAGATGCCACTCGCTGGCTCTCGGGAACTCTCTGTCACCAGACGGGGCCTGTCTCCGAACAGATTCAAATCCGTGGCCAGCTGATAAAAAGGCATCTGGATCATGTTCAGTCGCAGAGGCCGTTCCTTCGTAAGGCTCCTTACGTACGCCCTGTCCCGAATCGTCCAAGCCCGATGCCGGACCAGCCCATTGTGGCACCCCAAGGATGTCTCAATACCCACACGTGGGACGACATCTCTTTGGATTCTGACAAAAAAAGACAGGTTTCTGAAGTCTCTTATGCAGATTCCACTGTGCAGCTGCCTCTAGCCAACCGTCCGCCATGGATGTCCTGTCGGAAATGGCTTTTCCCTCCATGGTATGTCTGCCAGACCCGGTATGTCAAGTACATGATGCTCCAGCTGAACTGAAGAGGATCCAGCGTCCTCCTCCTCCTCATCCACGGCCGTCGAAGGTTCCTTCGGACTTTGGGGGAACGGATGTCATAATCTGCATGGGCTTTATGAAGTGGGAGATTGCCTTCCCCCTGTGGCGTGCGAGCACCCATGTTAAGGGGTGGGGAAACTCAGTCTGCACTGACCTGTTAAGACCCATTTGGGAGCTACTGGGAGCTGTGTACTATAGTCTTGTCGTGGGACTCGGAGTGGACTCTCCGTGGCTTCATAAAATTACATTTTGCAGCCGGGCCTGTGCAGATTTGAAATCAGGACGGGAATAGCACAGACTGGCAATGAGGTAAGTATTGGGGACATCGAGGGCTGAGGGAAAGAGGTCTATGGAAGGGGGCGAGGGAAAGGAGTCTGAGGGGTTGAGGGAAAGAGGTTTGGGGCAGGGGTGAGGGAAAGAACTCTGAGGGGGAAGGGGTGAGTGAAAGAGGTCTGAGGGGAGAGGTGAGTGAATGAGGTCTGGGGAGGAGGTGAAGGAAAGAGGTCCAAGGGGGAGGGGGGAGGGAAAGAGGTCCAGGAGAGGGGGAGAAATTAAAAGGTCAGAGGGAAGGCAAGTGGGGGGAAAGTTCAGGTGGGGAGGGATGAGGGAAAGAAGGCGGGAGAGAGAGAGGCCGGGAGACTTCAAGGCCTGGATACTGGAGGGGGAAGGGAGTAGGGGAGAACGTTTTGAGGGAGGGGAGAGAGTTTGGAAGTGGGAGAGGCTGGAGGGAGGGTAGAGAGCCTGGGTAGAGGGGTGGGTTTGGAGGCACGGGGAGAGCTTGCGGTGAATGTTTGGTGAGAGGGTGACTGTTTGGAGAGGAGAGTTTTGAGGGGGAAGGTTTGGAGGGAGGGAAGACTGGTGGGAGGGGGTGAGAGGCTGGAGGGAGGTGGATGAGATGCTGGAAGGAGGGGATGGGAGGCTAGAGGGAGTGGTAGAAGCTGGAAAGAGAGAATTTGGAGGAAGAGTTTGGAGATAGAGGGAAAGTTTGGAGGGAGGGGCAAAGTTTGGAGAGCGGGAGAAGAGTTTGGAGGGGAGGAACTTAGAGGGAGGGAGGAGAGTTTGGAGGGTGAGTCTGAAAGGCTGAAGGGGGGAGGGGAGGTGGGATGGATGGCAGAGACTGGAGGGAGGGGAAAAGGTTGGAGGAAGGAGGATAGGTTGGAGGGAGGGGAAAGCCTTGGAGTGGAGGAGCAGTTATAGGAAGGGAGGAAAGTTTGGAGTGGGAGGTGATTTTGGAGCGGGCTGTTTGGAGCAGAATTTAGAGGGAGGGCGATGGTTTGGAGATTGGAAGAGGAAAGTGGGGAAGGGTTTGGAGGTGGGGAGGAAAGGGGAATGTTTAGACCCTGAGATTGGAAGCAGGGGGTGTTGGGGGGAGAATTTAGACCCTGAAAGTTGGGGTGTGTGGGAGAAATGTATAAAGCCTGAGGCTAAATGAACAAAGAACTGATAGGAGTCAGGTGGTGCTCTCAGACATGGACTGTATAAGAAAACATTTTTTTGGACTAAATGAAGCACTGAATACATCCAGATATTATTTAAATAATTAATTTCCTTTTACATTTCAATGTAGGTTGCCAAGCATATTTCATAACTTTGAGCGTGCTGGATAACATTGAGCATGCAGGATAGCTTTGAGCACACTAGATAGCTTTGTGTGCACTAGATAGCTATGAGTGCACTGGATAATTTTGAGCATGCTGGCTAGCTTTGAGCACACTAGGTAACTCTGAGTGTGCTGGGCAGCTTTGAGTGTACTGGATAGCTATGAGTGCATTGGATAACTTTGAGCAGGCTGGGTATATTTGAGTGCACTGGATAGCTTTGCGTGCACTGCATAGCTTTGAGCATGACGGGTAGCTTTGAACACGCTGGGTGGCTTTGAGTGTTAGGGATAACTTTGAGCACACTGAGGGTAGCACGGTGGCGCAGTGGGTTAGCCCTGCTGCCTCACGGCGCCGAGGTCCCAGGTTCGATCCCGGCTCTGGGTCACTGTCCGTGTGGAGTTTGCACATTCTCCCCGTGTTTACGTGGGTTTCGCCCCCACAGCCCAAAGATATGCAGGCTAGGTGGATTGGCCAGGTTAAATTGCCCCTTAAATGGAAAAAATGAATTGGGTACTCTAAATTTATTTTAAAAAACTTTGAGCACACTGAATAGCTTTGAGCATGGTGGCTTTAGCACACTGGATAATTTTGAGCGTACTGCACAGCTTTGAGTGCGTTGGATAACCTTGAGTGTACTGGATAGCTTTGAGTCTGCTGGCTAACTTTAAGAGCATCGGATAGTTTTGAGCACATTGAATAGATCTGACCGTGCTGGGCAGATCTCGCTGGATAAGTTTGAGTGCACAGGGTAACTTTGAACGTGCTGGCTAAATTTAAATGCATTAGATAGCTTTGAGCACATTGAATAGTTTTGAGCAGGGTGAATAGCCTTGAGTGTGCTGAATAACTTTGAGCACACTGGATAATTTTGAGTGCACTGCACAGCTTTGAGTGTGTTGAATAGCCTTGAGTGCACTGGGTAATTTTGAGTGCGCTGGCTAACTTTAAGTGCACTAAGGGTGGCACTGTTGTGCAGTGGTTAGCACTGCTGCTTCATGGCGCTGAGGATCCAGGTTCAATCCCAGCCCCGGGTCACTGTCCATGTGGAGTTTGCACATTCTCCCCGTGTCTGCATTGATCTCGCCCCCACAACCCAAAAGATGTGCAGGGTAGTAAGTGGATTATCACGCTAAATTTAAAAGATATTTTAGAGTACCCATTTATTCATTTCCCATTAAGGGGCAATTTAGCTTGACCAATTCACCTAACCTGCCCATCTATGGGTTGTGGGGGTGAAACCATGCAATCATGGGGAGAATGTGCAAATTCCACACAGACAGTGACCCAGAGCTGGGATCGAACCCGGATCCTCAGCGCCGTGGGCAGCACTGTGCTAACCACTGCATCGCCTGCCGCCCCTGCTCATGCTAAATTGTCCTTAATTGGAATTTATTTTTTCAAAGATTTTTAGAAACTTTAAGTGCACTGGATAGCTTTGAGCATGCTGAATAGCTTTGAGCACACTGGGTAGCTTTGAGCACGCTGAATAGCTTTGAGTACACTGGATAGCTTTGAGAACGCTGAATAGCTTTGAGAACGCTGAATAGCTTTGAGCACACTGGATAGCTTTGAGCACGCTGAATAGCTTTGAGTACACTGGATAGCTTTGAGCACACTGGATAGCTTTGAGCATGCTGAATAGCTTTGAGCACACTGGGTAGCATTGAGCACACTGGGTAGCTTTGAGCACACTGGGTAGCTTTGAGCACGCTGAATAGCTGTGAGCACACTGGGTAGCTTTGAGCACACTGGGTAGCTTTGAGTACACTGGATAGCTTTGAGCATGCTGAATAGCTTTGAGCACACTGGATAGCTTTGAGCACACTGGGTAGCTTTGAGCACTCTGGGTAGCTTTGAGCACACTGGGTAGCTTTGAGCACGCTGAATAGCTTTGAGCACTCTGGGTAGCTTTGAGCACGCTGGATAGCTTTGAGCACTCTGGGTAGCTTTGAGCACACTGGGTAGCTTTGAGCACGCTGAATAGCTTTGAGCACTCTGGGTAGCTTTGAGCACGCTGGATAGCTTTGAGCACGCTGAATAGCTTTGAGTACACTGGATAGCTTTGAGCACGCTGAATAGCTGTGAGCACACTGGGTAGCTTTGAGCACACTGGGTAGCTTTGAGTACACTGGATAGCTTTGAGCATGCTGAATAGCTTTGAGCACACTGGATAGCTTTGAGCACACTGGGTAGCTTTGAGCACTCTGGGTAGCTTTGAGTACACTGGATAGCTTTGAGCATGCTGAATAGCTTTGAGCACACTGGATAGCTTTGAGCACACTGGGTAGCTTTGAGCACACTGGGTAGCTTTGAGCACTCTGGGTAGCTTTGAGCACACTGGGTAGCTTTGAGCACGCTGAATAGCTTTGAGCACTCTGGGTAGCTTTGAGCACGCTGGATAGCTTTGAGCACGCTGAATAGCTTTGAGTACACTGGATAGCTTTGAGCACGCTGAATAGCTTTGAGTACACTGGATAGCTTTGAGCACGCTGAATAGCTTTGAGCACTCTGGGTAGCTTTGAGCACACTGAATAGCTTTGAGCACACTGGGTAGCTTTGAGCACACTGGGTAGCTTTGAGCACACTGGGTAGCTTTGAGCACACTGGGTAGCTTTGAGCACACTGGATAGCTTTGAGCACGCTGGATAGCTTTGAGCACACTGGATAGCTTTGAGCACGCTGAATAGCTTTGAGTACACTGGATAGCTTTGAGCATGCTGAATAGCTTTGAGTACACTGGGTAGCTTTGAGCACGCTGGGTAGGTTTGAGCACGCTGAATAGCTTTGAGTACACTGGGTAGCTTTGAGCACACTGGGTAGCTTTGAGCACGCTGAATAGCTTTGAGCACACTGGATAGCTTTGAGCACACTGGGTAGCTTTGAGCACACTGGGTAGCTTTGAGCACGCTGAATAGCTTTGAGCACGCTGAATAGCTTTGAGCATGCTGAATAGCTTTGAGCACGCTGAATAGCTTTGAGCACACTGGGTAGCTTTGAGCACGCTGAATAGCTTTGAGTACACTGGGTAGCTTTGAGCACACTGGGTAGCTTTGAGCACGCTGAATAGCTTTGAGCACACTGGATAGCTTTGAGCATGCTGAATAGCTTTGAGCACACTGGGTAGCTTTGAGCACACTGGGTAGCTTTGAGCACGCTGAATAGCTTTGAGCACACTGGGTAGCTTTGAGCACACTGGGTAGGTTTGAGCACGCTGGGTAGCTTTGAGCACACTGGGTAGCTTTGAGCACGCTGAATAGCTTTGAGCACGCTGAATAGCTTTGAGTACACTGGGTAGCTTTGAGCACACTGGGTAGCTTTGAGCACGCTGAATAGCTTTGAGCACACTGGGTAGCTTTGAGCACTCTGGGTAGCTTTGAGCACGCTGAATAGCTTTGAGCACGCTGAATAGCTTTGAGCATGCTGAATAGCTTTGAGCGCACTGGGTAGCTTTGAGCACGCTGAATAGCTTTGAGCACACTGGGTAGCTTTGAGCACACTGGGTAGCTTTGAGCACTCTGGGTAGGTTTGAGCATGCTGAATAGCTTTGAGCACGCTGAATAGCTTTGAGCACACTGGGTAGCTTTGAGCACAATGGGTAGCTTTGAGCACACTGGGTAGCTTGAGCATGCTGAATAGCTTTGAGCACACTGAATAGCTTTGAGCACGCTGGGTAGGTTTGAGCACACTGAATAGCTTTGAGCACGCTGGGTAGGTTTGAGCACGCTGAATAGCTTTGAGTACACTGGATAGCTTTGAGCATGCTGAATAGCTTTGAGCACACTGGGTAGTTTTGAGCACGCTGAATAGCTTTGAGTACACTGGATAGCTTTGAGCACGCTGAATAGCTTTGAGCACGCTGAATAGCTTTGAATACACTGGATAGCTTTGAGCACGCTGAATAGCTTTGAGCACACTGGGTAGTTTTGAGCACACTGGGTAGGTTTGAGCACACTGGATAGCTTTGAGCACACTGGGTAGGTTTGAGTGCACTGGGTAACTTTGAGCACGCTGAATAGCTTTGAGCACACTGGATAGCTTTGAGCATGCTGAATAGCTTTGAGCACACTGGGTAGTTTTGAGCACGCTGAATAGCTTTGAGTACACTGGATAGCTTTGAGCACGCTGGATAGCTTTGAGAACGCTGAATAGCTTTGAGCACACTGGGTAGCTTTGAGCACGCTGAATAGCTTTGAGCACACTGGATAGCTTTGAGCACGCTGGATAGCTTTGAGCACGCTGAATAGCTTTGAGCACATTGGATAGCTTTGAGCACGCTGAATAGCTTTGAGCACACTGGATAGCTTTGAGCACGCTGAATAGCTTTGAGCACACTGGATAGCTTTGAGCACACTGGGTAGCTTTGAGCACACTGGATAGCTTTGAGCACACTGGATAGCTTTGAGCACACTGGATAGCTTTGAGCATGCTGAATAGCTTTGAGCACACTGGATAGCTTTGAGCACACTGGATAGCTTTGAGCACACTGGATAGCTTTGAGCACACTGGATAGCTTTGAGCACGCTGAATAGCTTTGAGTACACTGGATAGCTTTGAGCACGCTGAATAGCTTTGAGTACACTGGGTAGCTTTGAGCACACTGGGTAGCTTTGAGCACGCTGAATAGCTTTGAGCACACTGGGTAGCTTTGAGCACGCTGAATAGCTTTGAGTACCCTGGGTAGCTTTGAGCACACTGGGTAGCTTTGAGCACACTGGGTAGCTTTGAGCACGCTGAATAGCTTTGAGCACGCTTAATAGCTTTGAGCACACTGGGTAGCTTTGAGCACGCTGAATAGCTTTGAGCACGCTGAATAGCTTTGAGCACACTGGATAGCTTTGAGCACACTGGGTAGCTTTGAGCACGCTGAATAGCTTTGAGCACACTGAATAGCTTTGAGCACACTGGATAGCTTTGAGCACGCTGAATAGCTTTGAGTACACTGGGTAGCTTTGAGCACACTGGGTAGCTTTGAGCACGCTGAATAGCTTTGAGCACACTGGGTAGCTTTGAGCACGCTGAATAGCTTTGAGCACACTGGGTAGCTTTGAGCACTCTGGGTAGCTTTGAGCACACTGGGTAGCTTTGAGCATGCTGAATAGCTTTGAGCACACTGGGTAGCTTTGTGCACGCTGAATAGCTTTGAGCACGCTGAATAGCTTTGAGCACACTGGGTAGCTTTGAGCACGTTGAATAGCTTTGAGCACACTGGGTAGCTTTGAGCACGCTGAATAGCTTTGAGCACACTGGGTAGCTTTGAGCACGCTGAATAGCTTTGAGCACACTGGGTAGCTTTGAGCACACTGGGTAGCTTTGAGCACTCTGGGTAGGTTTGAGCATGCTGAATAGCTTTGAGCACGCTGAATAGCTTTGAGCACACTGGGTAGCTTTGAGCATGCTGAATAGCTTTGAGCACACTGAATAGCTTTGAGCACGCTGGGTAGGTTTGAGCATGCTGAATAGCTTTGAGCACGCTGAATAGCTTTGAGCACACTGGGTAGCTTTGAGCATGCTGAATAGCTTTGAGCACACTGAATAGCTTTGAGCATGCTGAATAGCTTTGAGTACACTGGATAGCTTTGAGCATGCTGAATAGCTTTGAGTGCACTGGGTAACTTTGAGCACGCTGAATAGCTTTGAGCACACTGGATAGCTTTGAGCATGCTGAATAGCTTTGAGCACGCTGGGTAGTTTTGAGCACGCTGAATAGCTTTGAGTACACTGGATAGCTTTGAGCACACTGGGTAGTTTTGAGCACGCTGAATAGCTTTGAGTACACTGGATAGCTTTGAGCACACTGGGTAGCTTTGAGCACGCTGGATAGCTTTGAGAACGCTGAATAGCTTTGAGCACACTGGGTAGCTTTGAGCACGCTGAATAGCTTTGAGCACACTGGATAGCTTTGAGCACGCTGAATAGCTTTGAGCACATTGGATAGCTTTGAGCACGCTGAATAGCTTTGAGCACACTGGATAGCTTTGAGCACGCTGAATAGCTTTGAGTACACTGGGTAGCTTTGAGCACGCTGAATAGCTTTGAGCACGCTGAATAGCTTTGAGCACACTGGGTAGCTTTGAGCACGCTGAATAGCTTTGAGTACACTGGGTAGCTTTGAGCACACTGGGTAGCTTTGAGCACGCTGAATAGCTTTGAGCACACTGGATAGCTTTGAGCATGCTGAATAGCTTTGAGCACACTGGATAGCTTTGAGCACACTGGATAGCTTTGAGCACGCTGAATAGCTTTGAGCATGCTGAATAGCTTTGAGCACGCTGAATAGCTTTGAGCACGCTGAATAGCTTTGAGCACACTGGGTAGGTTTGAGCACACTGGATAGCTTTGAGCACGCTGAATAGCTTTGAGCACATTGGGTAGGTTTGAGCACACTGGATAGCTTTGAGCATGCTGAATAGCTTTCAGCACACTGGATAGCTTTGAGCACGCTGAATAGCTTTGAGCACGCTGAATAGCTTTGAGCACACTGGATAGCTTTGAGCACGCTGAATAGCTTTGAGCACACTGGATAGCTTTGAGCACACTGGATAGCTTTGAGCACACTGGATAGCTTTGAGCACACTGAATAGCTTTGAGCACGCTGAATAGCTTTGAGTACACTGGGTAGCTTTGAGTACACTGCGTAGTTTTGAGCATGCTGAATAGCTTTGAGCATCCTGAATAGCTTTGAGCACACTGGGTAGCTTTGAGCACGCTGAATAGCTTTGAGTACACTGGATAGCTTTGAGCACACTGGGTAGCTTTGTGCACGCTGAATAGCTTTGAGCACACTGGGTAGCTTTAAGCACGCTGCATAGCTTTGAGCACACTGGATAGCTTTGAGCACGCTGAATAGCTTTGAGCATCCTGAATAGCTTTGAGCACACTGGGTAGCTTTGTGCACGCTGAATAGCTTTGAGCACACTGGGTAGCTTTAAGCACGCTGCATAGCTTTGAGCACACTGGATAGCTTTGAGCACGCTGAATAGCTTTGAGTACACTGGATAGCTTTGAGCACGCTGAATAGTTTTGAGCACATTGGGTAGCTTTGAGTGCACTGGGCAACTTTGAGTGCGCTGGGTATCTTTGAGCACACTTCAAAGCTTTGACTGTTGGATAGCCTTGAGTGCACTGGGTAACTTTGAGCGCCCTGGTTAACTTTGCGCTGGGTAACTTTGTGTCTGCTGGATAGCTTTGAGCACACTGGATAGCTTTGAGCACACTGGATAGCTTTGAGCACACTGGATAGCTTTGAGCACACTGGATAGCTTTGAGTACACTGGATAGCTTTGAGCACACTGAATAGCTTTGAGTGTGTTGGATAATTTTGAGCTCACTGGATAGCTTTGGGAATGCTGGATTGCTTTGAACCCACTCTGTAACTTTGAGCATACTGGAAAACTCTGACTATGTTGCAAAACTTTCAGTGCACTGAATAGCTTTGAGAACACTATAGCTTTGAGCACACTGGGTAGCTTTGAGCATGCTGAATAGCTTTGAGCACACTGGGTAGCTTTGAGCACGCTGAATAGCTTTGAGCACACTGGATAGCTTTGAGCACGCTGAATAGCTTTGAGCACACTGGGTAGTTTTGAGCATGCTGAATAGCTTTGAGCACACTGGGTAGTTTTGAGCACACTGGGTAGTTTTGAGCACACTGGGTAGTTTTGAGCACGCTGAATAGCTTTGAGTACACTGGATAGCTTTGAGCACGCTGAATAGCTTTGAGCACACTGGGTAGTTTTGAGCATGCTGAATAGCTTTGAATACACTGGATAGCTTTGAGCACGCTGAATAGCTTTGAGCACACTGGGTAGCTTTGAGCACACTGGGTAGTTTTGAGCACGTTGAATAGCTTTGAGCACACTGGGTAGTTTTGAGCACACTGAATAGCTTTGAGCACTCTGGATAGCTTTGAGCACGCTGAATAGCTTTGAGTACACTGGGTAGTTTTGAGCACACTGGATAGCTTTGAGCACGCTGAATAGCTTTGAGCACTCTGGGTAGCTTTGAGCATGCTGAATAGCTTTGAGCACACTGGGTAGCTTTGAGCACGCTGAATAGCTTTGAGTACACTGGGTAGCTTTGAGCACACTGGATAGCTTTGAGCATGCTGAATAGCTTTGAGCACACTGGGTAGCTTTGAGCACGCTGAATAGCTTTGAGCACACTGGGTAGTTTTGAGCACGCCGAATAGCTGTGAGCACACTGGGTAGCTTTGAGCACACTGGGTAGCTTTGAGCACACTGGGTAGCTTTGAGCACACTGAATAGCTTTGAGCACGCTGAATAGCTTTGAGCACACTGGATAGCTTTGAGCACATTGGGTAAGTTTGAGCACACTGGGTAGTTTTGAGCACGCTGAATAGCTTTGAGCACACTGGATAGCTTTGAGCACGCTGAATAGCTTTGAGCACACTGGGTAGCTTTGAGCATGCTGAATAGCTTTGAGCACGCTGAATAGCTTTGAGCACGCTGGATAGCTTTGAGCACATTGGGTAGGTTTGAGCACACTGGGTAGCTTTGAGCACACTGAATAGCTTTGAGCACACTGGGTAGCTTTGAGCACGCTGAATAGCTTTGAGCACACTGGATAGCTTTGAGCACGCTGAATAGCTTTGAGCACACTGGATAGCTTTGAGCACGTGGAATAGCTTTGAGCACACTGGGTAGTTTTCAGCACGCTGAATAGCTTTGAGCACACTGGGTAGTTTTGAGCACGCTGAATAGCTTTGAGCACTCTGGATAGCTTTGAGCATGCTGAATAGCTTTGAGCATGCTGAATAGCTTTGAGCACGCTGGATAGCTTTGAGAACGCTGAATAGCTTTGAGCACACTGGGTAGCTTTGAGCACGCTGAATAGCTTTGAGCACACTGGATAGCTTTGAGCACACTGGGTAGCTTTGAGCACGCTGAATAGCTTTGAGCACACTGGGTAGCTTTGAGCACGCTGAATAGCTTTGAGCACACTGGATAGCTTTGAGCACGCTGAATAGCTTTGAGCACACTGGGTAGTTTTGAGCATGCTGAATAGCTTTGAGCACACTGGGTAGTTTTGAGCACACTGGGTAGTTTTGAGCACACTGGGTAGTTTTGAGCACGCTGAATAGCTTTCAGTACACTGGATAGCTTTGAGCACGCTGAATAGCTTTGAGCACACTGGGTAGTTTTGAGCATGCTGAATAGCTTTGAATACACTGGATAGCTTTGAGCACGCTGAATAGCTTTGAGCACACTGGGTAGCTTTGAGCACACTGGGTAGTTTTGAGCACGTTGAATAGCTTTGAGCACACTGGGTAGTTTTGAGCACACTGAATAGCTTTGAGCACTCTGGATAGCTTTGAGCACGCTGAATAGCTTTGAGTACACTGGGTAGTTTTGAGCACACTGGATAGCTTTGAGCATGCTGAATAGCTTTGAGCACACTGGATAGCTTTGAGCATGCTGAATAGCTTTGAGCACACTGGGTAGCTTTGAGCACACTGGATAGCTTTGAGCATGCTGAATAGCTTTGAGCACACTGGGTAGCTTTGAGCACGCTGAATAGCTTTGAGCACGCTGGGTAGCTTTGAGCACACTGGGTAGCTTTGAGCATGCTGAATAGCTTTGAGCACGCTGGGTAGCTTTGAGCACACTGGGTAGCTTTGAGCACGCTGAATAGCTTTGAGCACACTGGGTAGCTTTGAGCACGCTGAATAGCTTTGAGCACGCTGGATAGCTTTGAGCACATTGGGTAGGTTTGAGCACACTGGGTAGTTTTGAGCACGCTGAATAGCTTTGAGCACACTGGATAGCTTTGAGCACGCTGAATAGCTTTGAGCACACTGGGTAGCTTTGAGCACACTGGGTAGCTTTGAGCATGCTGAATAGCTTTGAGCACACTGGGTAGCTTTGAGCATGCTGAATAGCTTTGAGCACGCTGGATAGCTTTGAGCACATTGGGTAGGTTTGAGCACACTGGGTAGTTTTGAGCACGCTGAATAGCTTTGAGCACACTGGATAGCTTTGAGCACGCTGAATAGCTTTGAGCACACTGGGTAGTTTTCAGCACGCTGAATAGCTTTGAGCACACTGGGTAGTTTTGAGCACGCTGAATAGCTTTGAGCACTCTGGATAGCTTTGAGCACGCTGAATAGCTTTGAGCACACTGGGTAGTTTTGAGCATGCTGAATAGCTTTGAGCACGCTGAATAGCTTTGAGCACACTGGGTAGCTTTGAGCACGCCGAATAGCTTTGAGCACACTGGATAGCTTTGAGCACACTGGATAGCTTTGAGCATGCTGAATAGCTTTGAGCATGCTGAATAGCTTTGAGTACACTGGATAGCTTTGAGCACACTGGATAGCTTTGAGCACACTGGGTAGTTTTGAGCATGCTGAATAGCTTTGAGCACGCCGAATAGCTTTGAGCACACTGGATAGCTTTGAGTAAACTGGATAGCTTTGAGCATGCTGAATAGCTTTGAGCACACTGGATAGCTTTGAGCACACTGGATAGCTTTGAGCACACTGGGTAGCTTTGAGCACGCTGAATAGCTTTGAGTACACTGGATAGCTTTGAGCATGCTGAATAGCTTTGAGCACACTGGGTAGCTTTGAGTGCACTGGGTAACTTTGAGCGCACTGGTTAACTTTGCGCTGGGTAACTTTGTGTCTGCTGGATAGCTTTGAGAATGTTGAATAGCTTTGAGTGTGTTGGATAATTTTGAGCTCACTGGATAGCTTTGGGAATGCTGGATTGCTTTGTACCCACTCTGTAACTTTGAGCACACTGGAAAACTCTGACTATGTTGCAAAATTTTCAGTGCACTGGATAGCTTTGAGCACACGGGATAGCTTTGAGCATGTTGGATAACCTTGAGTGTGCTGGATTGCTATGAGCGCACTGAATAATTTTGAGTGCACTGGAGTTTGAGCACACTGAATAGCTTTTAGAATACTGAAAAGCTTGGAGAGTACGGGGACGCTTTGTGTGGGTTGGATATCGTTTAGCACATAAGGTAGCTTTGAGTCCACTGGGTAGATTTGTGTGCACTGGATAGCTATGAGCGCACTGGATACATTTGTGTCCACTGTATAGCTTTGAGCATGCTGAATATCGTTGAATGTGCTGGATAGTTTTGAGCTCACTGGATAGCTTTGAGCATGCTGAATTGCTGTGAGAACACTGTATAGCTTTAAGCATGCTGGGTAGCTTTGACTATGCTTGTTAACTTTGAACATGCTGAATAACTGAGTGCACTGGGTAATGTTTCACGCATTGAATAGTTTTTTTTTAATAAACATTTTACTGAGGTATTTTTGGTATAGTGACAACAACAAAAGAAACAATATACATGAAACCATAAACATAGTGCAAAGCCATTCACCTCCCATACAGATCCCACACTTATTGACTCCTTACTCTAATCTAAACCACTCCACCCCCCCCTCCCCCCCGGGTGTGCTGATGATTAATTTCCCGCAAAGTCGTCGATGAACGGTTGCCACCTCCGGGCAAACCCTAACAGTGACCCTCTCAAGGCGAACTTGATTTTCTCCAAACAGAGAAAGCTAGCCATGTCCGAAAGCCAGGCCTCCAACTTCGGGGGCTTGGAGTCCCTCCAAGCTAATAGTATCCGTCTCCGGGCTAACAGGGAAGCAAACGCCAGCACGTCTGCCTCTTTCTCCTCCTGGATTCCCGGGTCTTCCGACACCCCGAAAATCGCCACCTCTGGACTCAGCGCCACCCTTGTTTTTAACACTGTGGGCATGACTTCCGCAAACCCCTGCCAAAATCCCCTAAGCTTTGGACATGTCCAAAACATGTAGACATGGTTCGCTGGTCCTCCCGCACATTCTGCGCACATGTCCTCCACTCCAAAGAATCTGCTCATCTGGGCCACTGTCATGTGAGCCCGGGGAACAATCTTAAATTGTATCAGGCTGAGCCTGGCACGTGTTGTGGATGTGTTGACTCTACTCAACGTGTCTGCCCAGAGACCATCCTCTATCTCACCTCCCAGCTCCTCCTCCCACCTGCGCTTGAGCATCTCGGTCTGCATCTTCTCCGACCCAATAAGCTCCTTATAAACGCCCGAGACGCTCCCTTCTCCTACCCACCCTCTGGAAACTACCCTGTCCTGAATTCCCCTGAGCGGTAGGAGAGGGAAGGTTTACACCTGTTTACAAAGGAAGTCCCGCACCTGCAGATACCTGAATTTGTTTCCCCTCGCCAACCCAAACTTCTCCTCCAGCACCCTCATACTCGGAAATCTCCCCTCTAGAAACATATCCCCCATCCTCTCCATCCCTCTCTCCGCCATAACTGGAAACCCCCGTCCATACTCCCCGGGGCAAACCAGTGATTATCGCAGATTGGGGCCCAGACCGATGCTCCCACTGCTCCCACATGCCGCCTCCACTGGTCCCAAACTCTCAGGGCCACCACCACCACTGGGCTGGTGTTGTACCGTGCTGGTAGGAACGGCAGAGGCGCAGTTACCAACGCCCCCAAACTGGTGCCCTTACATGAAGTCGCCTCCATATGCATTCATGCCAACCCCTCCCCCACCACCCACCTGATCATGGCTATATTCGCTGCCCAGTAATAGTTACTAAAATTTGGCAGCGCCAACCCGCCCTCTCCCCGACTCCACGCAAGCATTACCTTCCTTACTCGCGGGGACTTGCTGCTCAGATGAAGCCCATGATCACTCTGTTGACCCGCTTAAAAAAGGACCGCGGAATAAAGATGGGGAGACACTGAAATACAAATAGGAATCTCGGGAGGACCGTCATCTTCACCATTTGCACCCTCCCAGCCAGAGACAATGGAAGCGCGTCCCATCACACATTGAATAGTTAAGAGCGTATTGGAAAGCTTTGAGTGCACTGATTAGCTTGGAGCGTACTGGATAGCTATGAATGCTGTGGATACCTTTGTGTGTGCTGGATGGCTTTGAACGTGCAGCATAGCTAGGAATATAAGAACATAAGAACATAAGAACTAGGAGCAGGAGTAGGCCATCTGGCCCCTCGAGCCTGCTCCGCCATTCAATGAGATCATGGCTGATCTTTTGTGGACTCAGCTCCACTTTCCGGCCCGAACACCATAACCCTTAATCCCTTTATTCTTCAAAAAACTATCTATCTTTACCTTAAAAACATGTAATGAAGGAGCCTCAACTGCTTCACTGGGCAAGGAATTCCATAGATTCACAACCCTTTGGGTGAAGAAGTTCCTCCTAAACTCAGTTCTAAATCTACTTCCCCTTATTTTGAGGCTATGCCCCCTAGTTCTGCTGTCACCCGCCAGTGGAAACAACCTGCCCGCATCTATCCTATCTATTCCCTTCATAATTTTAAATGTTTCTATAAGATCCCCCCTCATCCTTCTAAATTCCAACGAGTACAGTCCCAGTCTACTCAACCTATCCTCATAATCCAACCCCTTCAGCTCTGGGATTAACCTAGTGAATCTCCTCTGCACACCCTCCAGCGCCAGTACGTCCTTTCTCAAGTAAGGTGACCAAAACTGAACACAATACTCCAGGTGTGGCCGCACTAACACCTTATACAATTGCAACATAACCTCCCTAGTCTTAAACTCCATCCCTCTAGCAATGAAGGACAAAATTCGATTTGCCTTCTTAATCACCTGTTGCACTTGTAAACCAACCTTCTGTGACTCATGCACTAGCACACCCAAGTCTCTCTGAACAGCGGCATGCTTTAATATTTTATCGTTTAAATAATAATCCCGTTTGCTGTTATTCCTACCAAAATGGATAACCTCACATTTGTCAACATTGTATTCCATCTGCCAGACCCGAGCCCATTCACTTAACCTATCCAAATCCCTCTGCAGACTTCCAGTATCCTCTGCACTTTTCGCTTTACCACTCATCTTAGTGTCATCTGCAAACTTGGACACATTGCCCTTGGTCCCCAACTCCAAATCATCAATGTAAATTGTGAACAATTGTGGGCCCAACACGGATCCCTGAGGGACACCACTAGCTACTGATTGCCAACCAGAGGAAACACCCATTTATCCCAACTCTTTGCTTTCTATTAATTAACCAATCCTCTATCCATGCTACTACTTTACCCTTAATGCCATGCATCTTTATCTTATGCAGCAACCTTTTGTGTGGCACCTTGTCAAAGGCTTTCTGGAAATCCAGATATACCACATCCATCGGCTCCCCGTTATCTACTGCACTGGTAATGTCCTCAAAAAATTCCACTAAATTAGTTAGGCACGACCTGCCTTTTACGAACCCATGCTGCGTCTGCCCAATGGGACAATTTCTATCCAGATGCCTCGCAATTTCTTCCTTGATGATAGATTCCAGCATCTTCCCTATTACTGAAGTTAAACTCACTGGCCTATAATTTCCTGCTTTCTGCCTACCTCCTTTTTTAAACAGTGGCGTCACGTTTGCTAATTTCCAATCCACCGGGACCACCCCAGAGTCTAGTGAATTTCGGTAAATTATCACTAGTGCATCTGCAATTTCCCTAGCCATCTCTTTTAGCACTCTGGGATGCATTCAATCAGGGCCAGGAGACTTGTCTACCTTTAGCCCCATTAGCTTGCCCATCACTCCCTCCTTAGTGATAACAATCCTCTCAAGGTCCTCACCTGTCATAGCCTCATTTCTATCAGTCACTGGCATGTTATTTGTGTCTTCCACTGTGAAGACCGACCCAAAAAACCTGTTCAGTTCCTCAGCCATTTCCTCATTTCCCATTATTAAAACTCCCTTCTCATCTTCTAAAGGACCAATATTTACCTTAGCCACTCTTTTTTGTCTTATATATTTGTAAAAACTTTTACTGTCTGTTTTTATATTCTGAGCAAGTTTACTCTCATACTCTATCTTACTCTTCTTTATAGCTTTTTTAGTAGCTTTCTGTTGCCCCCTAAAGATTTCCCAGTCCTCTAATCTCCCAGCAATCTTTGCCACTTTATATGCTTAATATAATATGGCATGGGATCAGTGCACTGGATAACTTTGAATGCATGATCAGGTTGATGTCAAATTCATTCCAAATGAGAACTTTTTTTAAAAATAAGTTTTATTGAAAAATTTTGCATTTGTACAACAACATCGAACCATAATAAAATACCAACAATAACAATAATGATAGCAATCATAAACATTCGCCCCTCCTCAATGTACAACACAACATATTAACAACAACTTAAATTAACACAATGTTAAGTTACATAACCGTAGAAAAAAAAATAGAAACTATAATAAGGAACACCCCCCCCCCCCCCCCCCCCCCCCCCCCCCCGGGTTGCTGCTGCTATTGACCAAGATACCTATCTTTGAGCCAGGAAGTCCAGAAAAGGCTGCCACCGTTTATAGAACCCTTGTATTGATCCTCTCAAGGGCAAATTTGACCCTCTCCAATTTTATTAATCCCGCCATGTCACTGATCTAGGTTTCCACACTTGGGGGCCTCGCATCCTTCCACTGTAGCAAGATCCTCCGCCGGGCTACTAGGGACGCAAAGGCCAGGACACCGGCCTCTTTCACCTCCTGCACTCCCGGCTCCACCGCAACTCCAAAAATCGCGAGTCCCCACCCTGGTTTGACCCTGGATCCAACCACCCTCGACACCGTTCCCGCCACCCTCTTCTAGAATTCTTCCAGTGCTGGGCATGCCCAGAACATATGGGCGTGGTTCGCTGGACTCCCCGAACATCTGGTGCACCTGTCCTCACCCCCAAAGAGCCTACTCATCCTAGTCCTGGACATGTGGGCCCGGTGCAGCACCTTAAATTGGATGAGACTAAGCCTCGCACATGAAGAGGAAGAGTTGACTCTCTCCAAGGCATCCGCCCAAGTCCCGTCCTCTATCTGCTCCCCACGTACCCCCTCCCATTTAGCCTTCAGCTCCTCCACTGATGACTCCTCCACCTCCTGCATTACGTTATAAATGTCAGACACCTTCCCCTCTCCGACCCACACCCCCGAAAGCACCCTGTCCATCGTCCCCCGCGAGGGCAGCAAAGGGAATCCCTCTACCTGTCGCCTAGCAAACGCCTTTACCTGCAAGATCTGAACATGTTCCCTTGGGGGAGCCCAAATTTATCTTCCAGTTTCCCCAGGCCCGCAAACCTCCCGCCAATAAACAGGTCCCTCAATTTACTGATGCCCACCCTTTGCCACCCCCTAAATCCCCCATCATTGTTCCCCGGGATGAACCGATGATTTCCACCCAATGGAGCCTCCATCGAGCCCCCTGTTTCCCCCCTATGCCGTCTCCATTGCCCCCAGATTCTTAGGGTCGCTGCCACCACCGGGCTCGTGGTATACCTCTTAGGAGAAAGCGGCAACAGCGCCGTTACCATGGCACCCAGGCTCAGACCTCTGCAAGACGCCTTCTCCATTCTTTTCCACGCCCCCCCCCCCCCCCATCACCCATTTAAGTACCATTGACACATTGGCCGCCCAATAGTACCCCAGAAGGTTGGGCGGCGCCAACCCGCCTCTATCCCTCCCTCGCTCCAGGAAAACCCTCTTCACTCTCGGAGTCCCATGTGCCCACACAAAGCTCAAAGTACTGCTAGTCACTCTCCAAAAGAAGGCCCTGGGGATGAAGATGGGCAGGCACAAAAAGAGGAACAAGAACCTCGGAAGCACCGTCATTTTGATGGACTGTACCCTCCCCGCCAACGACAATGGCAGCATGTCCCACCTCTTGAACTCCTCCTCCATCTGATCCACAAGCCTGGTGAAATTATGCTTGTGAAGAGTCCCCCAGTCCCTGGCCACCTGCACCCCCAGGTACCTAAAACTCTCCCCTGACCTCCTAAGCGGGAGCCTACCAATTCCTTCCTCCTGGTCTCCAGGGTGCACCACAAACACCTCACTCTTGCCTAAATTTAGTTTATAGCCTGAAAAGGTCCCAAACTCGGCTAGCAGCTCCATCACCCCCGGCATCCCTCCCACTGGGTCCGTCACATTCAGTAACAGATCATCGGCATACAACGACACCCTATGTTCCTCCCCACCTCGCACCAAACCTCTCCACCTCCCTGAATCCCTCAATGCCATCGCCAACGGCTCGATTGCCAATGCAAACAACAAGGGGGACAGGGGGCAACCCTGCCTGGTCCCTCGGTAAAGCCGGAAGTACTCCGACCTCCTCCCATTCGTGGCCACACACGCCATCGGGGCCTCACCCATCTAATAAACCCATCACCAAATCCAAACCTCCCCAACACCTCCCATAGGTACCCCCACTCCACTCTATCGAAGGCCTTCTCTGCATCCAGCGCCACCATTATCTCAGCCTCCCCCTCAATCGCCGGCATCATGATGACATTCAACAATCTCCGCACATTCGTGTTCAGCTGCCTTCCCTTCACAAACCCTGTCTGGTCCTCGTGTACAACCCCTGGCACACAGTCCTCTATCCTGGTGGCCAGGATTTTTGCCAGCACCTTGGCATCCACATTGAGGAGAGATATGGGCCTGTATGGACCACACTGCTGGGGGTTCTTGTCCCTCTTTAAGATTAACGAAATCAGCGCCCGCGACATCGTCGGGGGCAAAGTCCCCCCCTCCCATGCTTCATTAAGTGTCCACCCCAGCAAGGGGCCCACTAGGTCCACAAACATTTTATAAAATTCCACCGGGAACCCATCCGGCCCCGGCGCCTTCCCTGACTGCACCTGCCCGATCCCCTTAACTAGCTCCACCAGCTCAATCGGCGCCCCCAACCCCTCCACCTGCTCCTCCTGCACCTTCGGGAAAGAAAGCCTGTCAAGGAACCTCTCCATTCCCCTCCTCTCCACCGTTGGCTCCGACCGGTACAGTTCCCCGTAAAAGTCCTTGAAGACCTTATTCACCTCTACCCCCTTCTGCACCACATTCCCACTCTTGTCTCTCACTCCAGCAATTTCCTTAGCCGCATCCCGCTTGCGGAGCTGGTGCGCCTTTTCACCATGTTTGTACACGCCCCTTGTGCCTTCCTCCACTATGCCTCCGCCTTTCTAGTGGTCAGCAAATCGAATTTAGCCTGTAGGCTGCGCCTCTCCCCCAACAGTCCCTCCTCTGGTGCCTCTGCGTACCTCCTGTCTACTTCCAGCATCTTTCCCACCAGTCGATCCCTCTCACTCCTCTCGCTCCTCTCCCTGTGTGCCCGGATGGATATCAGCTCCCCACGAATCACTGCCTTCAGGGCTTCCCAGACCATCCCCACCTGGACCTTCCCCGTATCATTCACCTTG
The DNA here is from genome assembly GCF_902713615.1 of Scyliorhinus canicula. Taxonomy (NCBI): domain Eukaryota; kingdom Metazoa; phylum Chordata; class Chondrichthyes; order Carcharhiniformes; family Scyliorhinidae; genus Scyliorhinus; species Scyliorhinus canicula. The sequence goes on along the minus strand of NC_052152.1, from coordinate 102,381,070 downwards.
AGGTACCCCTCAATACTTGCCCGGACCCTCCTACACACCTCCTCCTCCGCCAACAACCCCACATCCAACCACCACAACGGGCGCTGTTCCCGCACCTCCCCCATCTCCAACTCTATCCAATGCGGAGCGTGGTCAGAGATTGCAATGGCCGAATATTCGGCCTCCTCCACTCTCGGAATCAGTCCCCTACTCACCACGAAGAAGTCTATCCAAGAATAGACCCTATGTACATGGGAGAAGAAAGAGTACTCCCGTGTCCTCGGCCTCACAAACCTCCATGGATCCACCCCTCCCATCTGGTCCATAAACCCTCTCAGTACCTTGGCCGCCGCTGGCCTCCTACCTGTCCTAGAGCTGGACCGATCCAGTGAAGGATCCAACACCGTATTGAAGTCCCCCCCCCCCCCATAATCAGACCTCCCGCCTCTAGATCCGGGACCCGTCCCAGCACACGCCTCATAAAGCCCGCATCGTCCCAATTTGGGGCATACACACTAGCCAGTACCACCTTCTCTCCTTGCAGCCTGCCCCTAACCATAACATACCTACCCCCCTTATCCACCACCACCTCAGATGCCTCAAACAACACATTTTTCCCCAATCAGAATCGGCACTCCCCGGTTCTTCACATCCAACCCAGAGTGGAAAACCTGCCCCACCCATCCCTTCCTCAGACGGATCTGGTCCGCCACCTTCAGGTGGGTCTCCTGAAGCATTGCCACATCTGCCTTTAGCCTCCTCAGATGAGCAAGTACCCTCGACCGCTTCACCGGCCCATTCAATCCTCTCGCATTCCAGGTGACCAACCGGATCAGAGGGCGTCCCGCCCCCCCTCCCCCGTCGACTAGCCATAGCCCGTCGACTGCCCGCCCCAGGCCAGCACACCCCGCCCTGACCCAGTCCCCACAGCGACAACACCTCACCTCTGTCCCCCCCGGACCCCACCAGCTCCTTCCTGACCCTGCCAGCAGCAACCCGGCATTCCCCGCCCCCCCCCCCCCCCCCCCCCCCCTCCCAGGCTAGGAACCCTCGCAGCCGCAAACCGTCCTCCATTGTACTTCCGTGGGTCAGCTAACTTCTGCTGACCCCGGAAACTCCCGCCAAAAACCCGACCCCTCCCATAGTGAGATCATCCCCCATCCTATCCCTCCTCCAGGCACCGCTCCAGCGCGGGGAAGAACCAGTTAAGGCCCCGCCCCACCCCGTCATCGTCTCCACCCCCAGCCCCGCAACGTGGGAAACCAGAGGAAAGCCCGCGCTTTCGCACTGCCCCACCACACCCTTCTGACGCAGCTCCCAAATACCAGCCCCACTCCATACCCCCAACCCAATATAGAATACATCAAACCCCCCCCAACCCTCCCCGCAAGATACAAAACTCAAACAATGCCCCACAACAAAAAACAGAACAACACCCCCAATAAATAACCAGTATCAAAATTACAAAAGTACAGAAAAAGAGAACACAGCAACAGCAGAAACCAGCAATAAAGTATTACAACCGACCCCGCAACCCCCAACCCCTAGTTCGAGTCCAGTTTCTCCGTCTGCACGAAGGCCCACGCCTCCTCCGGGGAATCAAAATAATAATTGCCGATCGGAATAAGTTACCCACAGGCGCAGCAGGCTGCAACATTCCGAACTTTATCTTCTTCTTGTAAGAGCACCTCTTTCATCCGATTAAACCCGGACTGCCGCTTAGCCACCTCCGCACTCCAATCCTGGTAGATCCGTACTACCCCATTCTCCCAGTTGCTGCTCTTCACCTTCTTGGCCCAGCGCAGCACACACTCCCGATCACTGAACCGGTGGAACCTCACCAGCACCGCACGCGGGTTTCATTCTCCTTCGGCCTCCTGGCCAGTACCCTGTGGGCTCCCTCCAGCTCAGGGGCAGATGGAAACATCCGGCCCCCACTAACGAGTTCAGCATCGTAGCCACGTAGGTTGTCAGATCCGACCCCTCCAGCCCCTCCGCAATGCCCAAGATCCGCAGATTTTTCCGCCTCATGCGGTGATCAAGTTCCTTGAAGCGGTCCTGCCACTTCTTGTGGAGTGCCTCGTGCCCCTCCACCTTACTCACGAGGATCCCGGCCTCCTCCTCTCGTTCAGTGGCCTGCGTCTGCAACGCCTTGATGGCAGCACCCTGGGTCGTCTGAATCTCCGAGAGCCTTTTGTTCGTTTCCTGCAGAGAGCTCAGTACCTCAGCCTTGAAATCTGCAAAACAGCGCAGGAGAGCAGCTTGCTGCTCCTGGGCCCACTGCTTCCACTCCTCTGGTGCTCCGCCGGCCGCCATCTTGGATTCCTTCCCCCGTTTTTTCTGGGGAGCTGCTGCCGTTTTTTCCCCCTTTCCACTCCGAGTTCGAGTCATGAAACGCGGAGAAAGTCGATCAGCACACCTTCTCCCACCGGGAGACGTCGAAAAAATTCCGTTTTGGGCTCTAAAAAGAGCCGAAACGTCCGTTTGAAACGGGAGCTCCCAAATGTGCGGCTTCCTACATCATCGCCACCACCGGAAGTCCAAAATGAGAACTTTTGATGGCAAATTATCATTGAGCACATTGAGCAGACTTGATAGCAAAAATTATGTTAACATGTTCTTGTACAGCTTGCCGAGGGAACACAGGGGCCCTGGTGACGGTTCTGCCATTCACTTAGATAATGATTGAGCTATAACTCAAATTAATTTACACTTCTTTGTTCCATACCTCTTGATGCACTTACCCAACAAATACCAATTGATCTCAGGCTTGAAGAAATCCTTTGACCCCCAGCATCAACACCCTTTTGGGGAAGAGTGTTCCAGATTTTCCCTACCCTTTGTGTGGACAAGTACATCCTAGTTTCACTCCTCAATGGCCTGCCTTTTATTTTGTATTATGCCCCTTGCTCTGGATTCTCCATCAGAAGAAATCTGTATCTACCTTACCGAATGACCATATACACTTTCAACACTTTTATTAGATCCCCCATTAATCTTCTGAGTTCAAGGGAACCCCAGCCAGATTTATGAAATCTGAATTCAAGTTAAGCCATGGATTAACCTGTCCAAAACTGGTCACATTACTGACGACGGAGCCTGACCAAAGCTCTTTCAATCTGCAGAATCATGGGCAGGTAGACCAGGTGAAGCTTAGCCAAACAGGTGTAGCTCAGGTTGTCAAAGGCCTCTCATTTGCATTTGTAAAGGGGACTAACGTCTGCTTTACACGGTCCCCTTGAGGTGCTGACAAAATCCACTAAACCACTTCGGATTGGACAGCTTTCAGACATCTTTGGAATGCTGGACATTGGCCACCATAATTGGCCCATATTGGATCTTTTTATTGCCCATAAAGTAGGCCCAATGAGGACAAATGTTTGCACCAGAAAAAAGAATAACTTGCAAATCAAGTGTTGTAGTTTCAGAGTGACAGAGCTACTTGATAGGTCCTTGGACATTAAAAAAGAAAATCTGTGGGGTACTGAGTATCGTCATAAAATAATTTCTAAGTCCTGGTTAGATTCAAAACTGAAAACAGACGCAAGAAGGAATAGATTTATAAAAACAAAAATGGAATTTGCAAAGGAAATAATGTGAAAGGCCGAAACCTTTGCAGAAAATATTTTGAAAATATTTGGCTTATTATGTTTTTATCGCTTAGAGCTCTAAATTCCTCTTTGAATGCTCTGTTACTGCCTTGACATGTTGTAATAATGGCTACATCAAAATAGCAATGTAGTACAAAGCTAAGTAATGCCCACACAAGTAAGTCCTGCCTGAGTCATTCACACTGAAAAGATGACTGCCATTTAATTTTGTCTGTCCCTAACCATTTCACCCTTTGTTTAACAATGTTTTAGCGTCTTACTGCCCCAACTGAAGTGTTGGCTAGTGTAGACTTGAGAGATGAACAGACACTTCCAACATTGATGAAGGTTCAACTCAATTTTATGAACTAACTTCTAACTAACTAACACACAATGACTGTGGGTCTAAATGATGCTAATTTAAACTAGAGACCTAAACCTTGTCTGAACCAGCTGATTCTCTCAGAACGTGGTGTGAGTCTGTGCTGGGCTGGATGAGTTCTTGTTACACTGGGAGGCAGCACCCAGAATGAGCGGGAACCGTGGTGCCTCTGCCTTTATAGTGTGTGTATTCTAACTGGTGATTGGCTGCGGTGTTTGTGCATGTTGATTGGTCCCTGTGTGTGTCCATCAGTGTGTGTCTGCACCATGATATACTGGTGTATATTATGACACCAACTACCACGTGAGACAAAGTAGGGTAGCTCCAGTGAGACAGCTCTGTCCAGCGCCGGCCCTAGGGTTGCTGGTGCCCCGGGCAAGCTGAACTTCGGCGCCCTTCGGGGGGGGGGGGGGGGGGGGGCCCTTCGGGGGGGGGGAGGCGGGGGGGGGGGGCCGAGGCGGGGGGGGGGGCCGAGGGGGGGGCGGGCCCGAGGCGGGGGGGGCGGGCCCGAGGCGCGGGGGTGGGGCCGAGGGGGGGCGGGGCCGAGGGGGGACAGAGGAGGGGGCGGCCGGGGGACAGAGGGGGGGGGGGCGCCCTGGGGGAGGGCGGCCACCGCGCATGTGCTGGTTGGCACCGGCCCAACTGCGCATGCGCGGGACCCGAGTCTCTGGCGCCCCCGAGCACATGGCGCCCCGGGCGACTGCCCGAGTTGCCGGTGCCTTGGGCCGGCCCTGGCTCTGTCCTCAGTCAGCTTTGTACCTCTTGCAGTGTTTGCTTGATACTGTCCTGATTGGCCAATATTGAAGCAGGCAACTGTGCAGCATTGATTTTCAGTGGGTAGGTTCCAAATACGAGTAAAACTCCTGGAATTCCAGCGAATATAAGTAATGTATTTAACCAGTAAAAATAAATCACAGATTCCCCCACAACCTGAAAGACCCAGGGTCCCGTTCCCAATTAGACCATATGATGTAGGAACAGAAGTAGGCCATTCGGCCCATTGAGTCTGCTCTGCCATTGAATGAGATCATGACTGATCTGACAGTGCTAACCACTGAGCCAACGTGCTGCCCTAACCTTTGAAATTTTTTTTTAGAGTACCCAATTAATTTTATCCAATTAAGGGGCAATTTAGCATGGCCAGTCCCCCTACCCTGCAAATCCTTTTAGGTTGTGGGGGTGAAACCCAGGCAGACACGGGGAGAATGTGGAACTCCACACGGATAGTGACCCAGAGCCAGGATCGAACTTGGGACCTTGGTGACGTGAGGCAGCAGTGCTAACCACTGCGCCAACGTGCTGCCCTTCCATGTCGCCCAAGCCTTAAACATACTTAACGCCTCTCGAGCCCTCTGTAGAAAAGAATGACATAGATTCACTCCCCCAAAAAAGAAATTCCTCCTCATCTCTGTCTTAAATGGATGACCCCTTACTCTGAGATTTTGCCACTCAGTCCTAGACTCTCCCACAAGGGGAAACAACCTGTCACCATCTACCCTGTCAAGCCCCCTGTCTCAATAAGGTCACCTCTCATTCTTCTAAACTCCAATGAGTACAGGCCCAACCTATTCAATCTCTGCTCATTGCAAAATCCCTCCATACCCAAGATCAATCGAGTGAACTTTGCTATCCTGAAAATTGGTCCTCCTGACAGGGCACTAACCCTCCCACACTCAGGCCTTCAATAGAATTGACAGATCAAGAGCTGATGGCATCCAATCTGCACATTTATAGTCGGACTCTGCTTCACACAAGAGCATAACATAAGAAACAGGAGAAGCTCGACCATTCAATGATCATTGAATTCAATCATGACTGAACTGGGAACTTCTGGTGGCAGCCATGGAGTGAGTGGTCACACATTCGGTGGCTCCCGCTCAAGGTGAATTATTTTGGTTCTTCTCCACCCGAGTGTTGCGTTGTTTGAGGGCAAAAGGTGGATGAGTGCTCTGCGAAGTTAATACTCCTCTGGTGATGTTGGGTTATGGATCAGCGAATGAGAAGTTCCACAAGAAAGAGAGAACAGTTGTAGCAGGAAAGTTTTCATGGTGGGCCACAGGTGAAGATGGTGGAGGGCAAGGGGACAGCGCTGCCTCTGCCTGCCCAGTGGTTGATGCAGCAGCTGGTGGAGATCTAGAATGGAAAATTCCAGCAGCAGAGGAAAGAGGCCTTAGAGGGTTTAGCCAAGGTGGTGGAGCTGCTTAGGGCAGCGGATGAGAGACTGGAGCAGAGACAGGAGGCCCAGGGCCTGGCAATCCAAAAGGTGGAGGGGTCAGTGGTGGAACACGAGGATTGGCTGCGCTTGCTGGAGGCAGAGATGGGGATGGCGATGAGCAGCCAGAAAAGGCTGAGAGGGAAATTGGAAGACATCGAGAACTGCACCAGGAGACAGAATTGGAGGATCGTGGGGATACCCGCAAGCATCACAGGAGCAGAGGACATCAGGTGTGTGGCGAACGTGCTGGAGAAGGTAATGGGGGATGGGGGCTCTGATCAGCCCCTCAAGGTGGATCGGTTGAGGAGGAGGCCGCAGGTGGGGGAACCGCCGAGTGCGGTGGTGGTGCGGAGTTGGCTAAGCGGAGGGCCGGGTACAATCGAATAAAGATTGCCCTCTACAAGAAGGGGGTGGTGTTCGGGGTTTTGTACCTTACCCGCTTGTGGGTGACGCATCAAAAACAGGAAATGTATTTTGACTCGCCGGAGGAGGCGATGGACTTTATGAGAGACCATGGACTAGGAGGAGTGAGGGGACAGTGAACTTTGGAGAGGGGTTTTGTGTAAATTATGAGGCACATTGGGTGGGTAAATTGGGGTAGGTTTCGATGGGGGAGCAGCGATGGCGAGTGTGCCTTTTGCTTCTCTTTGTTTCTTGGTGGTTGGGAGGGTTGAGCAGAGGGGTGAACTGGAAGGGTGAGGGGAGGGAAGAGCCTTGGATGGGGGCCGCCATGCCAGCTGGGTGGGCTAGTTAACAGGAATGAAGTGGCTTGTTGCCAGGAGGAAGGCGCGGGATTGGTTCTTTGATTGTAGGGTGAGGGAGGTGGCGGGGGGAGGGTTGCTGACATGGGTGTGGTTGCTGTGGTGCAGTTGGGAAGGGAAAGAGGGCGATAGAAATCTGTGAGCTGGCCTGAATAGGCACATGACACTGGTCAGGGCTGCCTTAAAAAGGGAAATGGCTGATCGGCAGGGGAGGGGGGGCGGGGAGCCGCCCAACCAGGCTGGTCACGTGGAACGTGCGACAGTTGAATGGCCGGATAAATGTTTGCGTGTTTTCGTGCATCTGAGGAGCCTGAAGGCAGATGTTGGGATGGATTCTCCGTTTTACTGCCTAGATCCCCACACCGTCGTGAAAACTGTGGACTTTTATGCCAGGAACCCTGGCGTCAAAAGGCCACAGATTCCCCGTTGTGTAGGGGGGGTAGCAGGCAGCTGTTGTAGAGCTCGCAGCTCTAGCTGCCGATACAGTCTCCACACTTCTGGGTCAGAGGCCTCCAGCAGCCGCACCGTGCTCCATAGCGGACTCAGCCCGCGGACCTGGATCGCTGAAATAGTGCCGCACCGGCCGCTCGCCCGACCCGGACAGCCCGCACACATTGCCCCCAGTCCTGAATGAGGCACCCCCCCCTGCCCTCCGATCGGCCCTCCCCCGTCTGTGGCAGCCCCGGACTGAGTCCACACAAGCTTCCCAAACACCAGGACCATGTTAGAACCACACCGCCGGGAATTCGGCCGGTTGGTGATGGAGAATAGTGGGGCAGGCCTTAGGCAATGGCCTGAGGCGGTAGACGCCCCGAATAGCTGAACGTTGATGTGGAATTTTTGCCGAAGGTGCTGGGTTCGCGGATAAAGGACTGTGTGGCGGGGATGATAAGGGAGGACCAGCCGGGATTTGTGAAGGGGTGGCAGATGTCGGCGAATATACATAGGCTATTTAATGTAATTATGATGCCCTCGGAGGGGCAGGAGGCGCATATATTGGAGGCAATGGACACAATGAAGGTCTTTGATGGGTGATGTGGGTGTATCTGTTGGAGTTTCTGGGGCAGTTCAGGTTTGGGGCGGGGGCTTGTGGATTGGTTTTGGCTGCTATACCGGGCGCCGGAGGCGAGGATTCAGAGGAACCGGATGAGTTCAGGGCACTTTGGGTTACATCGTGGGTCGAAACATGGTCCCTGCTCTCCCCATTGCATTTCGCCTTGGCGGTAGAGCCGTTGGCAATGATGCTGAGGGCATCAAGGAATTGGAAAGGGATTAGGTGGTGGTGGGGGTGGGGGGGGGGGGGGGGGTGCCAAGCATAGAGTCTCGCTATATGCGGATGATTTGTTATTATATTTCTTGGACCTGGTGGGTAGCTTTGGGAGGATTATGGGGATTTTGAGGGAATTTAGTCGGTTTTCGGGGTACAAATTGAAAATGGGGAAGAGCAAGATGTTCCCGATCAATGACAGAGGGCAAGAGAGTAGGATAGGGGAGTTGTTGTTCAGGGTAGTGGGCATGGGTTTTAGGTATCTAGGAGTCCAGGTGGTGTGGATCTGAGCCCAGCTACACAAATTGAACTTGGTGCGATTGGTAATGGGAATGAAGGCAGATTTCAAGAGGTGGGATGTGTTGCTATTGTCACTGGCTGGGTGCGTGCAGATGGTGGAAATGACGGTGTTGCTCGGGTTCTTGTTCGTGTTCCAGAACCTCCCAACCTTTGTTCCCAAGTCCTTTTTCAGGAAGGTTAATGGGCTAATTGTGGAGTTTGTTTGGGTGGGGAAGACCCCACGAGTGAGGCGGGTCTTCCTAGAGAGGGCCGGGGTGGGGGGGGGGGGGGGGGGGGGGGGGGGATGCTGGATTATCGGGAGGCGGACAATGCAATGGTGAAGAAATGGGTGGTGGAGGAGAGATCGGTTTGGGGATGAATGGAGGTGGCATCATGTAGGGGAACGGGTTTGAAGGCATTGTTGTTGGCACCTCTTCTGGCACCTCTCGCTGGTCAGGTACCCCGTGAGCCCAGTGATGGGTTCAGCATTACAGGTGTGGAGCCAGTGCAAGCAACATTTGGGTTGGAGGGCATATCGTTGTGGGTACCTATATGTAACAACCATAAGTTTGTGCCGGAGGGGCTGGATGCGAGTTTCCAGGGGTGGCGGCAGGTGGGGATAGAGTACTTTAGGAACTTGTTCATCGGGGGCATGTTTGCGGGCTGAAAGAGTTGGAGGAATTGTATGAATTGCCCAGGGGGAATGGCTTCAGGTATCTGCAGTTGAGAGAGTTCGTGAGTAGGGAGGTGCCGCCCTTCCCGGGGCTGCCGCCTCCAGGTTCCAGGACAAGTTGTTGCCGGAGGATGATATTGGGGAGGATCGTGTGTCACATATCTACAGTGAGTTGATGGAGAGGGAGGGTGCTCCGATGGAGGAGATTAACTGCAAAGGGGAGATGGAACTGAGAGAGGAGGTGTAAGTGGGAGTTGGGTAGATGCCTTACAGGGGGTGAATGCGTCCTCGCCATGTGAGAGGTTGAGCCTCATCCAGTTTAAGGTGATGCATTGGACCCACATGATGGTGGCGAGGATGAGCTGGTACTTTGCGGGAGTGGAAGACAGGTGTGAGCGGTGCGTGGCCTGTGAATCATGCTGACATGTTTTGGGCATGTACAAAACGGAGGGGGTTCTGGCAGGGGATCTCGAATATTATGTCCGAGGTTTTGGGTATGGGGCTGGCCTCCAAATCCGGAGGTGGTGATATTCGGTGTGTCAGAGAATGCAGGAGTCCAGGTGGGGAGAGAGGCCGATGTGCTGGCCTTTGCCTCCCTGATAGCGCAGAGACAGATTTTGTTGTGCTGGTGGGATTTGGAGCTGTCGAAGGTGGAGATGTGGGTGAGCGACCCGGCAGAATTCGGAATGCGGTTGGAGAAGGTCAAGTTCCCTTTGTGGGTTTCGGCAGAAGGATTCACCCGGAGTGGAAACCGTTCAGAGAATACTTCAAGGAGGTTTGAGGGGTCAGCGGGGGAGGGGAAAAGGGGGTAAAAGTTGGGAAGGCAGAATGTGGTGGGTTTCGGTATCAGGGCTGTTGGGAATGTTGTTTGTTCAAGTTGATGTTTTGGTCTTCTGATGTTTTTTGTGTATATATGTAAAAAGCCTTGAATATATATTTTTTTAATTCATGACTGAACTATTATAGCTTTAACTCCACTCTTCCAGCCTGTTCCCCAGAATCCATGACTCCCTTGTAGATCAAAATTCTGTATAAATCAGCCTTGAATATATTCAATAGCCTTTGCTCTCTGGGGGAAGAGAATTCCAAACATTCTCAATCTTCCGGGGGAAGAAATTCTTCCTCACCTCCATCTTAAGTGGGATCTTCCTTCGAGAAAGTATCCATCGTGAGAACAGGCTAAGACCGAGACATGCTGAAAAGACAGTGAGATCAAAAAGGGTTGGCATGATTTTAAGTGCCAAACACACACTGGGCTGGATTTAATGAACAATACGGCCAATTGAGAGAGGTGAGGTAGAATCTCCCCCCCCCCCCCCCCCCCCCCCCATCAGGAACAGGACGTCCCGCCTCAGAAAGCTGCAAGCCAATCTGAGGCTGGTAGCTCTCCAGCACCAGTCATGTTACAGGGAATGGTGGCCATTGGCAGTATTACAGTGGAGACTACATTTGGACATTGACATTGGACCGCTGAAGAGAAGTAATTGTGGTGGAGTGGGGGAGCGGGGAGGGGGCTGCAAGTGAAGGAGGGTCAGGGGAGTAGGCCAGGACCGAACAATGGAGGAGGGTGGAGCAACTGGGGGGGGGGGGGATACATGTTGAGGGGGTCCATGAGGGAACCCCTCCCTCCACCTGCCAATCATTAATCAAGAATGAATCACCCACAAAAGGTCCTCAATGTCCCTCTGGTAGGTGGGCTGCCACCTTCCCCACTCCCACTGGGATAATTGTGGTAGGGGGAGCGATGGTTGGGTAGGTGGTGTGCTGGCTGCCCACTAGATTACACAAGCTTCAAACCCCCTGGCAGGGGAGCATTAGATCCAGCCCACTGTTGCTGTCAGGCAGTTAAAATTGGAGCTTTTAATCCAGATTTATGAATGGCATGCAATTCAGCACACATGTTTCAATGTAGCTCATCATCATAAATGGTTTCAGGTTAAGGCTATTTGACACCAGTTGCTCCGAATGAAATGTCTGGAATTCAGGAATGTTGTCAGCAGCTTTATTTTTTAATGGTGTGGCACATTCATGTCCTCAAAGTCTCTCAGATCAACATTAACATTAGCTCTCAGCCTTCAGAAGGGAGAGAGCAAATCAACGTGAACACACGGTTCGAAAAACAGCTGACCATTGTTGGGTTTGTGACTCACAATTCATTCTAGAAACTGGCTGATATTTACTGTGCGATATCTTCTTTGTCTCTCCTCCCTCAAACCAATCGCACTTCCTGCTTCTCTGCTGTGCAAATCTTCTGCGGAAAATCCCAGTCCACTGCCGTTATCTAGCTCCTGATGTCTCATTTCCAAGGTCGATATACTGCTGCAGTCCTGGTTCTGCCCAGAGACACAGTATCAGTTCGCAATCATGTCCCAGTCCTTTAACATGGTTCTTTCCCACAGCACGTCTGATTGTTTACAATGGCGGGTGCAAGGGACACCTTCAAATGGCACTTAATGACGGTATATTGCTTGTCATGTGCCACCGTACTTGGCATCATTGTGGCACAGTGGTTAGCACTGTTGCCTCACAACAGCAGGGACCCGGGTTCAATTCCGGCCTTCGGTGACTGCCTGTGTGGAGTCTACATGTTCTCTCCGTGTCTGCGTGGGTTTCCTCCGAGTGCTCGGTTTCTTCCCACCGTCCTAAGATGTGCAGGTTAGGTGCATTGCCGGGGTTTTGTACATAGGGTGGGGGACTGGGGCTCGATAGAGTGTTCTGTCAGATGGTCAGTGCAGACTCAATGGGCCGAATGGTTTCTTTATGCATTGTCGGAATTTTATGGATGTGTATTTTTGTGGGAGCACGAGGAAAGCTATCACAAGAGAAGGTCTGGAGTACAGTGGATCTTGCTTGTTTATCGGGATTACTGTTGTCTGTAAGAGATTGTATCCTGAATTGCGATCACTAGGCAAACCTTTTCTGGAGTCAGCTTGACACCAAAAGGGTGACGACTTGGCTACACGAAGGACAGACATTAGATCCACTAAGGACAGGCGGCACGGTAGCACAGTCGTTAGTATTGCTGCTTCACAGCTCCAGGGTCCCAGATTTGAATCCCGACTTGTGTCACTGTCTGTGCGGAGTCTGCATGTTCTCCCCATGTCTGCGTGGGTTTCCACCCTGTGCTCCGCTTTCTTCCCACAGTCCAAAATGTGCAGGTTAGGTAGATTGGCCATGCTAAATTGCCCTTAGTGTCCAAAAAGGTTGGGTGGGGTTACTGGGTTACGGGGATAGGGTGGAGACGTGGGCTTAAGTAGGGTGCCCTTTCAAGGGGCTGGTGCAGACTCAATGGGCCGAATGGCCTCCTTCTGCACTGTAAATTCTACGATTATGAAAGTGGCTATCCTGGGTTTTTGGCCTAATGGTATAGACAAGAAGAGTTTGTCTCCTGAGTTGTTGTGTGAAGCACAAATCACTACAACACATGAGTGCATTACCCCACCCCCATCACACACACTATCACCATCGAACATTACTTCAACCAATTGGAGATGCCTGATCATGACACAAACTGAACTTCGAGTCTGTGATATAGTTGTTCACATTTATCCCTTGAGTTTCCACATCTGTTACATGATGGGCGTGTGCTTTCAGCATGATAGAAGGTTCTGTAAAGGATGCCTTATAGCAAAGGTGGCCCGGTTATCTAACTCCTGTGTTTACACATCACAAGCTGCTCAGTCCACGTCTGGGCGTGAGGGGCTTTAACTAAGATGCGCACCCTGTGAGACTAGCACACTTCCCAGGATCCTTGTGTCATGCTGATAGAAACCAGTCCTACTGTAGCCATCTGGGATGGCCACTTCCAGAACACAAAATGGACGCTCGCAAAGAATATAGGGAACTGTGGACAATGCTAGAAAACAAGCAGGCACAGAGACTGAATGTATATTAGGGAAACAGCTCCCAGACGGAATTGAAACTATGGGTCGATTAGCATATTGATGGCCCATCTCCGGGAACAAAGGAATGACACTCAGGTAACCGATACTATTGCAGATATCCCGGCGCCAGTTCCCCAACCGAAAAGCACAAACCAAGCCAGGCCAACGGCCACCTAGGACACGCCCAGCCATCAAGGCACCCGCCCCTTTATTAGTTTAGATCGATGACAATGATTGAGAAGCTGCCCAATTAATTGGGACCAAGTTTAAGGCTCGCCTAAAAGCGCGCGAAGCCCCTCCAAGTATAAGAAGGAACCCCCACGAGAGATTCGCTCTCTTGGATTCGGCTCTCAAGCGGAGAGACCCATCCACCAGCATCACCAGAAGCAAGTAAGTTCAAGGTCAACGCTCACCAGACGGACGACCTTCGTTGTTCTCCCGTTACCTCTTTGAACCCAACAGCCTCAGATCCAAACAACGGCCATTGCTCCTCTGACTAAGTGGGCACCCGAAGTTAAGTATAGGCGTTAGCGTTAGAGATAGTTTAGTTTGTAGTATTAGTAACATGAGTAGATCTTACTGTGTGTAAATAAATAGTATTGACTTTGAACTAACTAACTGGTGTATTGGCTCTTTGATCGGTATTCGGTTTGAACCTTGTGGTGATATTGAGAGATACCTGGCGACTCCAAAAGTATAGACATAATTAGGATTGAGGAAGGTGACCATATTGACTGCTATAATTATAACAAGTAAACAGAGCAACACTACCTCCGAGTAGCTCTTTCAAAGTTTTATCACAAGTTGGTTCTGACGTTCGCAGCATAGGTGGAAGAAGGCCTTTCATTGGGTTTTTAGGAGGTCTAACCCAGGAGGCAGAATTGTTTCAACACGTATCCTACAAATGTTGAATGTTTAACCTCTTTGGAAGTTTGGTCCTTCCTCAGGACAATGAAACATGGCCGCCCATGTCCTAACTCTCTCCAAATCCAGTTCACCCCTCACCATTGTGTGGGCTAACCTACATTGCACCTTGGTCTCCGAATGGCCTGATTTTAAAGTGTTCATTGTTGTGTTCAAATCCCACCATGATCTTTTCCCTCTCTGTCTCTGTATATTCTTCCCACAATCCTCTGAGATCTTTTTCGTACTCCAATTCTGGCTCTTGTGTATCCTCAACTTCCTTTGTCCTTTGATTGGCAGTTGTACCGCATGTGGAGAATTCCTGAGGTCTGAATATCCTTCCCTCAGGCTCTCTGCCTTGACACCCACCAGCCCTCTCCCACATTAAGATGAGGTGGGATTTAGCGGGCCCATTGTCCATGGGTGCACATCCCGTCATGACCATTAAATCTTGCAAGAGGCCAAAAATGGGATTTGCGCCGGCGAGATTTCCGATCACGATCTTCCCAGGCCCTCCCCAATAATTCGATCAGGTTCACGACCAGGAAGGATGTGAGCCTGATTTGAAGGCTGTGAGCCTGAGAGTCAAGGAGCCGTGCCCAATGGGATGGGTGGATGTAACCCCAAAGGAGAAGACAACACAACGCCCAGCTTGTGGAGTGGCTGTCTAGGAGGCTCAAGTATTGAGGCATGAGAACACTGAGTTCTCGGAATGATGCAGCCTGAGTAAGAAGGGTACTTATTGGCTCTGCCTCTCCCTAAAGCAGAAAGCAACTGTGCCCTCTATCATTCCTGAGTCTTATGCTCGTCAAACTAATTGGCCATCAGGCGTTAACCCGTAACAATGTCAGCTGCCCGTAGTCCCAAACATAGAACATAGAACATAGAACATTACAACGCAGTACAGGCCCTTCGGCCCTCAATGTTGCGCCGTCCTGTGAAACCCTTCAAAAGTCCCTTTACACTATTCCCTTATCGTTCATATGCCTATCCAATGACCATTTGTATGCGTTTAGTGATGGCGAGTCTACTACTGTTGCAGGCAGGGCATTCCACGCCCTTACTACTCTCTGAGTAAAGAATCTACCTCTGACATCTGTCCTATATCTATCTCCCCTCAATTTAAAGCTATGTCCCCTCATGCTGGACATCACTATCCGAGGAAAAAGGCTCTCGATGTCCACCCTATCTAATCCTCTGATCATCTTGTATGCCTCAATTAAGTCACCTCTTAACCTTCTTCTCTCTAACGAAAACAGCCTCAAGTCCTTCAGCCTTTCCTCATATGATCTTCCCTCCATACCAGGCAACATTTTTGTAAATCTCCTCTGTACCCTTTCCAATGCTTCCACATCCTTCCTATAATGTGGCGACCAGAACTGCACACAATACTCCAAATGCGGCTGCACCAGAGTTTTGTACAACTGCAACATGACCTCATGGCTCCGAAACTCAATTCCTCTACCAATAAAAGCTAACACACCGTACGCCTTCTTAACAACCCTCTCAACCTGGGTGGCAACTTTCAGGGATCTATGGACACCAAGATCTCTCTACTCGTCCACACTACCAAGAATCTTACCATTAGCCCAGTACTCTGCCTTCCTGTTATTCCTTCCAAAATGAATCACCTCACACTTTTCTGCATTAAACTCCATTTGCCACCTGTCAGCCCAGCTCTGCAGCTTATCTATGTCCGTCTGTAACTTGTAACATCATTCTGCACTGTCCACAACTCCACCGACTTTAGTGTCATCTGCAAATTTACTCACCCATCCTTCTACCCCCTCCTCCAGGTCATTTATAAAAATGACAAACAGCAGCGGCCCCAAAACAGATCCTTGTGGCACACCACTAGTAACTGGACACCAGTCAGAGCATTTCCAATCAACCACCACCCTTTGTCTTCTATCAGCTAGCCAATTTCTGATCCAAACTGCTAAACCACCCTGAATCCCATGCCTCTGTATTTTCTGCAATAGCCTACCGTGGGGAACCTTATCAAACGCTTTACTGAAATCCATATACACCACATCAACTGCTTTACCCTCATCCACCTGTTTGGTCACCTTCTCAAAGAACTCAATGAGGTTTGTGAGGCACAACCTACCCTTCACAAAACCATGTTGACTATCTCTAATCAAATTATTCCTTTCCAGATGATTATACATCCTATCTCTTATAAATCTTTCCAAGACTTTTCCCACAACAGAAGTAAGGCTCACTGGTCTATAGTTACCGGGGTTATCTCTACTCCCCTTCTTGTACAAGGGGAGAACATTTGCTATCCTCCAGTCCTCTGGCACTATTCCTGGAGACAAAGATGACTTAAAGATCAAAGCCAAAGGCTCAGCAATCTCCTCCCTAGCTCCCCAGATAATCCTAGGATAAATCCCATCCGGCCCAGGGGACTTATCTATTTTCACACTTTCCAGAATTGCTAACACCTCCTCCTTATGAACCTCAAGCCCTTCTAGTCTAGTAGCCTGTATCTCAGTATTCTCCTTGACAACTTTGTCTTTTTCCTGTGTGAATACAGACGAAAAATACTCATTTAGCACCTCTCCTATCTCCTCGGACTCCACGCACAACTTCCCACTACTGTCCTTGACTGGCCCTACTCTTACCTTAGTCATTCTTTCATTCCTGGCATACCTATAGAAAGCTTTAGGGTTATCCTTGATCCTACCTGCCAAAGACTTCTCATGTCCTCGCTTGGCTCTTCTTAGCTCTCTCTTTAGAGCCTTCCTTTTTAAAAAAAATAAATTTAGATTACCCAATTATTTTTTCCAATTAAGGGGCAATTTAGCATGGCCAATCCACCTACTCTACACATTTTTGGGTTGTGGGGGCGAAACCCACGCAGACACAGGGAGAATGTGCAAACTCCACACGGACAGTGACCCAGAGCCGGGATCGAACCTGGGACCTCAGCGCCGTGAGGCGGTTGTGCTAACCACTAGGCTACCGTGCTGCCCTTTTAGAGCCTTCCTAGCTAACTTGTAACTCTCAAGCGACCCAACTGAACCATCACATCTCATCTTCACATAAGCCTCCTTCTTCCTCTTGACAAGTATTTCAACTGCTTTAGTAACCCATGGTTCCCTCGCCCGACCACTTCCTCCCTGCCTAACAGGTACATACTTATCAAGGACACGCAGTAGCTGTTCCTTGAACATGCTCCACATTTCCATTGTGTCCATCCCCTGCAGTTTTCCTCTCCTGCCGATGCCACAGCAGCCCTCAACATTTACGCTGTGGGGTCCTTTCAGGGCTCCACAGGTGACCTGTTGACATATTGCAGGCATCTGCACATAAGTGCACCCAGGAGGCCACGGATGCACGGATGCACTTTATGCTGGAGCTTTGGACTTTAAACATTATGACCTTACCAGGCCTTGCAGGACAAGAGAACTAAGGGCTTTGGCATCATAGCTGGTCTGCCACAGATGCAGGGGCCGGTTTACTGCACCCATGACGCTCTACTTACCCTGTGGCATCAGGGTGTCCCCTTCATAAACAGGAAGGGATTTCACTCCATCAATGTGCAGCTAGTGACCACCAGATGCAATTCAGGCATGTTTGTACCCGTTTTCCAAGCGATGATAGTTACATCCTCGGGAAATCGCAAATCCCTGGCATTTGCCAGGGTCACCCCAGATTGCAGGGATGGCTCATAGGGTACAAGGGAAATCCCCTGAGGCCTTGACTGATGATGCCAGTGTGGAGGCCAGGTACAATGTTGCTCACAATGCCACCTGATCTGTAATCGAGCCGTGTATCAACTTCCAAAAAGTGTAATTCCGCTGTCACAGCAAGTCCAGTGTGTCCCTCCAGCACAGCCCCAAAGAGTCTCCTGCTTTGTTGTGGTCTGCTGTGCCCTGCACAACCTGGCTCTGCAACTGGGCGATGACCTTCCTTAGGATGACCTCGAGGAGCGACATGTGTCCTCGAATAAGCAGGACATTCAGGAGGGAAAGGCCACTGAGGATCCGGAGGATGGAGATCAGGCGGGGATAAGGGCTACCCCACCCCCTCCCCCTTCAAGACGTCAGGACCCCTGTGTGACCAGTGAATGAATGCTGTAGAGACCTTAATCATCAGGGTGCTGGGGCTGTGTGTCCTTGAGTGCCTGCTGCCCAGTCAGTGCAGGAGGGTGATGACAACTCGCTGTGAGGAATGGCCTGAGATGTTCCTCAGCTACTGCTGGTATCTGACTCCTGTCTGTCTGAAGCCATCAAGCTGAGTCGCCGGCTCACATCTGAGTGAGGTTCAGCCCTATATTCCTTTGACATTTAGCTCGAAAGGGGGATGAGGGGTGAGGGCCTGGGGTTCACTGAATGATGCGTGCACATGAAAAATTTGCATTGGGAGGGCCTAACCGTCTGGCAGGCATTGAGGGCCAGTGAGAAGAATTATGAGCGAATGGAGAGACCCGCTGTGCCACTGAGAGAGGGGTTAAAGAATGTGAGGCGTTAAGGTGGTGAAGAAAAATAATATTTAATTCAGTGTGACATTCAGATTTAACAAGTGAGAATTCCTGCCAATTACCTATGCTGAACTTCACCAATGCCCACGTCGTGCCCCTTTGACTTCCGTACTCTCCCTATGTGTGTTCCCAGACACCTATCAGAGGTGGAGGCGACCTACTGCCTCCAATGCCAAGTTACCTGAGATGCCCTCAGTGGCGTCCTCCGGAGGACCAAGTCCTGAAGGGCCCGGCCCTACTTTCGGGTGGTACTGGAGTTGCCGCTCACTCTGTTCGTCCCACTGTGCCAGAGTAGCGCCATTCTCAGGATTGGGGGATTCAGATTGGCTCATCACTCGCAGAGTTTCTTGGGTGGAGGCCCCCAGAATGTGCTACAATGGATCCACCCCCCTCCCAGTACTTGTGGGCTCCTGGGTTACCCCAGGGAATGGAGGGACAGCTTGATTGACCTCCAGAACCTCAATGTCATCTAGTGCTGCCAGTCTTGGAGATCCGCCATTTGCTGAACCATACAATTGAAGCCCTTAGATAAGGTCCTCAGGGACTGATCCAGTCATGGATCTGACCTCTTGCCCCAGGCTTTCCTCTGCGAACACCACCCTTGCAGTGTTGGCCTAGGTGTCACACATTGATGGCTTTTGCAGCCTCCATTCAGCTTGCAGTTTCAGGTGTGGCACTGTCACCCTCACCTGATATTCTCGGTTCTGCCTTTGCTTCTCCAACAGCTGAGGGATGAACATGTCGAGAGGTACAGAACCTAACTGGGGCACAACTGAGGCCTGGGAACCAGCAGATCTCTGACAGTCCAGTCCCTGGGATGCTCTTGCCTCCAACTGATGTGCATCAAAAGAAGTGTGGTGCTCACCAGATAGTGACACATCGCCCACCGAGGTGTGCACCTCTCCGATGGTTTATGGTGCAGGAGGTAACTGTGACACCTCATCCATGTCCTCCTCCAAGATCTCCTCCGATGTGGTGTTGAGGGTGAGCGGTGGGGCACTGCTGGTGAATGAGCCAACTCTTCCAGTGATGTTCTTGCATGGCAATGAAGAGAGTAGGAGCACGTCTCGGGCAATGGTTTGGACAACAATTTGTTCGCCAGTTTAGTCACCTGGATGAAGGTGTAGTGGCTCCTTACCTTTCTCTCACAGACCCTCCTCATTCTCAGTGCAGACCCAGTCCTGCTTCTCCCCTGCGAGCTCCATGATTCTCCCCTTGCAATGATTCAGGGTCCTCATCTCAGGATCTTCACTCTGCCACGGTGGTTGTGAGCGAGCTTCACCCGCAGGAATAAAACTGGGATGATTTGAGCTGACCGTCTGGCAGATCAGATGTCGATGAAATGTGTGGCATGTGTCAGCACTGTGCGGAAGCAGGGAGGAGGTCTGATGAGGAGTGCCAGGTGGTTTGAGGAATTTAGTCAGAGGTCGAGTGCACGGGCCCTGCGAGGTGGCAGCATGTGGGATGGAAGGAATATTCTGGGATTAGAAAATTGGTGCAGCCCGCTCCCCCCCCCCCCCCCACCCTCCCCTTTCCCTGGCGGGTGAATCAACTTTTTCATGTGGTGGGGGGGGGGGGGGGAATTCTTCTGGTGCCATCCTTTCCTGGGCTGCCACCCCTGGAGTGCAGGACAAGGTGCTGTCGGAGGATGGAATAGGAGAGGGGAAGGTGGTGAGTATCTATAATGAGTTGATGGAGTGGGGAGGAACCTAGTGGGGGAAATTAAGCACAAATGGGAGAAAGGGTTGTGGGCCGAGACGTAGGCGGAGGCCTTGTGGAGGGTGAAAACGTCCTCGTCATATGCGAGGTTAAGCCTCATCCAGCTGAAAGTGGTTCATAGGGCTCATATAATGGTGGCGAGGGTGAGCAGGTTCTTTGCGGGAGGGGGGGGGGGTAGAGGATAGGTGTGGGCGGTGCAAGGGTGCTCCGTGAATCTCGTCCACATGTTCGGGACGTGTCCAAGACTGAGGGTGTTCTGGCAGGGGTTCTCGGACTTGAAATCCGAGGTGCTCAGTATGGAGGTGGCTCAGAGTCTAGAGGTGGTGATATTTGGGGTAAAAATGGGGAAGGCAAGATGTGGTGGAGGGGTGGCGTCAGGGGGGCAGGCAGGGTGTGGTTATCCATTGAGTTGTTTTGTTGTTCTTCTGATTTTTGGTGTGTAGTGAAAATGCCCTGAATAAAATATTTTCCCAAAAAACTTTTTCCAAATGCCTGAAACCTGTAGTGCAGCTGACGATGCCAGTGCCAGCGGGCACCACACCAAGTTCACACCAAATTGACACTTGTCCTATTCTCCGAAGATTCCGCCTATCTTTGACCAAACTGTCCTTTTCGTTGGCTAGGTGTCAATTTGGCTGTGACGCACCTTAGATCACTTTAGTACTTTAAAAATATCCAGGCTAAGATTTGCATCCACCATCACCCAGGCACCAATATGAGGCCACAATTTTACCTTATATTTTCCAAAGTGTATCTTTGCGTTTCCCTTTTGATTTGTGGAAAGTCGTGTGATTTGTTAGTCTATTATTCAAAATGGTTACTAAAGTGCATTGAATCCTGGGTAAGTCCACAAAGTTATCTGAAAAAACGGCCAAAATAGACACAATGACATTATCCTTTACAATGCTATCCAGTCCTTCAATCCTCAGTCAAGAGGGATGGGTTCACTGACTCACTTACCCACTCTTACACAGATCATGGAGCTCGAGTTTACATTCTGGATAAAATCCTAGATTTGACTATGTACTCCCAAAGCTGCCAGCTGCTTTATGAGGACCAGATGGGGCACTTGAACAGAAACCGAACAAAATGTTTAATGACAACACAGCACTGGCAGGAGAAAACTGTCTTTGTGTTTTAAGATTAAAATATTAGTAACAATTTAGCTGATATGCTGTGGGATCAGCTGAGACCATCTGTTCCAGGTTCTATTGACACCAACTGAGGCTGAAGTCTAATTGCTCCCTCAAAACAGAGGTGGGGGAATATGTAATTAAATGTGAATGGGAGCATCTATGAATAATACAATTGAGAATGTGAAACACCGCTTTCTGCTCCAGGAAGGAGGAGGGAGAGGGGTTCTGTTTGTGTAAGGTAGTAAGGTTGGCCAAGCTTTGGGATAGATGATATTCTTCAATATTTCTTGATTACGTTGAGTGACCAAAAAATATACGCAAAAGGTTTTTCTTTTGGAGATATAGTGGGTGAAGTAGAGGTATAATGAGGGAGGTGGAGACGATGGAAGTATAATGAAGGAGGTAGATACAATGGAGATATAATGAGGGAGATAGAGACAATGTAGATATAACAAGTGAGATAGAGAGAATGTAGGAATAATGAGGGAGGTGGAGACAATGCAGGTATAGTAAGTGAGATAGACATGAGATGATTTATATATTACAGTGCAGGCATGCACCTCATACATTCACTTTGCTTCCCTCACTCTAACCTTACTGCAATGATACACGCTCACATACTTCTTTATAAGAAAACTGTACAGGTACCAGCAGCCCCCCAGCTGCCATGGAGCAGCCCCTCCCCCTCACCCCCTCCCCCTCACCCCCTCCCCCTCCTCCGGGAAGAGATTACCGACACTCGGTCCCAATTGGTCCCTCAAGACAGATGACCCGCTACTGTTGTGTTGCCCTTAACGGGACGATCACCACAAATCACCACATCCCTACCCCTTTAACTCTTTTATACAATCTTTGAGACCAGGAAGAGATCAGCCATAATCTGATTGAAGGGCTGAATTGTCTACTTCTGTTCCTAATTCCCATGTTCCTAGAACCTAGGCCTCAGCTTCCTTTGCAACACAAGTTCAGAGGGAAGACAATGAATCTGCCTATTCTGGCACAAAAGCCTCTTGCCACCTCTTGTGCAGCACTATGGTAAACTGTGTGATGCTCGATCAATGACTCCAGAAGCGAGATTGGATGACAACTGAAGGCTTTATTGTACTAGATGTTTCCCTCAGCAGTGCAGGTACAGAATGCAGCTGCTGGGGAGACACAGGCTCTTATACTCCGCCTTACTGGGTGGAACCAGCAGGCAGGCTTCACCAATGATATTGCTGTCTCAGGTACCTCCCACACCAGTGGTCTTACAGCAT
The DNA here is from genome assembly GCF_902713615.1 of Scyliorhinus canicula. Classification (NCBI taxonomy): domain Eukaryota; kingdom Metazoa; phylum Chordata; class Chondrichthyes; order Carcharhiniformes; family Scyliorhinidae; genus Scyliorhinus; species Scyliorhinus canicula. The sequence continues at coordinate 102,358,537 of NC_052152.1, read as the reverse complement.
CAACCTGGGTACCGTAATACCCCTAATACCGACTACCACATTGTGAAATGTTAGATAGGGACCCTATACCTGCCTGAAAGGATCCCGACTCTAAAAGGTTCAGGGCTATGATTACATACACAGTCACTGTCAAACACTGTGTTTACCCTGTTTTGAGGCAACAGGTCTGTTTCTAACACATCCTTAATAATGTACATGTGACACACATATTGTCCTGACTTATGGTGGGGTCCAAGAAGGCCATGGATAGAAAAGGTTTCCTCTTTCGCCCTCTGTAGATCGAGAGGAAGCACAACTAAATAATCCACGACTAGGAGCAAGTGGTGAGACCAGAGCTCACGCAGTCACAATCAAGGCTGTCTCCATGTGCATCACCACTTCCTGAAGACTTCACCAACTGTATCTAACCGCCAAGCACTTCCCACAAACTTAAACTGAGTCAGTTGAAAGTAATCAGCAACCAACCCACAAATTGATGATAATCAGTTTAAATAGCACAGCTGCAGGGATGCTTCCTGTTGCTGAGCACATGTTCAGCTGTATGTGTTTAAGAGAAGGTGTTAACTAGAGCAGCAAGGTTCAAAATGGTAGCACTGGCATCAAATCAGCATGAGACATGCTTTTCAAAGACATTTCAAAGACACTTTTTAAACTGCAAAGCGCTTCACTGAGTTCAGTCTTCATGAAAGATGTTGTATAAATGTTGGTTCTCAGTCCTTATGATAGGGAAAATTGCAAACGGTTTGTGGAATGGTGTGCGATGGACCCTGCAGTTATGTGTTGATGCCATGCCGTATCAATTGGGAAGAATCATCAGTGCTAGTAAAATATCTGAATTGCCTTTAATTCTGCAAAATACAAGAAACAAATGCTGCTGAAAAATCACCATTGAAAATGGGATAGACAAATGGGGAAGGAACGTTTGCCTATAATTGATGCAAAATTGGTTCTATTTTGTATTCCTGTTACCTTTCTGACTATTGCAGCAGATTTGTTCATTTCACTGCTATCTTGTTAAAAATATTCACCCTTTGTACAAAGAGTTCATTCTTTAGGCCAGGAAACAACAGCTGGTACACGATTAGAAATGTCTTTGAAAAGATTTTTTCCTGGTTCAGTTTTCTAAGCAACCTGGTTGATGCCAGTGTAAGATTACAGTCCAGTGTGTTAATGTACAGTTGATACTGGCTTATAAGCTTCTGGTAAACCTGTTTAGTCTCTTTTACAAGGTAAACAGTCGGATTACTTTATTGCTTTTCAATTTGAGCCGCGCGCCCCCCCCCCCTCCCCCCCTCCTCTCCCCCCCTCCTCTCCCCCCCTCCTCTCCCCCCCTCCTCTCCCCCCCTCCTCTCCCCCCCTCCTCTCCCCCCTCCTCTCCCCCCACCGCCCGCCCATGATAGTTTCCCATACGGTGGTGATTTCATGTCATTTTGATACAGTACATTGCAAGCTGTGATAGCTCATGTTGTTCTCTTGTCTTCAGATTCTTCCCAGGCGAACAATGTGAGAATGATTAACAATCTGACAGAGGGCGGCACAATGGCAGAGTGGTTAGCACTGCTGCCTCATGGCGCCAAGGATCCAGGTAAGAACCTGGACCTGGGTCACTGTCCGTGTGGAGTTTGCACGTTCTCCCCATGTCTGCGTGGGACTCACCCCCACAACCCAAAGATGTGCAGAGTAGGTGGATTGGCCATGCTAAATTGCCCTTTAATTGAAAAATTAAAAAAAAACAATTGGCAGGCTGCAACGCGAACACTCCTTCCAAGTCCACAACTACCTTTAAAACAGCCAAGAAGATGATTAGTCCTGTACAACCTGAGTGTTTGAAGGACTCCCGCAACCAATGCAATGGGGTTGACCTGCATGATATCCGGATTGAGGTTCGAACTCTGCACCTTATGTCTCAGAGGTTGAAATGTTACCCTATTTTGAGAGAGGTCAAGAAACCAAATAAACTAAATCAAGTCAACTAAGGGACAAATTAAAGGGGAAGCCCCTTAAAGGGGTAAAAAGGCCTTAAACAAAAACAAATCACAAACAAAACTTAAATCATCAAACCAGTGATTAAGGGGGTCGATAATGCACCCCAATCCCTGTGGTGCCCACTGGGCATGGAAGGCCTCAACTGTGTCGGTGGACTATGCATGTTCCCTCTCCAGGGCCACCTGGCCACAAATGACACTACGATAGAGGGGCAAACAGGTCAGACCAAAACCTCTCGCCCACTGCCTGGACTTTATGATGGCAAGTTTGGCCTGAACCAGACGTAGATTCACGAGGAGGACTTCCTCCTTCCCCACCCCCCTCTGCACTGGCAGCCCGTAGGCCAGGCACATGGAGCTGAAGTTCAAATAAAACTAGAATGAAAGGTTTTTTAAATAACTGAAAGAACGTGCAGTCTAAAAGAACTTATATACACAGGGTCCATGGACTCCACAAGGCTGCAAAAAGAGCAGGAAACTTGGGAGTCCGTGAACTGATGCAATCTAAGAATGTATGGGACTGCTGCGTGCAATACCCCACCCCAGGACCCCATGTTCAGGGGAGGACTCCTCCAGAGAGGCACCTCTACTGGGGACCTCTGCCACCAGATGGCACAAGGCACTGCAGGACTTGTCTGGGCGATGGGCGAGGGCAAGGAATTGAAGGGCGTGCAGTAGCAGCCCATACAGGAAATAGGAAACTCACCCCGTGTAATGTGAAGAGACATGAAGGCATTTCCGCGAGGTGGTTCAGGCTGTGGGGCACCAGTTCCCAAGGGGGGGATTCAGGACTGAGCAGGGGTGCGCTTAAACCGTAGTCCACCGGAGACATTGGCATCCTCGGGTCCTTGTATGGTATGGCATGGGGGCCAAGCATGACAGTTTTGAGGCCACAGATGGCATTAGCAACAGGTTGGACACCCACCACCGTGTGGTGCAATGTGCTAATTCACTAGGTGTCATCCAGTCCACTCCTCTGACACCCAGCATGAACTCGATGCTGGTCACCCTGGCAGCCACAGCTCGTTACCTCCACCAGCCACCTCAAATGGTATTGGTGGAAGTTCAGGGGCACGATTCTCCGCTCCGACAGCAGAGTGTAGACGCCGGCGCCAAAACGGGAGTGTTTCACTTCGCAGTCGGCGCCCGTTCCAGGACCCCATTCTGCGCCGTACAAGGGGGCCAGCAGGGGCGCGGCGGGAAGCGCAGGGGCACGGCCTCGGAACAGCATCAGAGACACGGCGCCACGCAATCGACACAGCGGCGCGCCGCACATAAGGCGACGGGAGCGCACAGGCTGCCGATGGAGCAACATGGCGCCATGCCAAGCAGCGCACCGGTTCACCGACTACGACCTGGAGATGCTCCTGGACGCCCTCGAGGAGAGGGGAGGCCGTCAGTACCCTGGACCCGGCCAGAGGGTCCCACCGACCGTGGCCCGGTATCTATGGAGGGAGGTGGGCGCGGCCGTCAGTGCCATCGCGTTGATACCCAGGACTGGCGAGCAGTGCCGCAAAAAGCTCAACGACCTACTGAGGGCAGCCAGGGTGAGTACCCAGCAATGTGCCCATGGCACCAACCCCCCCTACCCTCCACATGTGTAACACCCACCTCCTCCCTAGGGGGACGGGACAACCACAGCCATGACCCGCATGGCTGCAGCCACCCATGCAAGCCGCGTTGGCCGTGTGCCCTGTGCACCCATGCCAACAGAGATCCAATTGCATGCATCGGACCGCCTAACAATGCTGTCATTCCCCCCCCCTCCCCCCCCGCAGGAAAAGAGCGCCCATCACCAGAGAGAGTGTGCCCAAACCGGAAGGGTGAACCTGACTTGCGGCCCCTCACCGTGCACGAGCAGAGGGCACTGGACATAGCTGGTGCACCTGAGGACCGGAAGATTACCCATGCCGAGATCGCGGGCGCGCCACCAAGTGAGATCCACCCTTTGCCTGGCCCCTCTGCCTTCAGCACTCTCCCCTCAGCACTCTCCCCTCAGCCCTCTTTCCTCAGCACTCTCCCCTCAGCCCTCTTCCCTTAGCACACTACCCCAAGCACTCTCCCCTCAGCCCTTCTCCCTCAGCACACTAGTCCCAGCCCTTTCCCCTCAGCACTCCCCCTCACCCCGTACCGCAACCCACACCCCCCTCCAGCTGCCTAACCATGATGGTGTATTGTGTGTCGCAGGGCCATGCGGTGACTGACCCGGAGCACCTGGCAGACACCGGCCCGGAACCACGTAGGACGGGTCAGGGTGAATCACATGATCCACATCACTGGTTAATTACATTTGATTATCACTCAATAGATTCTCATTAATTACTTCGCAATCATTAATCCTTCAGAGTGAACCACATCATGCATCCAATTACACTGAGCAAACTGACCAACATCTGTCAGGTTTACCATCCCCAACCAGCTCCATTCATTCCAAAACATACATTACACAAATAGCAAATGTATTAAAGGAATTGCAAGCCAGTAATCTGATCTCAGGGCTCAGATGATAGTTATGGATGACTTAAACCAAAAAAAAAATACTTTTGAAAGATGGTACTTATCGTGAAGCATCTATAGTTTGTGTTAATGTTTCTGATTACCGTTTTCTCAAGACTCACAATCCTGAATAAGGAAGGCCCCTAAACAGGAAGCTGTGTTCGGCTATGTTGAACATGGGTTTTGTGTCTGACAGTCTTCACAAAGCAAACTCCCAAGTCTGAACTTTACTCGCCCCCCGAATTGTTGGGAACAGAGCTGGGGGGGGGGGGGGGGGGGCTGGTAAAATAGGAGGCAGTCGGGTTGGGGTGTCTTCCGGATGCAGTGCCACCACTTGGAGGGATGGGTTGGAGGGGATCAGTTTCCCCAGTGGTGGGCAGAAGGCAGGTCAGGATTTGGATTGGCTGAATATCGCCATGGAGGCAGCCAGCCAATTTCCATAATTAAGGCCTCCCCCCGGCACATGGGGAGACCACAAGCTTCATGGAGGCCATGTGCCTGCAGCAACCCGAGGATCCATTGGAGCCAGAAGCCCTACGGCCCAAAGAGGGGGGCAGAAGCAGAAAGAACAGCCCTTACAGCTCCTGAGAGATCAACATTGGCCAGGCACCAAAGAGTACCTCCTGCTCTTCTTCAAAATGCTGCCTTTATATCCACCTCGATCGGTCGATGGGCTGAGTGACCGACCTCTGCTCCTTGGCCTTCTGGTCTTATATGAAAGGCAGCACCTGTGGGAATGCAGCACCTCCACAGTACCCCACTGGCTTGTGACCTGAATAATGTACTCAGATTTCTGGGGTGGGTCTTGCGCCTGAGACCACTCACACTGAGGAGAGACTACTCCCACTGAGCTACAGCTGACACCTAATAGCTGTGTGAAACAAGGACAAAGAGACAGATCCAATGCAGCATACAAGCTACTTATGTGGATCTCTTCGAAAGTTATGAACCAATTCTGCAAGTCTGAGAATAACTACCCCATTCTCCCAAAAATGAGGCCCCATTGGGGGCAGCATGGTAGCATGGTGGTTAGCATAAATGCTTCACAGTTCCAGGGTCCCAGGTTCGATTCCCAGCTGGGTCACTGTCTGTGCGGAGTCTGCACGTCCTCCCCGTGTGTGCGTAGGTTTCCTCCGGGTGCTCCGGTTTCCTCCCACAGTCCAAAGATGTGCGGGTTAGGTGGATTGGCCATGCTAAATTGCCCGTAGTGTCCTAAAAAGTAAGGTGGGGGGGGTTGTTGGGTTACGGGTATAGGGTGGATATGTGGGTTTGAGTAGGGTGATCATTGCTCGGCACAACATCGAGGGCCGAAGGGCCTGTTCTGTGCTGTACTGTTCTATGTTCTATAACGTGCCATTCTCCTCAGGGTCAACAGATGCAAATTATTATTACTAGCTCTCCCCCCATTACCATCACAGGTTCCATCCAGAAAAATTAGAGCCTGTGATCCTTGACATAACACGTGCTAAATAGATCTTAGTTTGCCATATTCTTCAGATAATCTGGGCAGCCTGCCTTCCAAGAGACAGCTGCCAAAACCAGAAAAGGTGCAGGAATTATTTCGCTCCTGAACTGGCAGAAGAATAGCAGCACATTGGCCCACTGACCTTATTTGTTACTGATGAGCTGTGGGAACCAATCACGACCAGAGAGACACGTTGTTGGGTGAGGGGTGGGGTGAAGGGGTGGGGGTGGGAAGGATGGTACCAAGATCAGCTGGGTCAGATACTGGCTGGAGATCCTCTGGAGGGGCGAGGAGTGAGGGGTAGAGTCAATCCAGGGAGGGGGCAGGACAGGGTGGTCAAACGCCAACTGCCAGCAAGTAGCCTGCGGTCATAATGTGGAGTCGGGAGAATTCCTGGTTCCCCGGCTCCACAATAAGGTCAATAAAAAAATTAGTCTTTCTTTCCCCTTGGTAGGTCCCTTCAAGGACCCACTGATTTGGCTGCCACGTGCCTGAAAATTCTGTCTCGACATAAACCAATTTCATGAAGTTGGGCTTGAAGCAGGAGTTTGGCATCTCCTCATTGTCATCAACTGGGCCTAATCGCAGTTTTAGCTGTTTGTCCCATAGGCCTACATGGAAGCCTGAACATGTATGGCGGGCATTGCCTTTCTGGCGTGGAATGAGCCCTCGCATGCCAACCATTTTATTGGGCCTTAGGTGTGTATTTTGCACCTGTAGAATGGGCACAGCATGATCCAATTTTCAGGCCAGTGCAGTGACAGGATGGGCATTGCCCGTCTGGCGTGGAATGAGTGCTCGCATGCCAACCATTTTATTGGGCCTTAGACGCGTATTTTGCACCTGTAGAATGGGCACAGCGCAGGGTGATCCAATTTTCAGGCCAGTGCAGTGACAGGAGTAATCAGTCCACGTTGCCCAGTAATCATTAGTTGCTTTTGATGGAACACATGCTTCTTTTCACTAATTGTAGCCTCCGAGAAATTCAATCGCACTTTGTGTAAACTCTAAAATTCTCTGGGGTATATTAGGGCTTTCAGTCATTCCCATTACATGTAAATTATGCATTAGCCAGTTTAGCACACTGACTCCAAATGTGATTGTGAAAGTAAAGCTGCCGACAAGGATTAGAACAGCCGTATAAAATAAACAAGCCATGGCATTAAGCGAACAAATCCCAAAAAGGCCGGCTAGGGAAAAAAGCCAGCTCCACTTCTAATCTTCTCCAATGGCTCTGGGTCACAGGAGCAACAGCCTGTAAAATCCAGCTCACATGAAACATGCATACCACACGTTTCCAGCATTCCTGAGACAGGGAGTGGAGGGACACCACATGAAAGGAAGAAAGAAAGAGGTCATTCAAACAGCTAGATGAGCTCCATGCGCTTTCACTAAATACCCTGCAAGCAGCCCACAATTAAGCTCAGACAATTTCACAGACTGATGCAGGATGTTTTTAAGTCAATGTGCATTGAATTCTAGCATCATATGTTGTGATGATAGGGAAAAAGTGTAGAACTAGCATGGTATTCCACTGTCAGTTTCCTGTACATCGTGAACCAATAATGCTGTGTTTAAAGAGTTTCTACAGATCGTAACCGGCAGCTCTGCTCCATGGGGTTGCTCATAGTGAGTTGGAGGTTGGGTTGTGTCATACCAATCACATTTTTATGCGATGCATAGGATAACATCAATCTGAAACATCCAGAAATATTTAAGTTCATAATAATCGACTCCATAATGCCAAGTGTTTCAGTGCTACAGGTACCATTTTGCCCCCAAACCGGAATCCTCGGTGTCCTCCCTGTGCCAATAATCCCTTTTTGCTGGAATTGGAATCACGGTGGCCTCACGGAGTGGGTTGCACAGGTGATGCTAACTGCTGCGCTATCGGTGTGGCTGCGCTGTCAACTTCCATTTCCTGGGAGGTGTAACAGATAGGCCCAAAATAATTTCCAGGGAGGCAAAGTCGAACACGTCGGCCTCTCTGACTACCTGTACTCCCAGATCCTCCAACTCTCCAAATATTGCCACCTCCTAACTCGGGGCTGCCTCTGGCCCCAAAATCTTTGTCATTACGTCCGAAAATCCTTTCCCAAACTGCCTGAACCTCAGGCTCGCCCAAAACATGTGCACATGATTCCCCCCCCCCCCTCCACCCCCGCACACTATCCACACCAATCCTCCACCACTGGAAAGAACTGACTCATTGTGGGCACTGTCTTGTGGGCCTGTGCACCACCTTTAATTAGATAAGGCCTAGTCTTGCACATGACAAGGACGCATTTCCCCCCCACAGCGCTTCACTCCATACTCGGCCCCCAATGCACCCCCCCCCCCTCCCCAACGTCTCCTCCCACTTACGCTGAACCTCCTTCATGGGAGCACTCTCCCTCTTCATCAAATCCCCATTCATCTTCCAGTGACGCGATGAGAGGTTGCATACCAGGTGGCTCTCCTCCTACAAATCCCAAATTAGCCGTTTCTGTCGAAAACAGTCCGCTAAAACAGCGAAAAAAATATCGTCTCACCCTAGCTAATAGTACAGCAAGAGAGGATATCAAATAACAGTAACTCCAGAGGCAGTAAGGATACGAGAAATGGGAGAAACCAAGAGAAACAAGTGGCCAAGATGGCAGACAAACAAGGTGACGAGGTACCGGCCACACCAGAGCGAGAAGGGCCGGCAAGCTGCACACGGAGTTCACATTCACCAGAGGCCAGATGGAAGATGTTCCTCTCCAGGGACTAAGAGAACACAGGGAAGAGACAAAGCTGTGGTCAGGGTGGCTGTCGCAGAGGCCATGCCAACCATGAAGGTGGCCCGAGACAAGGCAGAGAGGCGACTGGAGGCCAAGGGGAGCATCATCAAAGAATTTTAAAAAGCCTCAACAGACCAAAGTGACCGGATTGCTGCCCTGGAGACGGAAATAGCGAGATTGATCGCGACATCGGGGTGTCTGAAGGGGAAGGTGGAGCACCAGGAGAACTGGTCACGGCGCCAGAACTTAAGAATAGTGGGCTTGCTGGAAGGGATTGAAGGCAGTGACCCCACAGACTGTGTGGCCCAGATGTTGGGAAACCTGCTGGAAAGGGACAGCTTTCCCAACCCGCCAGAAATAGACAGAGCCCACCATTCACACCTACCTAACCCCAAGGCCAGTGAGCAGCTGAGGGTGATAATCGTCAAAATTTCCCCGTACCAAGATCAGGGAAGAATCTTGAATGGGCCAGGCAGACAAGGACCTGCAACTGGGAAAGACACCGGATCAGGGTTTACCAAGACATTGGGGTGGGCCTGACCAAGCGACGGGCAGAGTTCAACAGGGCGAAGGCGGCCCTGTACAAAAGCAAAGTCAAATTTGGGATGCTGTACCCAGATAAACTCTGGGTCACATTCCAGGGCAGGGAGGTTTGCTTCACAGCCCCTGCAGACGAGGACAAATCTGTCCTGGAGAATGAGCTGGAAAACTAGCAGTGACAGCAGTGAGGAGGATCACCTGAAAGGACTGTAATCAACCGAGAGACACTTTGCACAGGACTGCATTGCCTTGCTTTGAAGGAAGGAACTAAAGCGTAGGGTAGGGGTAAAGGGCGGAGTGGATCAGTGCAGACTCAATGGCCTCCTTCTGCACTGTGGGGATTTTATGATCCTATAAGGAAGGAGCAAGGGCAGCGGAGCACAAGAGAGAGTGAGGAGGATGACAGGAGGGGAAAACAGATGGCGGGTGAAATATAGACACATAGCCAACCCGAGGAGGGAGGCCACCACAGTAGCAGGAACGCTAGCACCAGGAGCATGAGGAGGGCATCTCCGCAGGGAAGAGAGTGCCTGGCGACAGTGGGGATCCACAACAGCAATGGGGGGCAGTCAGGGGAGCAAACGGGGGGAGGGCAGAAAGGGGGGACAGTAACAGAAGTGGGGGAGAGGGCAGGTGGGAGGGGAAGAACAATAGGGGTACATAGGGACAAGGGTAGTTGTGATGATCGGAATACCTTGCCCCTTTAAGAGGCTTGTGATGATCGGAATACATTGCCCCTTTAAGAGGCTTGGAACCCTGGGGGACTCCGCCTCTGGCTACGCCCCCTGGGAAACAGTACTTAAGATGAGACTCCATTTTGCGAGCACACTTCTCATGGAGGCTGCCATTGTTCACAGTTTATTAAAGCCTTTGATTACTGACCTAACTTTCGTGTCGTAATTGAGAGTGCCTCAATTTAATAAGCAGTTTACAATGGCAGCCTCCATGAGAAGTGTTGGACGAGTTCGTGGAAAGACTCACCGCGAGGAACTGCGACCACAAAGCAGTGACGGCTGAAGCACACAGGGACTTACACATCCGCGACGCCCTTGTATCTGGCATCAGGTCATCGTACATCCGGCAGCGGCTCCTAGAAGACGGGGCGAAGGATCTCCAAGGCACGGTAACGCTCGGCTTTTCTCTCGAAACGGCCCACCGTAACCTCCGTACGTACTCCGCGGACCTTACGAATCCCTCTCGATCCCCTCCAGACTCGGCCACGCTACAGGCCTGTGCCACGCGTCGATCCACTCACTCCGGGGGCTCCCCATGCTATTTCTGTGGGCAAGGCCAGCACCCACGTCAGCGTTGTCCGACCCGATCCGCGACATTCCAACGACTGCGGGAAGAAAGGGCACTTCGCGAAAGTCTGCCTGGCTGGGCCCAAAGGCCACAAACAAAAGTCCCACCGGGCCCAGAGATCAAGCTCCCGGCCTCACAGACCCCGCAACGCGGCTGCACTGCGGCCAGACACGCCCACTTCTGACGCGTCATCGACCTCGTGCGAGTCATGGGAGCGGCCATCTTGGCGGTGGCCATCTTCGAAACCCGACACGTGCGACCGGCGGCGGCGGCCATCTTGTGACTCCGGGCGGCCGTTTTGTGAGTCCGACTCTGACGGCACGCACCTAGGAGCGATCACGCTTGATCAATCACGGCCGAAACACCTGCGAAACTCGATGATGCGGGTGCGAATCAACGGCCAAGACACTCCCTGCCTGTTCGACTCCGGGAGCACGGAGAGCTTTATCCACCCAGACACGGTAAGGCGCTGCTCCCTGCGCACCCATCCCGCCTCCCAAACTATCGCCCTCGCCTCAGGGTCCCATTTGGTTCAAATCATGGGGTATTGTGTCGCTGACCTCACAATTCAAGGTGCGAAATACTCCCGTTTTAAACTGTACATTTTTCCTCAACTCTGCGCCCCCCTGCTGCTTGGCCTCGACTTTCAGTGCAGCCACCGGAGCCTGACACTGAAGTTCGGCGGACCCCTGCCCCCACTCACAGTCTGCAGCCTGGCGACACTCAAAGTTGCGCCACCCCGCCTCTTCGCGAACCTCACTCCCGACTGTAAGCCCATCGCCACCAAGAGTCGCCGGTACAGTACCCAAGGCTTGACTTTCATCAAGTCGGAGGTTCAGCGGCTACTAAAAGAGGGGGTCATAGAGGCCAGCAACAGCCCTTGGAGGGCCCAGGTATTAGTAGTCCGCTCCGGGGAAAAGCAACGCATGGTTGTGGATTATAGCCAGACAATAAACCGCTTCACACAACTCGATGCGTACCCACTTCCCCGAATAGCTGAAATGGTGACCCAAATTGCCCAGTATCGGGTATTCTCCACGGTTGACCTCAAATCGGCCTACCACCAACTCCCTATTCGCTCAGAGGACCGCCCCTACACGGCTTTTGAAGCAGCCGGTTGGCTGTTCAACTTCCTCAGGGTACCCTTTGGTGTTACAAACGGAGTCTCCGTTTTCCAGAGGGCGATGGATCAAATGGTGGACCAGTACGGCTTACGGGCGACCTTCCCGTACTTGGACAACGTCACCATCTGCGGCCATAACCAGCAGGACCACGACGCAAACCTGAGGAAGTTCCTCCAGACTGCCCGGGCCCTCAACCTCACCTACAACAAAGAGAAATGCGTGTTCCACACAACCCGGCTCGCCATCCTCGGCTACGTCGTGGATAACGGGGTCCTAGTCCCGGACCCCGACCGCATGCGTCCCCTTAAGGAACTCCCCCTCCCCCGTAGCCTCAAGGCACTCAAACGGTGCTTGGGGCTTTTCTCCTATTACGCCCAGTGGGTCCCCAGATATGGGGACAAAGCCCGGCCACTCATTAAGACCACGGTTTTTCCTCTGACGGATGAGGCCCAGTCGGCTTTCAACCGTATCAAGGCCGGCATCACCAAGGCCGCCATGCACGCGGTGGACGAAGCCATCCCCTTTCAAATAGAAAGCGATGCATCAGACGTCGCCCTGGCTGCTACCCTCAACCAAGCGGGCAGACCAGTAGCGTTCTTCTCCCGAACCCTCACCACCTCGGAAATTCGGCACTCTGCAGTCGAGAAGGAGGCACAAGCCATAGTGGAGGCCGTGCGACACTGGAGGCACTACCTAGCCGGTAGGAGGTTCACCCTCGTCACCGACCAATGGTCGGTCGCCTTTATGTTCGATAACGCACAACGGGGCAAAATAAAGAACGACAAGATTCTGAGGTGGAGAATAGAGCTCTCCACCTATACGTACGATATTAAATATCGCCCGGGGAAGCTCAACGAGTCCCCAGATGCCCTGTCTTGCGGCACGTGCGCCAACGCGCAATTGGACCGCCTGAGAGCCATCCACGATGACCTCTGCCACCCGGGGGTCACCCGGCTTGCCCACTTCATCAAGTCCCGCAACCTGCCCTACTCCACAGGGGAGGTCAAGACCATGACTAAGGCATGCCAGATCTGTGCAGAATGCAAACCGCAGTTCTATCGACCAGACAAGGCCCGCCTGATAAAAGCCTCTGGGCCCTTTGAGCGACTAAGCGTGGACTTCAAAGGGCCTCTCCTGTCCAACAACCGCAACATCTATTTCTTCACCGTCATCGATGAATTCTCCCGCTTCCCTTTTGCTGTCCCCTGCCCCAATACTACCTCGGCCTCCGTGATCAAGGCACTGCGCAGCACCTTCGCTCTGTTTGGTTTCCCCGCTTATATCCACAGCGACCGGGGTACATCGTTCATGAGCGATGAGCTGCGTCGGTACCTGCTCAGCAAGGGCATCGCCTCGAGCAGGACGACGAGCTATAACCCGCGGGGAAACGGGCAAGTGGAGAGGGAGAACGCGACAGTTTGGAAGGCTGTCCTCCTAGCCCTACGGTCAAGGAGTCTCCCTATCGCCCGCTGGCAGGAGGTCCTACCCGATGCCCTGCACTCCATTAGGTCGCTCCTCTGTACGGCCACGAACGAGACCCCTCACAATCGTTTGTTTGTCTTCTCCAGGAAGTCCACCTCTGGAGTCTCGCTTCCACCCTGGCTGACGACTCCGGGTCCAGTCCTACTCCGGAGGCATGTGAGGAGCCATAAAACGGATGCAATAGTCGAGAGGGTCCACCTGCTGCATGCAAACCCTCGTTATGCCTAAGTCGAGCACCCCGATGGCAGGCAGGATACTGTCTCCCTGCGAGACCTGGCACCCGCTGGCTCTCCCACCGACTCCACCGATCCTCCCACCGACCCCCCCCCCTTCTACCGACGCTCCCGGCCCTACACTGAACGCCGACTTCGACAGCGCCCCCTCCATAGCGCCCCCTGCCTCCCAGCCGACAACGACCCATATCACTCCTGATACCCCCCCCTCTCCAAGGCGGACAAAGCTTCAGTCAACCGTGCTCCCGGATAGACCACCATCGGAACCGACCGCATCCACGGCTCCACCACCGGAGCGGCGAAAGTCAGCACGGACTATCAGACCACCACAAAGACTGAACTTATAATTTAAAAACACTTCATCCCCGACGGACTATGTTTTTTTTTAAACAGGGGGTGAATGTGATGATCGGAATACCTTGCCCCTTTAAGAGGCTTGGAACCCTGGGGGACTCCGCCTCTGGCTACGCCCCCTGGGAAACAGTACTTAAGATGAGACTCCATTTTGCGAGCACATTTCTCATGGAGGCTGCCATTGTTCACTGCTTATTAAAGCCTTTGATTACTGACCTAACTTTCGTGTCGTAATTGAGAGTGCCTCAGTAGTAAAGGTATTAAGCTGGCTGCATCAGGCCACAAGTAGCGATTTGGAACACAAAGGCACCACAAGCACCCATTTTGGAGGGTCCCAGGGCAAAGAGAAACCCTGGGGTGCAGGGGCTCACCCACATGATGGTGGCCATGTTGGGTGGCCCCTGGGCAAAGGGAAACCCCAGAGTGCAGGGACCTAGCCTTCTGGTCAGAACGGCGACCGCAGCCATTTTGGATGGCCCCCTAATAAAGGAAAACCCCAGAGTGCAGGGGCGCATCTGCAAGGAAAGTATGGTTGATCCCACAGGAAGTGGGGTGGTCAAACCCCCCCATCAGAATAGTTACCCATCAGGGGACTTAATAGCCCAATACAAAGATCCAAAGTCTTTGCTCACCTAAAAGGTATGAAAGCTGACATTGTCTTCCTCCATGAGACACACTTGAGGGAGAGGGACCGACTGCCGGGAAGGAAGGGCTGGATGGGTCATACCTACCATTCCTGCTATGGGAGAAGAGCCAGGAGGTAGCCATACTGTTAAATAAGAGGATGATGTTCACTGCGACGAGGACGGTTAAGGACCCAGGGGAACGGTACATCATGGTCAGCGGTGTCCTAGTCAACATGTACGCGGCCAACATGTTGGCACGGAGGTTATGAAGAAGACCATGACGGAAATCCCCGACGCCGACACACAACGACTTATCATGGTGGGTGGGGGGGACTTTAACTGCATACAGAACCCACGGACAGACAGGTCGAACCCCAAAACAGAGAGGATCTCTAACATGGCAGAAGGACGCGGCATCTTGATGGAGCAGATGGGGCAGTGGGCCCATGGTGGTTCACCCACCCAGGGGAAAAGGAGTTCTCCTTCTCCCAGGTACATAACATAGACACCCGGATTGACTTCTTTGTAATGAGGAAATTGGTGCTTCCAGAGCTAGTAAGAATGGAATACTCATCTAGTGTTCAATTGCCTGTACTAGCATTACATATATTGATCATGTATATTGATATACAGAGATCACTACAGATCACTCCCAGTTCTAGTGGTGCTTCCAGCCTCCGCTTCCTATCCTCCTTCACAACTGGTATGTCCAGTCCATCGAAGAATTGCTTCATCCCCAAGTCCCCTGCTGGATGCGCAGAGCTGTACAGACCCTGGTAGAAAGCCTTGAATGTCTCGTTGACCATTTCTGGTTCCGCTACTAATTTGCCCCTGCTGTTTCTGACCTGAGCTATTTCCCTCGTGGCTGCCTGCTTTTTCAGCTGGTGAACCAGCAGGCAGCTGGCATTGCCTCTGTGTTCGTACTAGGTCCCCTTGTCTGGCGGAGTTGGTGCACTGCTTTAGGAGACCACATCGAAGTCCATTTATAGCTTTTTCCTTTTCACCAGGAGTTCTGCGCTCAGGGCCGTGTCCAGTATGGAGTCGACTAGCTGCTGCCTAGCCGCCCTCTCTTCTCTATCTCTTCGTGTTTTGTAACCAACAATTTCTCCCCTGATCACAGCCTTCAGCGCCTCCCAGAACATGGAAGGTGAGACCTCCTCATTCTGGGTATTAGTAATACACTTGTCTATGGCCTGTGGTATTTTCTCGCAGAAAGCTTTATCGGCCAGGAGGGCCATGCACAAACTCCATGGGGGCCTTTGGGCACCGCCCATCTCCAACCTCACATCCATGTAATGTGGAGCATGGTCGGAGATCACGATCGTGGAGTATTCCATTCTTACTAGCTCTGAAAGCTATAAATGGACTTCGATCTGGTCTCCACGAGGAAAGCAGTGCACCAACTCCGCCAGACAAGGGGACATAGTACAAACACAGAGGCAATGCCAGCTGCCTGCTGGTTCACCAGCTGAAAAAGCAGGCAGCCACGAGGGAAATAGCTCAGGTCAGAAACAGCAGGGGCAAATTAATAGCGGAACCAGAAATGGTCAACGAGACATTCAAGGCTTTCTACCAGGGTCTGTACAGCTCTGCGCATCCAGCAGGGGACTTGGGGATGAAGCAATTCTTCGATGGACTGGACATACCAGTTGTGAAGGAGGATAGGAAGCGGAGGCTGGAAGCACCACTAGAACTGGGAGTGATCTGTAGTGATCTCTGTATATCAATATACATGATACAGGGGAAGGTGCCAGGACCAGATGGATTCCCGGTGGACTTCTACAAAAGATTTGCTATAGCTGGCCCTGCACCTGCGGGAGATGTTCACAGACTCGCTAGCAAGGGGCACTTTGTCGCCTACACCAATCTTGCTGATACCAAAAAAGGACAAAGACCCAGCAGAATGTGGGTCCTACAGACCCATCTCACTGCTAAACATAGACGCGAAAATACTGGCCAAAATCCTAGCCAAGCGACTGGAGAACTGCGTGCCAGAGGTGGTAGCAGAAGACCAGACGGGCTTTGTCAAGGGTGGACAGCTAACATTGAACATCAGGTGCCTGCTGAACGTGATCATGACCCCATCCGGGGAGAGAACACCTGAGGTAATCGTCTCCCTGGAGGCAGAAAAATCCTTCGGCAGAGTCAAGTGGAAGTAACTCATTGAGGTACTGGAGCAGTTTGGACTTGGAACAGGGTTCACGCCTGAGTGAAACTCTGTACAGCGCTCCCGCAGCAAGGGTATAGACGAACACCATCAGCTCTAAGTACTTCTGGCTGCAGAGGCACAAAACAAGGATGCCTGCTGTCCCCACTGCCGTTCGCTCTCATGATCGAACCACCTGCAATCACACTAAGAGCAGCAAAGAACTGAAAAGGGATCCGGAGAGGAGACCGAGAGCACGGAGTCTCCTCTATGTCGCAGACTCAAAGCAGCATGGAAGGAATCATGGTGCTCCTAAAAGGGTTCGGAACTTTCTCGGGCTACAAACCCAACTTGAGCAAAAGTGAGATCTTTCCAGTGAATCCGCAAGGAGGAGGGAACACCATTTAAACAGGCCCGAAACAAATCCCAAATCGCCCATGACTGGACATGGATTCACAAGTGGAACCTGACCAACTGGTGGAGGAAATCAAAAAGGACCTGCAGAGGTGGGACACACTCCCACTCTCCCTGGCAGGGAGAGTGCAGATGATCAAGATGAACATACTGCCCAGGTTCCTCTTCCTATTCCGATCCGATCTGCATTCCCAAGGCTTTCTTCAGCTCAGTGGTCGGTCCCCATCTGTCCCTCTCCAAGAACACCTTCCTAACCCACAGAGCCTTTCCCGCCCACAGAAATTTCAAAACCATCCCATTAGCCTTCCTAAAAAAGAACTTGGGCACAAAAATTGGGAGGTTCTGGAACACAAACAAATACTTCGGCAACACCGTCGCCTTTACCGCCTGGACCCGACCTTTGCCAGTGGCAATGCCAACACATCCCACCTCTTAAAGTCCGACATCACCCCCTCCACCAACCGTGCCAAATTCAACTTATGCAACTGGGCCCAACTCCACGTCACCCATATTCCAAGGTGGCAAAAGCCCGCCCCACCAACTGAAGTGACATTCCCCTTACCTCCTCTCCTGTCCCCGTGTATTAATTGGGAATACTCCGCTTTTCCCCATATTGAGCTTGTACCCCAAAAAGCAGCCAAATCCCCCCCAAAATCCCCATGATCCCGAGTCCCGAAATATACAGCAGGCGCTCATCCGTGTACAAATAAACTCGGTGCAAGATCCCGACGCCTCCCTACCCCCTGCTAAATACCCCTCCTCCACTCCCTCAAACTCCTAAGCGCCAATTGCCAGGGCAGAGAACCAGAGAGGGTGAGGACCCTTGCCAGTTCCCTGGTGTAGCCCAAAATAACCCGATCTGACCTTGTGCATCCGATCACGTGCCTTAGGCACCTTATACAGCCACCAAACCCAATCCATGAACCCTGGCCAAATCCGAAGCGCCTCAACACCTTGAACAAATACGCCCATTTGATCCAATTGAACGCCTTCTCCACGTCCATTGCCACAACCACTTCCACATCTCAGCCCTCCAAGGGCATCATTATAACATTCAGCAACCTCTGTACATTCGCGGACAGCTGCTGCCCCTTCACAAACCCCATCTTGTCCTCACCTATCACCCCCGGCACACAATCCTCTATGTGCGCCGCCAGCACCTTCGCCAACAACTTTGCATCTACATTCAATAGTGAGATCGGATGGTATGATCCACACTGCTCCGGATCCTTGTCCTTCTTTAAAATGAGCAATATCAAAGCCTGAGACAGCGTGGGGGGAACTTCCTGCTGTCAGACAAGAACTGAAGCGCATAAGTTTGGAACATAGGCTGTCAGGGAAGGACACAATTGAAATGTGGAACTTGTTCAAGGAACAGATACTACGTGTCCCTGATATGTATGTCCCTGTCAGGCAGGGAAGAGATGGTCAAGTGAGGGAACCATGGTTGACAAGAGAGGTTGAATGTCTTGTTAAGAGGAAGAAGGAGACTTATGTAAGGCTGAGAAAATAGGGTTCAGACAGGGCGTTTGAGGGATACAAGACAGCCAGGAGGGAACTGAAGAAAGGGATTAGGAGAGCTAAGAGAGGGCATGAAAAATCTTTGGCGGGTAGAATCAAGGAAAACCCCAAGGCCTTTTACACATGTGTGAGAAATATGAGAATGACTAGAGCCAGGGTAGGTCCGATCAAGGACAGTAGCGGGAGATTGTGTATTGAGTCAGAACAGATAGGAGAGGTCTTGAACGAGTACTTTTCTTCAGCATTTACGAATGAGAGGGGCCATATTGTTGGAGAGGACAGTGTGAAACAGACTGGTAAGCTCGAGGAGATCCTTGTTAGGAAGGAAGATGTGTTGGGCATTTGAAAAACTTGAGGATAGACAAGTCCCCCGGGCCTGACGGGATATATCCAAGGATTCTATGGGAAGCAAGAGATGAAATTGCAGAGCCGTTGGCAATGATCTTTTCGTCCTCACTGTCAACAGGTGTGGTACCAGGGGATTGGAGAGTGGCAAATGTCGTGCCCCTGTTCAAAAAAGGGAATAGGGATAACTCTGGGAATTTGTGATTTTCATTAACGACTTGGATGAGGGAGTTGAAGGGTGGGTCAGTAAATTTGCAGACGATACGAAGATTGGTGGAGTTGTGGATAGTGAAGAGAGCTGTTGTCGGCTGCAAAGAAACATAGATAGGATGCAGGCTGAGAAGTGGCAGAACCCTGAAAAGTGTGAGGTTGTCCATTTTGGAAGGACAAATATGAATGCGGAATATAGGGTTAACTGAAGAAAGGGATTAGGAGAGCTAAGAGAGGGCATGAAAAATCTTTGGCGGGTAGAATCAAGGAAAACCCCAAGGTCTTTTGTACATATGTGAGAAATATGAGAATGACTAGAGCGAGGGTGGGTCCGATCAAGGACAGTAGCGGGAGATTGTGTATTAGGTCAGAAGAGATAGGAGAGGTCTTGAACGAGTACTTTTCCTCAGTATTTATGAACGAGAGGGGCCATATTGTTGGAGAGGATAGTGTGAAACAGACTGGTAAGCTCAAGGAAATGCTTGTTAGAAAGGAAGATGTGTTGGGCATTTTGAAAAACTTGAGGATAGACAAGCCCCCCGGGCCTGACGGGATATATCCAAGGATTCTATGGGAAGCAAGAGATGAAATTGCAGAGCCGTTGACAATGATCTTTTCGTCCTCACTGTCAACAGGGGTGGTACCAGGGGATTGGAGAGTGGCAAATGTCGTGCCCCTGTTCAAAAAAGGGACTAGGGATAACTCTGGGAATTTGTGATTTTCATTAATGACTTGGATGAGGGAGTTGAAGGGTGGGTCAGTAAATTTGCAGACGATACGAAGATTGGTGGAGTTGTGGATAGTGAAGAGAGCTGTTGTCGGCTGCAAAGAAACATAGATAGGATGCAGGCTGAGAAGTGGCAGAACCCTGAAAAGTGTGAGGTTGTCCATTTTGGAAGGACAAATATGAATGCGGAATATAGGGTTAACTGAAGAAAGAGATTAGGAGAGCTAAGAGAGGGCATGAAAAATCTTTGGCGGGTAGAATCAAGGAAAACCCCAAGGTCTTTTGTACATATGTGAGAAATATGAGAATGACTAGAGCAAGGGTGGGTCCGATCAAGGACAGTAGCGGGAGATTGTGTATTGAGTCAGAAGAGATAGGAGAGGTCTTGAACGAGTACTTTTCCTCAGTATTTACGAACGAGAGGGGCCATATTGTTGGAGAGGATAGTGTGAAACAGACTGGT
This sequence comes from Scyliorhinus canicula, assembly GCF_902713615.1. Lineage (NCBI taxonomy): Eukaryota > Metazoa > Chordata > Chondrichthyes > Carcharhiniformes > Scyliorhinidae > Scyliorhinus > Scyliorhinus canicula. The sequence goes on along the minus strand of NC_052152.1, from coordinate 102,338,342 downwards.
AAGCTCAAGGAAATACTTGTTAGAAAGGAAGATGTGTTGGGCATTTTGAAAAACTTGAGGATAGACAAGTCCCCCGGGCCTGACGGGATATATCCAAGGATTCAATGGGAAGCAAAAGATGAAATTGCAGAGCTGTTGGCAATGATCTTTTCACCCTCACTGTCAACAGGGGTGGTACCAGGGGATTGGAGAGTGGCAAATGTTGTGCCCCTGTTCAAAAAATGGAATAGGGATAACCCTGGGAATTACAGGCCAGTTAGTCTTACTTCGGTGGTAGGCAAAGTAATGGAAAGGGTACTGAGGGATAGGATTTCTGAGCATCTGAAAAGACACTGCTTGATTAGGAATAGTCAGCACGGATTTGTGAGAGGTAGGTCTTGCCTCACAAGTCTTATTGAATTCTTTGAGGAGGTGACCAAGCACGTGGATGAAGGTAAAGCAGTGGATGTAGTGTATATGGATTTTAGTAATGCATTTGATAAGGTTCCCCATGGTAGGCTTATGCAGAAAGTAAGGAGGCATGGGATAGTGGGAAATTTGGCCAGTTGGATAACGAACTGGCTAACCGATAGAAGTCAGAGAGTGGTGGTGGATGGCAAATATTCAGCCTGGAGCCCAGTTACCAAGCGGCTATTGGATAGGTACATGGATTATGGTAGAATGATGGGGTGTAGATTAATTTGTTCTTAATCTAGGACAAAGGTTCGGCACTACATCGTGGGCCGAAGGGCCTGCTCTGTGCTGTATTTTTCTATGCTCCCCCTCACCATTAACTCATTGTACATCTCAACTATCAGGGGCCCCAGCTCCAACCTGAACTTCTTATGGAACTTGACCCCACCTGCATGACCCCATGCAGTCCATCACTTCTCTCAGACCGTCCTGGGTCCCAAGTCACTGCATCTTCACCTCTTCCACCCTTGGGAACTCCAACCCATCCAGAAACCGCCTTCTTCCTTCATCCCCCACCAGATACAATCTCTCGTAAAGAGCCTCGAAAACCCCATTCACCCCCCCCCCCCCGTCTCCGATACCACTGTGCCCCTATCTCACCCTCCCATTTTCCCTTGCTGCCGCCTGCTCCCTCAACTGGTACGCAAGCCTCCTGCTAGCTCTCTCCCCATACTCATACACCACCCCTCTAGCTCTGTGTAATTGCTCCACTGCCTTTCCCATGGACACCAGCCCAAACTCCATCTGGAGCCTCTGCCTCTCCTTTAGCAACGTCTCCTCAAGCGCCAACGTATATCTCCGATCGACCCTCAGAATGCCCTCCACCAACCTCAACCTCTCAGCCTGCTCCACCCTCTCCCTGTGTGCCTGAATCAATATAAATTCCCCCCTTACCACCACAGAGTCGGAAACACCCCCCCGTCTTATTCTGCTCCACATTATTCCGGATGGCCACGCTCATTCGCTCGCAGACCCCCTTATCCGTCAATAACCCCACATCCAACCTCCACTGTGGCTGCTGAGCCTCCCACTTAGCCACCCACAAGTCCACCCAATGTGGCGTGTGGTCAGAGACCACAAGCACTGAACCCTCTGATCCACCCACCACCACCAATAGCACCTTAACTAAAACAAAGAAATCAATCTGGGAGAATACCAGGTGCACGTGCGAGAAATACGAAACCTCCTTCACCCACGGCCTCCCAAACCGCCATGGGTTCAGCCCCGCAACATAAACCCCAACACATTCCTTTGCCTTGGCCGAAACATTCACTTAGGGCACAACAGGTCCAACCTCGGGTCCAGCACCGTATTAAAACCCACCCCTCCCCCACCCCATCATCAGCCGGTGCATGTCTGGGTCCAGAATATTTGCTAAAAACTGATGTGTTGGGCAGGCTGGGCCTATGTGGTCTGCGTTTGATGCAGTGTAGAGAGAGACAGGCTTCCAACACTTGATGAGATGCAACACAATTTTATTTAACATCTAAACTATTTTACATGTTCAACTGTGGGTTGACACTATGCTGACTTGACTGGAGACCTGAGGCTAGCCTGACTAGACTAACTGACTACCACATGGTGTTTGTACTAGTTGCTGCTCACGAGCTCTGACTGTCTCAGAGGCTGGATCCCAAGAGAGCGGGAAAACTGGTGCCCTCTGGCTTTATAGTGGTCGTGTCCTGTCTGGTGATTGGCTGCTGTGTTCTATGTGCTTACTGGTCATCGTGTGTGTCAATCACTGCCTGTCTGCTCTCCATTATATACATAGATATATATTATGACAAAAACCACCACAGAAAATCCACATTGTCCTATTTTGGGGCATGTACATTCACTTGCACCACAGGCTTCCCCTCCAGCTTTCCACTCACCGTCACAAACCTACACCCACCCCCCTCTGGGCCCTTTAGAATACTTCCAATCTCAAAAGCCGCCCTTCTATTGATAAACACCGCCACCCCCAACACCCCCCTTTCTTGTAGGGGTCACCTCGATCTTATTGAAACCGTCCGTCATTTGGCCAGGTCAGCACCCAAGTCTTGGTAAATCCTCAGCACGTTTCCTTTCCAGGTGCACTTTTTCATTTGCTTCACCCACTTCAGTATCTTCTCTTTGTCGAGGAGTCGATGCAGCCACACCACGATCGTGCTCGGCCACCGGAAGTCTTATATCAAATATCCTTAACGTTTCACTTAGTCAGTCTGGCCTAGATTTCAACCCAGTAGATATGGGTGATGTGGACTCGAGATGTACACTGGTGGCTTCCAGTAGTAAACAAATGGGTTTATTGATGAAAGACAAAAGCAGTTAAGTAACAGGCACAGAACATTATACAACAGGTCTGAACACTTCAGCTCCCTGGTCCATACTGCCTTGGATCCTGCTCCCAGGGTCCTGCACAAAGTCCCTTTTGGCCGGGGATTACGCGCTCCTGCACATATGGACCAGAGCCGGTTACATGGTCTGTGGAGCTTGCTCCCTTAAAGGGGCCGCGCTACCACATTTCTCCACCATTAGAGACAACAGAGAAAAGAGAGTCCCATCAAAAAGTAATTGGTCCGGAGAGCTCTGAGTCCCCCCAGACCTCCACAGCCCTGACACAGGCCCAGCACTCTTTTGGGAAACTGTCTTCCCGTTAACATTGACCACATAAGACACTGGCCCTGACTGGACCACAAACCATCCTAACCAAGGCGGACCTGAAACACAATTACGGACCAAAATTGGGTTTCTCATCTGGAACGACCTGTCATCTCTCTGCTCTGACCACTGACCCTTCTGGGAGGCCTGACATGCCTCCACCCTCCCTGCCAAATTTGGAAACACAAGATACAATCGGTTTCTCAACCAACGGCACATGAGCTGCTCACCTGGAGTGGTGCAATGAGGGATTGAGTTATACAACTGCAAAAGATTAGCCAACTGCTGGCGAAGGGGTGATCAGATTGACTTTTCATGGCATTCTTAAAAGCCCTCTCAGCCAGACCATTCGACGCTGGGTGGTAGGGGCTGTCCTCTTGTGTTGTATGCAATTTTATTGCATAAAATCTGGAAATCATCGCTGGTGAAGGGGACACCGTTGTCCGAAACAAATGTCTCAGGAAGTGCATGAATGGCAAACACGCAGCACGAGGCATCTATTGTGGCCGGCGGGTTGTGATCCCCATCTCTTGTACTGATAGCCACTTCATCTATAACACCTTGCCCAGAAACGGACCATAGTCAATGTGGACCCTGATCCACAGGCAACCTGGCCATTCCCAAGGGTGAAGGGAGGCAGAAAGCGGCAAAGATTGCTGCATTTGACAAAGGTGGCACTGTTATACTATTTCTTCAATGGCTTTAATGATATCTGGCCACCAGACGTAGATGTGCACAAAGATCTTCATCTTTATCTGCCCTGGGTGGGCATGATGTAGCTCTTGAAGGAGGGCCCCCCTCGTCTGAGGTGGGATGACCACCCGTGATCCCCTTATAATCACACCATCTTCACATGTCAACTTGCTCCGATGAGTAAATTAGGGTCTCAGCTGTTCAGACTTCTCATAACACCAGCCAGTGTGTATCATTTGTCTAACCTTTGAAAGAATAGGGGCCGGGATTCTCTGAAAATGGGGCTATGTCTCCATGCCCACCGGAAAATCGGAGCAAATAACTCCAGACTCTTTTCAAAAAGTCCGGAGTGATTCTCCGATTTCAAGAGGGATAGAGGGGCCCCGGGTGCGGCCCGCAGCTCCTGCTGCCGATACGGGGCCCTGCACTTCCGGCCGCGGCTTTGCGTATGAGCGCCGTGGCCGTTTTCGCACCAGTGCCCGTGCAACATGGTGGAGCCACACAGTGGGCTGGCGCGGAAGAAGATAGTCCCCCCTTGGATCGTGCGCGCCCGCCGATCGGTAGGCCCCAATCGCGGGCCCCGCCGTCGTGGAGATCTCCCCGCCCCTCCACCAGGACGGCCAGCGGGGCCGTGAGTCCAAGCTTCCGCCGGGTGGAACCAGGTTGGAACCATGCCAGCGGAACTCAGCGGGAACTCTGCTGTTCGACCGCGGAGAATCACCGCGGGGGCCTCTTTCAATGGGCCTCGACCGTGCACGCGTGGCTGCCGGCGATTCTCTGGTCCACGGAGAATCGTTTCCCGGCATCGGAGCCAATCGCGGGTCTGAGACCCCATTCTCTGGCCCCGCGCCAAGCGCGATTTTGGCGCGGAGACTGGGAGAATCCCGGCCCGGATCTTATTGGGTTCAACTGCGGATGTGCCCCACGGACTTGAGCAGAGTGTCTATGGAGTTTAAAGCGAGTATGATCTCCTGAGGTACAATTGGTGACAGAATACTCTTGGATAGGAGCAGGTGACTTAATGCATCCTCAGTAACAATTTGCGATCCAGGTCAGTGCTGGAAAGCATAGTTTTAGGCTGCCAACAGCAAGGCCCAATGCTGCACCCTTGCCATGGTAATGGGCAATATTGGCTTATCCTTTCTTAAAAGGCCCAGCAACAGCTTGTGGTCAGTTACTATGTTGAACCACCGATCAAACACATACTGGTGGAATTTTTTCACACCGTATATAACTGCTAAGCCCTCCTTCTCAATCAGGACGTAGTTTCATTCTGCTTCAGAAAGGGTCCTTGAGGCAAAGGTGATAGGGTGCTCCAAATCGTCTCCATTTTCTGGGATAAAACGACCCCTGCACCATAAGGGGACGCATCATATGTCCGTATGATTGGTTATCCCACGTCAAAATGCACCGTTTGAAGACTGGAAGCATTCCTTTTGGGGCTGTCTGTGTAATGGGGCCAATGTGGTAGTGAAATTTAAAATGAACCTTCTAAATAATTGACTCTCCCGAGGAAGGATTTACGCTCACTGACATTTTTGGGTGTAAGAATATCTCATATAGCCTTGACCTTTTCTTCCAGGGTACGCAACCCTGTCCCAACAATGCAAAATCCTAGGTATGTCACTTCTGAGGTCTAAAAGTAGATATTTAACATTTTAGGTGGACCCCTGCATTTCCATACCTCTTTAATACTTCCTTGAGGCTGGCCATGTGTTCATCAGGTGTAGTGCCAGTGACGAGCACGTCATCAAGGTAAACCATCACTTCCGGAATTCGCTAGAGGATAGTTTTCATCATGCCCTAGTTGCAGGTAGGCGTGGCTGAGATCCAATTTTGAATAGGTAAGGCCCCCCACCAGCTTAGCGTAGAAGTCCTCAATTCAGGGAATCGAATACAGATTGGCCTGGGCAGCCTGATTTATGGTCTGCTTATTGTCCCCACAAATCCTAATCGAATGATCAGGTTTCAGGACAGCACAACCCACACTGAAAACTGAACTGGCTTGATTATACCCAGCTCTTCCAATCTCTTTAGCTCTTTACCTTCTGATGCAGTGTATGTAGCACTGGTCTGGCTCTGAAGAACGTGGGCGCCAAATCCAGATTGACATTTATCTTGGCATTTACAGCTTTAACAGCCCAGTTCCTTGTGGAAGTCATCTACATACCTCCTTAAAACATCTTGGAGGATGCCATTGTACATTTTGAAGATTTTCAGCCTGTTGAGCCTAATCATCTGCCACCTGTCTCTTCCCAACAAACTGGGTCTATGTCTTTCCACGACAACCAAATGCAGATTGGCCTCCTGCCCTCTGTAGGCCACTGGGGTATTGGCTGTTCCAAGGATCTTCCCAGTGTATGTTGAACATTTTGCTGTCGTACTCTTCAAGCTTAAAAACTATGCTCCTTTGGATATTGGAAGATCCTCTGATCCATTGCAGTCACTGAAACCTCGGTGTCGACTTCCATTTTAGGGGGTTTACCATTTACCCTTTTAATCAGAGCCATCTTATTCAATTGGACTGCATTTGACCGAAGCATGGCATGCTTTTCGTCAGAGCTCTCCCCCATTATATTCGGTGGCACTGTGGACTGCTGCTACTGTTGGTTTTTATTTAATTGCCGCGCTTTGCCTCACGTGACAACATGCTTGAATGTGCCCCCTTCGGTGGCATTGGAAGCACACAATCTCACGGACATGACAGGTCTCCTGGGGTTGGTCACTGTCCGTGGGTCACTGTCCGTGTGGAGTTTGCACATTCTGCCCGTGTCTGCGTGGGTTTCGCCCCCACAACCCAAAAATGTGCAGAGTAGGTGGATTGGCCACGCTAAATTGCCCCTTAATTGGGAAAAATAATTGGGTAATCTAAATTTTTTAAAAAAAGGTTATGGACCCACAGAGCAGTTGATCGCGCAACATGTCACTTAGCACGGTCTCGAACTTACAGTGTTCAGCGAGCTGGTGAAGCTTGGCTGTGGAGGGTCAGACAAGCTCTTCATGGTCCCTCACTACAGAGTTAAACTTACGATGTTGGAGGATAATCGAGAGCTTTGGATTGAAGTGTTCTTTAACCAAATTGGCTATCTGGTTAAAGGTCTTCGAGTCGAGTACCTTCAGAGACGTGAGGTTTCAAATAAAATTATACATTTGGGCCTGCAAGCTGTTGAAGTATCACCTCACCTGTCATCCCATTTGCGGTAAAAAAGAAACAAAGTTGCTTGATATATCGATTCCAATTCTCAACTTTTTGCTCAAATGTGCCTAGTTTACCAATGATGGGCATTTCCACTCACAGTTTATATAACTCCGACGCTTGCTGGAGCTTCTCTACTTTCTCAACTGGTCCGTCCTTCCCCCCTCGATTCACAATGACTGCCAGCTGCGTTGCAAAACCTTTATCTCGTCACCAACATGGTGGTTTGACACATGCACTGGAGGTCTCCAGTAGTTAACAAAGAGGTTTATTGACGAAAGACAAAGGCAATTAAGTAACAGGCAGAGAACATTATACAACATGTCTTAACACTTTGGTTCCTTGGTCTGTACTGCCCGGGTCCTGCTCCCAGGGTCCCGCGCAATCTCCAAATGGGCCAGGGTTTGCACACTCCCACATGATTGGCCCCGAGTTGGTCAAATGGTCTGTGGAGTCTGCCCCCTTAAAGAGGCTGCGCTAGTGACTTAATATTTTCTTTTTTTTAAATTTAGAGTGTCCAATTTGTTTCTTTTTCCAATTAAGGGGAATTTAACGTGGCCAACCCACCTACCCTGCGCATCTTTGGGTTGTGTGGATGAGACCCACGCAGACACAAGGCGAATGTGCAAACTGCACACGGACATTGACACGGGGTCGGGATCGAACCCAGATCCTCAGCGCCATGAGGCAGCAGTTAATATTTTCAATCTTTGCTCAAAGGGAAATCTTACAAAATACTTTGTAGAATAATGCACTCAAACTTGTGGTATTATCATAACTATCGGCAGTGGGTTTGAGTAGGGTGATCATTGCTCGGCACAACATCGAGGGCCGAAGGGCCTGTTCTGTGCTGTACTGTTCTATGTTCTATATTGCTTGGGTTAATGTAGTGTTGAAAATAGCCACTAGAGGGAGCTACAGTTACAACTATATAAGGCAGTGGTTTACAACTATATAAGGCAGTGATGCTAGAACTTAGGGGAGGAGTGTTGCAGGAGATAGTTAGTGAAGGTCATAAGAACAGATAGTGTGAGTAAGGTTAGATTATACTTTATACTAGTAATGAGATTAGCAGTAGATGAGTGTAGTTCGGTGTTATTGATACTCTTAAGGACTACGTGTCAAAATCTAGTTTAGTAGTGTAAATAAAATCATAACTTTGTTTCAGTAAAAGCTGTTTTGTGGTCTTTGTGACCACTACGCCAACCATCCTGAAATAAGCAATACAAAGAACACCATAAAACTAAAGTTGGAAAGTTAAGCAGGACCAAAATAAAGAGTATCTGAATTTTTCTTCTAAAAATGCAGATATCCATTTTATGAGTAATCTAATACTTATATTCCTGACATCTCCTACAACCTCACCTGCCCCAGTCTTACAAACCAGCTGGATTGCTCATGTTTTTACTCAGTTCTTGGCTGGTTACTAGGTGGAATCCTTAGTAGCAATAAATTAGTGACTCCCCCAGGCATAGGGAAATAAAATTAATTGAATGTTTTCCTATGATGAATAACCAAATAATTAGAAGCGTTTTTGGGGAGAAATGCCGACAGCCAAAATCCACATGCACATGCTTATAGTCCTGTACAGTCCTGTGCATGCTATCCTTACAGACCCCTTGGGGGTCGGTTGGATCAGTTGGCTGGCTTGTGATGCGAAGCAGACTCAATTCTCGTGCCAGCTGAGGTTATTCATGAAGGCCCGCCTTCTCAACCTTGCCCCTTGCTTGAGGTTTGGTGACCTTCAGGTTAAATCACCACCAGTCAGCTTTCTCTCTCACAAGGCGAGAGCAGCCTCTGGTCCTCTGGGATTGTGGTAACTTTCATCCTTACAGAGCTGAATAGAACAAAGGATTTTTCCCCTTCCCTAGCTCAGGGCCACTGAGGATAGTTTTATAATCCTGTCTATCCATTATGTGAAAAACTGTTTCCCAATTTCATTCCTGAATGATCTAATTCGTATTTTAAGGTTATGCCCTTGTTCATGTTCTCTGAGTATAAAGAGAAATTCTGCTCAGGAATCGAACCAAGGTCTTAGATCATAGAATTTACAGTGCAGAAGGAGGCCATTCGGCCCATCGAGTCTGCACCGGCTCCTGGAAAGAGCACCCGACCCAAGGTTAACACCTCCACCCTATCCCCATAACCCAGTAACCCCACCCAACACTAAGTGCAATTTTGGACATTAAGGGCAATTTATCATGTCCAATCCACCTAACCCGCACATCTTTGGACTGTGGGTGGAAACCAGAGCACCCGGAGGAAAGCCACGCACACATGGGGAGGATGTGCAGACTCCGCACAGACAGTGACCCAAGCCGGAATCGAACCTGGGACCCTGGAGCTGTGAAGCGATTGTGCTATCCACAATGCTACCATGCTGCCCAAGAAAGGTTCCACCGAGATTTTGAACTCGGATCGCTGGATTCAGAGTCCAGAGTGCTCACCATTACACCACGGAACCCCAGCTAAGTAATCAACTTAAATATAGATTATTGATTGACTTTCAGATTGGATTGATCTGATGAAAGGTCATTGGTCCAACTTTTTGCTCATCTCCATGCTGACATGCTGACGGTGCAATCACAGACAAAGAGCAGGATGCAGATCACACACAAAAGTAAAGGATTGCCCAGCATGGGGGAATCATTGTATTAACTGCAAAAAGTAGAATTGTTTCCTACACAGGTGTTTGGTGAGAGAAAAGCAAAACAAACCTCTACAGGTGGCCACTGGAGAGCTATCAGCAGATGAGTCTGATGAAGAACTATGGCGGGATTCTCCATCGCCCGACGCCAAAATCGAGAACGGCGATCAGGCGGAGGATGGTTCCTGACGATGAAATCGGGGCAGGCACCGATTTGACACCGGTTGCCGACTCTCCGCCTCCTCCAAATTGGCATCATCGGGACACGCGCTGCGCACAGTCACAATGCCTTTTGCGCGTCATCACCCGGCCTACCCACAATGCTCCACCTCCAATGGACTCGGTTCCCGAAGGCGTGGGCCACGTGTGGTTCCAGGGGATAGAGTGCGCCGAAAAGACGCCACTGGTGCACCGTGTAACACAATGACCTTCATAGATCTGTGTAAAATAGCTCATCATGGAGATCCAAAAATTAAACCCTCAGAAGAAGGACCTAAACTATATAATGGCACGATGCCTATACCTGAAGAACAAATTAGTCTGACAGCTCACGGCAATGGCAAGAAGGAAGACCTAGATTCCCAGATCATAGACAGGATACAACAGCCCCTCATCACAGCTGCAGCAAGTCTAAAGCTAGGGCTGGTAACCCTGAAAGTGCCAACAGAGAAAGGACAACAAAAGACCCCAGAGGGAAGGGAACAGAAGACTCCAGATCGAGTGAGACAGGATACCTCAGAGCGAGGGAGACAGAATACCCCAGAGTGAGGGAGACAGGATACCTCACAGTGAGGGAGACAGGATACCTCACAGTGAGGGAGACAGGGGGTGCAATTCTCCCATCGGAAGACTAAGTCCCGACACCTGAGTGTTTCACTCCAGCATCGGAGGCCGCTCCCAGCCCCCTATTCTCCCGCCTCGGGGGGCTAGGAGCAGCGACGCGCCATTTACGTGCGCCGGGCCTTGGCGCCGCGTAAATGACGCGGCCGGCGCTGCATAAATGACATCACCAGCGCATGCGCGGTTGCCGTCCTCCCCGCGGCCGCCCTGCAAGAAGATGTCGGATGGATCTTGCGGGGCGGCGGAGGAAAGGAGATCCTCCTTCAGAGAGGCCGGCCCGGCGATCGGTGGGCACCGATCGCGGGCCAGACCCCTTTTGAGGCAAGAACACCCCCCTCCAGCGGCCAGCCGTGAATCTCGCCGCGCCGGTTTGGGGGTGTGGGAGAATTGCGTGCGGGTGCTGGGGCGGCGTGGCGAGACTCGCTCGGTGCCCCGGCAATTCTCCCACCCGGCGTGGGGGGGGGGAGGAGAATTCCGCCCAGGATACCTCACAGAGACGGAGACAGGATACCTCACAGCGAGGGAGACAGGATACCTCACAGCGAGGGAGACAGGATACCTCACAGCGAGGGAGACAGGATACCTCACAGTGAGGGAGACAGGATACCTCAGAGCGAGGGAGACAGAATACCACAGAGCGAGGGAGACAGGATACCTCAGAGCGAGGGAGACAGAATGCCTCACAGCGAGGGAGACAGAATACCGCAGAGCGAGGGAGACAGGATACCTCACAGTGAGGGAGACAGGATACCTCACAGTGAGGAAGACAGAATACCTCAGAGCGAGGGAGACAGAATACCGCAGAGTGAGGGAGACAGGATACCTCACAGTGAGGGAGACAGAATACCTCACAATAAGGGAGACAGGATACCTCACAATAAGGGAGACAGATACCTCACAGCGAGGGAGACAGACCCTACTCTCCACCACACCCACATTCCACCCCCCACCCACCACCACACCCACGCAGCATCCTCCGCTATATCATCCTCCCCCCTCAAACCGGCATCAAGCCAACAGTAGCCCCTACAGGGGGGTACCAGACAGGGGAGAGCCAGAATGTACTGCGGTAAGGGCAGCGCCAGCCAATCGTTCCCTGCCAGCATCCAGTACCCCCTGTTTACTGCGGTGAGGGGTCCCCCTCCAGTCTTCCCCCAGCTCTTGGCAATTATGCGCAACATTCTCCTGGCGGTGGGGGGGGGGGGGGGGGGGGGGGGGGGGAGGGGGTGATGGCAGGAAACTCACAGTGTCAGATGCTTCAACGCACGCATCCCAGGGCTGGACATCTGGTGGCTTCACTGGCCAGGACACCCGGCCATGGCAGCAAGTATGGATGCTGGCATATGGTGCAGGGTGAGGGTTCAGCCGCCCTCCAGGTGGGGAGGGATGGGGTTACCGGTGGGATGGAGGTCAGTGCCAGGGGCACAGTGCTGCCTACTCACCCTGGCCACCCTGAGGAGATTGTGCTGATTAATTCGACATTGCTGGCCGGTCCGGGCGGTGCAGCCCATGGCGCTGACCACCTCTGCGTGTAGGCCTGGCAAACGGTGGTGGCTGGCAACCTCCTTCCCGGGCTGGGTATAGGGTCACTGCCTCTTCCCTGCAGCATTCAGCAGCATCTCCAGTTCCGTGTCGGTAAATCTCGGTGCCACGTATCTTGCTGCCATCTTGTTGGCTGTGATGGTGTTTGTGGGGAGTGATGTGTGTGCATGCGGCTGCCTCTTGTCGGCCTCCTCAGTGTCAATCCCAAACCCTGTGAATGTGGCACCCGTTCCCATTGGAATTGATTTGTGTTCCGCGTGGCACCAGTGCTAGCCCCTTAACAGTTGTTGAATTGGTACAGGTGTGGCAGCAGTTTTGCTGTCGTAGAACTCCATTAATCCTGCCCCGGCGTCAACACTTAGTCTCAGGAATGGAGAATCCAGCTGACAATGTTTTGGCCTCAGCTTCTATCGTGAATTCCACAGGCTCACTATTCTCTGGGTAAAGAAACTCTTCCTTATCTCCGTCCGAAATGGGCTACACTAATTTTTAATAATTTTAATAATCTTTATTATCACAAATAGGCTTAAATTAGCACTGCAATTAAGTCACTGTGAAAAGCTCCTCCTCCTCACATTCCGGGCTCAGATTCTGTACACACCCACCATCGGGATCATCCTTCCTACATCGACCCGCTCTAATCCTGGTAAAATGTTATAGGTTTCTATTAGAGTCCCCTCATTCTTCTGAACTGCAGCAAATCCAATTCTAAACAATTCAATCTCCCCTCATGTGTCAGTCCTGCCATCCCATGAATCAGTCTGGTAAATCTTCTCTACACTCTCTCTATAGCTAGAATATGCTTCCTCAGATAAGGAGACCAAAACTGCACACAATATTCCGGGTATGGTCTCACTGAGGCAGCAAAACATCCCTGCTCCTGTGCTCAAATCCTCTCAGTATGAAGGCTAACATACCATTTGCCTTCTTTACTGTCTATAGCACCTACATGCTTAACTCAGTGACTGGTTTACAAGGACACCCAGGTCTCATTGCGCATTCCCCTCTCTTGATTTGCACCCATTCAGATAATAATCTGTCTTCCTGTTTTTGCTACCAAAGTGGATAACCTCACATTTATCCACATTATACTGCATCTGTCATGCATTTGCCCACTCACTCTAAATGTCTAAATGACACTGAAGCATCTCAGTATCCTCCTCACAGCTCACCCTCCCACCCAGCTTTGTGGCAACTGCAAATTTGGAGATATTAAATTTATTTCCTTCATATAAATCATTAATATATATTGTGAATAGCTGGGATCCCAGAACTGATCCCTCCAGTACCACACTAATCACTGCTTGCCATTGGGAATGAACTAATCAATGTACTGTTCAATGGTCTCATTTTCACCCTGAACCCAAGTGTTGAACACATATTGTTCATATTTAACATTCACATCGGGTTCAAGATGTGTGATCAAGCATTCAAAATCTCAGCTATCAGCTTTCTTTGCTTGTCAGTTAGACTTAAAGCAGAAACATTAGGTGCGATTTAATAGTCGTTTTGTGCTTAGGTGGGAGCACGACACAGCCAGTAAATCACAGAAGAGGCCAAAATCATGAATTGCACCGGGTGCCGAACATGTTTGCGATCTAACCGGTCTGCTCCCATTGGCGAAATCAAGATCCCATTGTAGCATGGCGAGAAACCAATAATCACCATTTTAGTCAAATCTCCATACAATTAACGGGAGTGACCCTCTATCCAACGGTCCCCAGTGATCTAATGGTCTTGGGCAATCGATTATTACGCATGATGTCATGAGCGTCATGATGTCAGAAGACACAGACCATGCTCACTTAAAGGGAAACAGCCCGAAAATTCAAAATAACAGTCTTAAAGGCACAAAACCCAAATATTTTATCTCAAAAGACACATTGCCTGAATTTCAACCAGCAGTTGAAAATAACTTCCACAGCACCCTGGAACAAGCAGTTTGCAGCATCCAAAGTGAAGAGCAGAATAACAAATCCGAAACAAAGAAGATGATTTTTTTTTTGAAGAATACTATTCAGACAAGGCTGAGTTATTCGGCTATGATGATCATAGCATCAGCAACACGGTTGAGAAGCTCAACACGACTCTACTCATGGTAGATGAATCCAATACCATGATGCAATGGCAGATCTTTGATACATTGGATGTTAGCAACCTGCCAAATAGCCAAGAAGAAAACAACGTCACACAGAGAGTACAGAACGACTCCGTTGAGAGAGCACTGATCATCTCCACCGAGAGAACACTGCACGACTCCACACAGAGAGTGATGAAAGACTCCACAGAGAGAACAATGCACACCTCCACAGATAGCTCGTTGACAGACTCCAGAATGGAAGCCATTAAAGACTCCAGAGCAACAACCAAGCATGAAGAAGAATATTAAAGTCTACCCCGCTCATTTGACCAACAAAAAGAAGACTATGAAGGTCTATCTACATTATTTGATGAACAGCAAGAAGACAATGAATGTCTAACCACTGTATGTAAGAATAGTGTCACAGTGATCATAATCAGCATACAAGATGTGCAAGATCACAGCGAGACTGACAGATCTCAGCTCATCTGTACAAAAGAACTTAGCAATCTAAGTAAAACTACACATGAGTCCTGTGAGACCTCATCTACTCTTGACAACCTACAAGAACCTGAAATCTTGAAGACGTTGACTCCAGAAGAGGAGCACCAAGAAATCAAAGAGGAATCAAATCAACCAGAAATGACTGATGTCACCAAGATCAGTGCAACATCAGATCATTCACACAAACTTCAAATTGAAAAGCTCAATGAAACATCAGATACCACAAAGGACACTGATACCAATAACTTTGAGAATGATTCAAAGTATCCACAAGGAACAGTCATTGAGCACAACAAAAACAACAATAACAAGCACAACAACAAAAACAACAACAGAAACAACAAATACAACAATAATGAAACAACAACATGTACACCATGGTACAACTCTGAACATGAAGGATAATGTAACAGCACAGTCCAAAACAATGGCAAGAGTACAAACATAACATGGCATGACAACGAATCTCACAAAGTCACATTTGCTGCAAAACAAACAAGCAAACCAGTTTTCACGGCAGGTGACATACAGAATCAATATTGCAAGCACAGAAAAAAGTCCATGTCAGACAACAAAAGAGATTCAACCATTCAAACACCTCATCGTGACTTGTTGGTTACTTAAACACAAGAACACTGACAACGTTCACAAAGACATTAAAATATCAACATCACCACTTCAACAGTTAAGAAGATCGAGCAGAAGAAAAAAGAAACGCAACCGACTGAGCTTATAAAGATTGGACACATAAATATTAATTGGCTTAGTATAATTATCAATATCGTCACAACTTGTACAGATATACGTATCATCATTTAGCTACCTATTTTGTACAATTTTCTTTGAAACAGTACAGAAATTATGCAAAAGAAAAAAGGGGGGATGTAGTGATCTGCATATCTGTATGTACACAAGGGGTTAATGTATAAATATAACAGCTAAGTAATCACTAGAGGACAGAACTAGAGACAGGTATAAATAGACAGACTCAAGCCAAGATCCGCCTCTTCGCAAGGGCAGGGACCAGTGACCACAGGTAGACAAAGACAGCTCAGCACAGGTGTAGCTAATCCTAAGTATGTCTTATTTAATCTTGTTCATGTAACATCTACTTTAAGCATTGGAGAGAGAACAA
The DNA here is from genome assembly GCF_902713615.1 of Scyliorhinus canicula. Lineage (NCBI taxonomy): Eukaryota > Metazoa > Chordata > Chondrichthyes > Carcharhiniformes > Scyliorhinidae > Scyliorhinus > Scyliorhinus canicula. The sequence goes on along the minus strand of NC_052152.1, from coordinate 102,322,609 downwards.
ATTCACAGTTAATTTGTCAACGTTACTCAATAAAGTATTTGCTCTAATTGGAAGACTACGAGTGGTAATCAACATCAAGTTGAAGATCATCCTGGCAAGAAGCAAATGAGTAACATATATTGCAGCAAGCAATGTAATATTACTATTAAATGTAGTCATAATAGAGGATGCGCAGGACTAGGAGTTCGCACCCTCCCAGGGTCTGTGTACCCTGACTCCAAGGAGATGGGCCTGTGTCGACACTGTCAGTGGGTCACAGTCAAGGGCAAGAGAGCGATGATAACCCGTTGAGAGCTGAGCGCTGATGCTTCTCATTCAATGCCATATTCTGACCCCTGTCTGTCGGCTGAGTGCTCGCTCACACCCATCAGCTGCACATAGTGTGTCGAGGGTGTGGGGGGGAATGGGGACTATGGAGGAAGAGTGTGGGGGTATGGGGAGTATGGGGGGACAGCATGCGGGGTGGAGAGCATGTGGGGTGGGGATGAGGAGTATGGGGGATGGGGAGTATGGGGGATGGGGAGTATAGAGGGAGAGTATGGGGAGGGCTGGAGAATATGTGGGGGGGGGGGTCAGGGGGTCGTGGACCGGTGCAAATCCACCCAAGCTGCCCACTGGACGCCGTTGACCTTCTTGCAGCTCTGGTTGCCAGTCCTCTTGGTCACGCTCTGCAAGCTGATTGCCGCGGCCTTTTTATCCAAGGCTGCAGTGGCTGTCCTGTGGCTGACACTCCATGACCCTCGGGGGATCAGATCATCCTTTCTGGCCTCTACCACTTCCAGTACTCTGTCTTGGCAGTATGGCTACGAGGTGAGTGGGTTGGCTGTGCAGGAGGGTTTAAATGCTGCTCTCATTGATAGCAGGGGTCTGGCGAGGCAGTCCCAGTGAATCAGCTGGTGGGACCATGATTTGAAGTGACAAGCCTGTAGGGCCTCGTTAAGTGGACCAATTAACATTTTACAGCAGTAAAATGTTAGCCTCACTAGGCTGAGCGTTGGGAGGCTCAGGGAAGGGAAACTGTTACCACACTTAGAAACATTTTGGTTAAATCACACCCATTGTAACAATCCCTCCTCCCCAGCAGTGTTGGGAGTGTGGCTACTTTGGTTCAGGCTGGTTAATTGATTCTGTTGCAATCTCATAGTTTTGCCATTGTAAGTGGGAAACTGCCAGTTTTTCTCCATGTCACCGTTCATTTCGACTGCAGATGGAGGTGGAAAATTTACTTGAAACCAATGGGGCTGGTTTAGCTCACTCAGCTAAATCACTGGCTTTTAAAGCAGGCCAGCAGCACGGTTCGATTCCCGGACAGGCGCCGGAATGTGGCGACTAGAGGCTTTTCACAGTAACTTCATTGAAGCCTACTCGTGACAATAAGCGATTGTCATTTCATTTCATTTTTTTTCATTTCATTTTTGTACTCACTCATTAATTTACTTGCAGCCTTTGATTATGCTACGTTTGTCCTTTCGTGCCTGGTTTTCTGTTGTCCGTTTTAATAGTGTCTGCAGCTTTGAACTTTTCTGTCTGCCTTACTTCGCTATGTCTTCTCTGTAGCCAGTATTGTACCTGCAGCTTTTTTGTTGTCCTTTTGTTCCAGCAGCTTTTTTGCAGATTTGAGTGCCTGGGAGAGGGCAGTGGGGGAAATGGCTCATCATAGCCCAGTGTCAGCCTGTCTGGAAGACGGGTGCTTCATGTGGACGTCGCTGCCTTGTCGCTTGGCCCATGGGCAGGAAATGAGGTCAATAGCAAACTGCAGAGGATGGGTGACGTGAACTCCACCATATTTGAGATGAAGGATTGGGAGGAAGTTGTTTCTTCTTGGTCTTTAAAAAAAAATCATTAATGGGATGTGGACGTCGCTGGCTATGCCAGCATTTATTGCCCATCCGTAGTTGCCCTTCAGAAGGTGGTGGTGAGCTGCTTTCTTGAACCGCTGTGTTCCTTGAGGTGTAGGTACACCCACTGTGCTGTTAGGGAGTGTGTTCAAGGATGTTGCCCCAGCAACAGTAAAGGAATTGCAATATATTTCCAAGTCAGGGTGGTGAGTGACTTGGAGTGGAACCTTCAGGTGGTGGGGTTCCCAGGTATCTGCTGCTCTTGTCCTTCTAGATAGTAGTGGTCGTGGGTTTGGAAAGTGTTGTCTGAGAAACCCTGCTGAGTTACTGCTGTGCATCTTGTAGACGGTAGACCCGGTTGCCACTGTTCATGGGTTGTGGAGGGTTTGAATGTTTGTGGAAGGAGGAGCAATCAAGGGGAATGGCACTATTTGGCGCCGCCCTTTTGGCGCCGACCATTCGGCGCCGACCTTTTGGCACTCACCTGTTTTGGCGCTGGCCTTTTTTGGCGCTGGCCTTTTTGGCGCCGCCAACATTTCCGACGTACTTCATTATCTGTTTAAAGGGCTTTAAGTTGGCCCCGAGGCCCTGAAAGGCTACATAAATGCATATCTACCTTCCTGCTTTTTTCATCTTTTGAAACGTGAGCTAAAAAGTTGCCCCGCAATCCAAGTGTGGGTGTGGAGGTGAATGTGCCTTTAAGGCTGTGTGTCTATTTACTGACTCTCGCCATCGGCAGGAGGTTAGAAAGTCAAACGGCTTCCAGGAACAGAGTTAAACATTGCATCGCACAGTGAAGAAATGATTCGCAGCAGGCGCTATTATTTTTTTAAAGAAAGTTTTAATTAATGGAGGATCCCCTTTGGGGTCAGAGTTGCGAACGTTTAATGCGAAGGTAGCTCATGAAACTTTCAAAATGGAAAGCGGAACCGTTTAACCCTTCAGGGGTCACCATGCCCCGTGTAAAATCCCAGGTGTCTCTGCAGATCTATTCCTGCTCTCTTCAGCATCCCGATATAAATTGATTCACCATCGGCCGCGCCCCCAGCTGCCTTGGCACCAATCTTTGGGACCCCCCCCGCCCCGAACCTCTCTGCTTATCTCGCTTCCTTTAAGATTCTTCTGATCACCTTTCCAGCCGCCCGCCTTCAATATCACCTGGTGTCACTGGGCGTGACACTCATATGCCGCCGTGCTAATTGTAATTTCGGCGTTGATAATTTCGGCGTTGAAGTTAAATAACTAGATTCTATAGACTATTCAGGCTTCTAAGGACTATGGAGGGAGGGGGAGCCTGTGAGAGAGAGGGGGGTGCCTGTGCGAGAGAGGGGGGGGCTGCCTCTTGTGGGACACATACACGGGCTTTCCGAGGTTACTAACGGAGGTTTATTACATGTTTTCATTTTGATTTTGGCGCCAAACCGTGGTGGGCCAAGAAAATGAGCGCCATAACAACTGGCGCCAAAAACACGGCGCCAAAAGATCGGGGCCAAAAAGGCGGCGCCAAAAAGCACCCGACCCCAATCAAGTGGGGCTGCTTTGTCCTGTATGGTGTTGAGCGTCTTGAGTATTGTTGGAGCTGCACCCATCCAGGCAAGGGGAGAGTAGTCCCTTAAACTCCTGACTAGTACTCAATACTGGGGCCCCGCAAGGTTGCGTACTTAGCCCCCTACTATACTCCCTGTACACACACGACTGCGTGGCAAAATATTGTTCCAACTCCATCTACAAGTTTGCTGACGATACGACCATAGTGGGCCGGATCCCGAATAACGAGTCAGAATACAAGAGGGAGATAGAGAACCTAGTGGAGTGGTGCAGCGACAACAATCTCGCCCTCAATGCCAGCAAAACTAGAGAGCTGGTCACTGACTTCAGAAATTAAAGTACTGTACACACCCCTGTCAGCATCAACGGGGCTGAGGTGGAGATGGTGAGCAGTTTCAAATTCCTAGGTGTGCACATCTCCAAAAATCTGTCCTGGTCCACCCACGTCGACGCTACCACCAAGAAAGCACAACAGCGCCTATACTTCCTCAGGAAACTAAGGAAATTCTGCATGTCCACATTAACTCTTACCAACTTTTACAGATGCACTATAGAAAGGATCCTATCCGGCTGCATCACAGCCTGGTATGGCAACTGCTCGGCCCAAGACCGCAAGAAACTTCAGAGAGTCGTGAACACAGCCCAGTACATCACACAAACCTGCCTCCCATCCATTGACTCCATCTACACCTCCCGCTGCCTGGGAAAGCGGGCAGCATAATCACTCTCCCACCCGGCCTAACTCTTCCAACTTCTACCATCGGGCAGGAGGTACAAAAGTCTGAGAACATGCATGAACTGACTCAAAAACAGCTTCTTCCCAGCTGTTACCACACTCCTAAATGACCCTCCTATGGACTGACCTCATTAACACTACACCCCTATATGCTTCACCCGATGCTGGTGTTATCTAGTTACATTGTGTACTTTGTGTTGCCCTATTATGTATTTTCTTTTATTTCCTTTTCTTTTCATGTACTTAATGATCTGTTGAGCTGCTCGCAGATAAATACTTTTCACTGTACCTCAGTACAGTGACAATAAACAAATCCATCCATTTGTGCCTTGTAGATGGTCAACAGGCTTGGGGGGGAGGGGGGGTGGTCAGGAGGTGTGTTACTCGCCGCAGATTCCTAACCATTGACCTACCCCGGTAACCACAGTATTAATATTGCTAGTCCAGTTCAGTTTCTGATTAATGGCAACCCCCCAGGATGTTGATTGTGGGGGATTCAACGATGGTAATGCCATTGAATGTCAAGGGGCGGTTGATAGATCCTCTCTTGTTGGAGATGGTCATTGTCACGCACCTGCGTGGCGTGATTGTAACTTGCCAAAGTGAATCCAGGAAACTGGGCCAGGGTGGCTGAAGAATTCCTTGCAGGGCCCAGTGTAATGTTCTTGTTGGATAGCGTGTTTTACATTACAAGAACACTTGTAGTTAAAGTTTCAACGATTTATTAACTGTAATTGTGGATAAACTATATACAAGACAACAGGTGAACAACAGCAAAATCATGCACCAGCAAGCTCTCTCTTTTACTTCCACCAGCCAGTGTGAGAGGCCATCTGACTTTAACATTCACTTATATACTAGTGAGACTCCTAGTGGTCAGTCGGTTAATTACAACACAACCATGATATCACTACACCCAGAAGAACAGCGACGCTAGTCTCTCATTGCCCAGGAAAGAACCTGTGTAGACAAACCTATTTCTTCAACCTGCTTCACCGATGCTCCCCACCCCCAGCCCCCTGCCACTATAGCATCAGGTTTCCTTAGGAGCACACCAACCTCTAGTCACATGGAAACAATAATGCATTGGCCTGATTGAAGTCATTAGACACACCATAAGGGAGCTGGCCTCTCAGGTTGACTGGAAAGCTTCTGCCAAAATGCCACCGAGACAGTTAATGCTGGCGTACTGATATTTTAGCCACACACATGCCCTGTTCTCATCAGGTGCAGGCAGTCAAAATTGGAGTTGAAGTTACTGAAATCAGCCCACAAGCATTTGGATGGAGTGCAGAAAGACTGTTTCATGATCTGCCCGAGGCCCTATCAGGCTTTTAATTTCCTTTGTATCCTATTTTTAGCACACTAACTTCAAACAGATTGACAATTTTGTTAAAAAGCATATCCGGGAACTGAACACCAACATGTTAACCTGGATAACAGACAGAAGGAATTACAATCTACAGTCACTCATTTTCTTTAACCCATCCTGTGTGAAAGTTGAGGTTTTATGTTTGTGAAGCACATTTTCATCCAGTGGTAATGTTGCAGAGTCACACTGCATCATCACTCCCGCTGTGTGAGTGCTCCTGGAACTCCAGCACAATCAGCAAGCTGTCATTGCTGGCTCAGCTGTAATACTCTCACTACTGATCCCAGGCCAGAGACTTGGGTGCACGACCTAGACCACTACTCCCAATGGAGTACTGAGGGCTGCTGCTCTGCCACAGCTGCTGAGGTATTAAAACCAAAGTGCCTTCCCTGATGGGTGTTGCACTTGTTAAAGAAATGGTGAATCCTCCCAGGTCTTGTGGTCAATATTTATCCTTCAACAGCACTTCTAAAACATTCTAAAACAGATTATTTAGTTATTTTCCACCTGTCCCTGGCCCTTATTACCCTCCATTACCTTTCCCCATGCAAGCACAGGAGAGGAACAGCTTCTTTTCCCATTGGCCAGGGCCCCAAACACTTCTTCCACCTTCGAGATGAAACAGCGATTTACGTGTGCGTCTTTCAATTTAGTATTCTGTACCTGCCCTCTACATTGGCAAATCCAAATGCAGGTTCAGTGATAGATTTCCTGCAGAATCCTCTGCTCAGTCCGACTGCATGACTGAGCTTCTAGTAACCTGTTATTTTACATTTCTACCTCAAGCCAACCCTGACCTTTCTACCTTCAGCCCCCTACACTGTCCCAATGTAAACTCATGGAACGGCACCTCATCCTTCAGTCAGGCACTTTACAGCCTCCCGGTCTCAACATTGATTCAGATCAGCATCACTACCCCCAATTGTTTTGAATGGCAACGGTAGGTAATTATTGCTATTCCTAGTTACACCGCCTCCAGATCCATCTTGTACTCCTTTACTTGTACATTGCTATCTTCTTTTGCCTTGCGTCATCATCCCTCTCCTCCCTTCCACCCTTTCACAGAGGGTGAGTTTTGTTCTTCCCCCACTCCCGCCATTTCCCTGTCCCTCTACTTACATAAAAGCAGTTACATCTCTTACTTTTTCCAATTTTGACAAAAGTCATTGACCTGTTAACTCTGTTTCTCCACCGATGCTGACAGAGCTGCTGAGTATTTCCACTATTCAAAAAGAGAGATAGAGACTATAAACCAGTGAGCCTAATGTCAGTAGTAGGGAAGTTGCTGGAGTCCATTATCAAGGATTTCATAGCACAGCATTTGGAAAGGAGTGGTTTAATCAGAAAGTCAGCATGGATTTACGGAAGAAAAATCATGCTTGACAAATCTACTCGAATACTTTGAAGATGTAACTAGTAGAGTTGACCAGGGGAACTGGTGGATGTGGTTTGTTTAGACTTTCAGAAAGCTTTCGACAAAGTTTCACATTATAGATTAATATGTAAAGTTAAAGTGCATGGGATTACGGGTGGTGTCTTGAGATGGATAGAAAGTTGGTCAGCAGGCAGGAAGCAAAAAGTTGGAATAATTGGATCTTTTTCTGATTGGCAGACAGTGACTAGTGGGGTACAGCAGGGATCTGTGCTAGGACCCCAAATGTTCACATTATATGTTAATGATTTGGCCGAGGGAACTAAATGTATTATCTCCAAATTTGCAGATGATACAAAGTTGGGTGGGAGGGTGAGCTGTGAGGAGGATGCAGAGATGCTTCAGGATTTGGACAGGCTGAGTGAGTTGGCACATGCATGGCAGATTCAGTATAATGTGGATAAATGTGAAGTTATCTGCTTCGGTTGCAAAAATAAGGCAGATTATTATTTGAATAGGTGTAAATTGAGAGAAGCGGATCCTCATTGAAAGTAAGCACGCAGGTACAGCAGGCAGTAAAGAAGGCAAATGGTATGTTGGCCTTCATAGCGAGTGGTTTTGAGTATAGGAATAGAGATGGTTTTTCTGCAATTATATAGGGCATTGGTGAGGCCACACCTGGAGTATTGTGTACAGTTTTGGTGTCCTTATCTGAGGAAGGATGTTCTTGCTATGGAGGGAGTGCAGCAAAGGTTTACCAGGCTGTTTTTTGTGCTGGTGGGACTGTCATATGAGGAGAGACTAAATTGGTTAGGATTCTATTCATTGCAGTTTATAAGAGTGAGAGGCATTCTCATATAAATTACCAAAATTCTACAGGATTAAGACAGGGTAGATTCAGGAAGAATATTCCTGATGGTGGGGGAGTCCAGAACAAGGGTCATAGTTTGAGGATAAGGGATAAACCTTTTAGGACTGAGGTGAGGAGAACTGTCTTCACTCAGAAAGTGGTGAATCTGTGGAATCCACTACCACAAAATTGTTGAGACCAAAATGTGTAATTTCAAGAAGGAATGAGATAGATCTGTTGTAGCTAAAGGGATCAAGGGATATGGGGGGTAAGGCTGGACCAGGTATTGAACTTGATGATCAGCCATGATCATAATGAATGGCGGAGCAGGCTCAAAGGGCCAAATGGCCTCTTCTTACTTCTAGTTTCTGTGTTTCCAGCATTCTGTTTTTATTTCAGATTTACAGCACCTGCTATATTTTGCTTTGGTGTTAGCTGCTCATCTATCACGCTCTAGTTAGTGGGATCTTGCTGTGTGTAAATTGACGGCCATGTTTCCTACTTTAGTTTTTACAACTAAAGTTCTAAGTGCTAAGTTCATAAAAAGCACTTTCTAAATCCAAGCTATTATTTTCTTTTTGAGGCTCTCTACTCTTATATCCCAAACAGAGGAGGTATCAAACAGAGGGGGAAACCATCCCTGGCTCAGGCCTGTTAGTGTCACGGGCAGGGCAGCTTTGATTTTCTCTTTTCCATTGCAAAACTGACTGGGTCGAGCGACTGTGAAACAAACTAGCCAACAGCACTGAACTGTGGGTTACAACTCAGAGTGACACTCAATTCTTTTTTCAAGTGTTTTTATTCCAATTTTAAACATTTTACATTTTACAAGAATAAAAAACATACCCACCAAATTATCCCCCCTCACCCCCCCACACAAGAAAACCTCCCTTTCCCCAGCCCCAACCCCCTCACCGGTCATTGGTAACCAGCTGTCCAAAATGCAAAATGAACAAACCCGAACTCTTGTGGAACCCATCATTCATCCCCCTTAGAGCAAATTTCACCTTCTCCAGAGCTAAAAACTCCATTAGGTCCCCCAGTCACACTGAGTCACAGGATGGAGTAACTGACCTCCACCCTGACAGGACCCACCTGCGAGCAATCAGCGAGGTGAAGGATAAAGCATCTGCCCCCACACCCGTCCGTAGCTACGTCCAGTCTGATACCCAAATATGGTCCTCCGGGAACTGGGCTCGATGCCTACATGTGAGACCGTTGACATGCCGCTAAAAGATTTCCTCCAAAACCTTTCCAGCTTTGGGCAAGGCCAGAACACATGTACGTGGTTAGCAGGGCCCCTCCCACGCCACTCACAGATATCCTCTACTCCCTCAAACAACCAGCTCATCCATGGCTTTGTCAGATGCGCCCTGTGCACCACCTTCAGCTGTATCGGCCCCAGCCTCGCACACAACATCGAAGCATTCACCCTCCACAGCACCTCACACCATAATCCCTCCTCTAATGCTGTCCCCAACACTTCTTCCCACTTGGCCTTAATCCCCTCCATGGACACCTTATCCCCCTCCAGAATCCTCCCATAAATCGCCAAGACGACCCCCCCTTCCAGCCCAACATTAGGCCAGAATGTTGGCTTGAGTTAGCAGTTAGCGAAGTAGCTTGTGCATGCACACACACAGAAAGATCTGGACAATATCCAAACTTGTGACAAGTAACGTAGTGTCACATCAGTACTAGGCCATGACCATCTTCAAAAAGAGAGTTTAACCATCACCCCTGATACCCGATGACATTACTAATTCTGAATCCCCCACTATCAACATCCTGGGACTTTCCATTAATCAAGAACTTAACTAGACCAGCTAGTTAAATACTATAGCTATAAGAGATGGTCAGAGGCTAGGAGTTCCGTGGTGAGTAACTCACCTCCTGACTCTCGAAAGCCTGTCCTTCATCCACAAGGTACAAGTGTGGAGTGTGATAGAATACTTTCCACTTCTCTGGATGAGTACAGTTCCAATAGCATTCAAGAAGCCCAACCCTATTCAGGACAAAGTAGCCCACTTGATTGGTACCTTATCCACCACCTTCAACATTCTCTCCCTCTACAAAAAGTGCTCAGTGGTAACAGTTTGTACCATATATAAGCTGCTGCAGGAACTCACCAAGGCCCTTTGTCAATCCCTTCCAAATCCACCACTTCTACCACTTAGAAGGACAAGAGCAACAGATGTCTGGGAACACCATCACATAAAAGTTCCCTCCAAGCTACACACCATCCTGGCTTGGAAATATCTCACCATCCCTTCACTATCATTGGGTCAAAGTCAGCCCCAATAGCAATGTGGGTATACCTACACCACAAGAACTGGAATGGTTCTAGAAGGCAGCTCACCACCACCTGTTTAGGGCCAGTTAGAGATTGTAAGAAATGGGACCATTAATAACTGATATTTTTCAGAATAAGCATGTAATTTTATTTTCCACCCTTTATTCTTTCCTGGGATGTGGATCTCGCTGACTGGGCCAGCATTTGTTGCCCATCTCTAATTGCCCTTGAACTGAGTGGCTTGTTTGGCCATTTCAGAGGGCAGCTCAGTAAGGGTCAACCACATTGCTGTGGGCCTGCAGTCACATGTAAGACAGACAAAGGTAAGAATGACAGATTTCCTCTTGTAAAGGACATTAGTGATTCAGATGGGGTTTTCCAACAATTTATGACAGTTTCATGTTCATCATTACTGAGACTAGCTTTATATTCCAGATTTGTATCAATTGAATTCAAATTCTACCAGCTGCCACAGCATTAGCCTGTGCCTCTGGATTACTAGTCCAGTGCATTGCCACTATACCATGTTCTCCCTCATTCAAGTCCCAAAAAGACGTGTTTGTTAGGTGAATTGGACATTCTGAATTCCCCCTCGGTGTACCTGAACAGGCGCTGGAGTATGGCGACGAGGGGATTTTCACAGTAATTTCATTGTAGTGTTAATGTAAACCTACTTGTGACACTAATCAAGATTATTATGATTACTTATGGAATTGGTAGACATAGCATGAGATCATAGAATCACAGAATCATAAAATACCTACAGTGCAGAAAGAGTCCATTCGGTCCATCGAGTCGGCACCGACCTTCTGAAGGAGCACCCTCACAGTCCCACTCCCCTGCCCCTTTGGACACGAGGGGGCAATTTAGCATTGCCAATTAGCAAACCTGCACTTCTTTTGACTAAGGGAGGAAACAGGAGCACCCGGAGGAAACGCACGCTCTGGAAAAGCATATTGTGATAATTGAGGAGACAGGGGAAGGCTAATTTAGTTTATTTATAATATAAAAGTAAAGTTGCTACAATGGGTCACAGCAATGGCGTCCCAACCCGGGACTACCAGACCTGCCGGTCCAGTTTAGGGCTGGCATTTAAAGGGCTCAGTTAACGAGCCTCAGCTAAGATGGCCTCCACCCATTAGCAGGAAAACTCGTGCTCCACAAGTCCCAGAGAGAAATCCATTAATGGTCACCTGTGGTCGTCGTGTAGATTATCACACACAGTCTCTGGAAATGTTGAAGTCTCCTGATTCAGGCTTCCATATTGACATTCCTAATGGGTTGGGTGGCATCCTCTAACCTCTTATCTATACAAGTGTCTGGGAAGGGCTGAAAACAAAATCTCAGCATAAGGTAAACTAAAAGGTGACCTCAAGCTAAAGGGAAGGCGATGACCACCTTGGCAATTGTCCCATATTCTTTGGTCTTTATTGCGAAGGGCATTGGAGTACTGTCGAGGAATTTTTTTTAAAAGAAGTTTTCTTGAAGCAGAGAAGGTGGAGAGAGCTGAATAAAAAGAGCTGGACTGCAGCAGCTTTACAAGGGCCATCAACTGTGAAGGAGTAAGAAAGAACAGCAAGAAGCCTGGTGTTAGAGGAATGGGGCAGGGACTTGCTGGAATTTGAAAATCAAGCCAAATATTTAAGTTAACTCCTTAGTGCCCAAGCTGAAAGCGAGAGAGAGAAAGATGACACTAGCATATTCCTTCCTCACCATCTGCACCTTTCCCCTTTTTAAAAGTGATGAGTGTTGTTATGTAGGAAGCGGCCAAGAGCTGAATGTAATGTAAGAGAAAAACTAATGACAGCAGCAGGGCTGCTCTCTGTAACCGAATTGCTGATCAATAGACAGAGAGGCAGCAACCCAGCTCCCGAAGCAAACATTTAGCAACAGCAATGAGGTTGAATTTGACTGGGAAACCGCATCTCTTGCCATCAATCCACACAAGTCAGCTCTCTAAATTACCGCATAAAAAGATTTAAAGGAACAGCCTGCAATAACAAAATAGATGGAATGTTGTCATAAGCATGAACCTATTCAGGCTCTGCAGATAATTGACCTTTAATAATCGCTCCATCACTCATTATGAGCTCATTTAACTTTTAATTACTCTGACAACCATCATTAGCAGTGGTTATGTGAGCTGGTGCAAAATGAGATGTTAATGTGAGAAACGAGCTTCTATCACCAATAAAATTCCTCATTAAAATTAACATCAATTACAAAATTCAGCCCTGAAATGTAACCTGAAATGTCACTGATTTCGCTGCAAATTTAGAAGAATTCTGTTCAGCCTGAACAATTCAGCAATCCAGATCATTTCAATGCTCAACTCAGGGGAGAGGCATCGGATTTGTATTGAAGCCACTGGATAGTTTTAACAAGTTCCGGCACCAATTTCAGAATCAAAGCTATTCTTGGACCATTACTTTGATCTTCTATTTGATTGAGTGCAATGGTAAATTGGAATCCTAAACCCGGAATTGATGTTCACACTCCACTGTACAATTAAGAGCTTGGCCGGGATTCTCCGGGAATTGGCTGGGCGGGCAGAAATGGCGTGGTGGAGTGGCGGGAGCCACTCCGGCGCCGAGCCGCCCCAAAGGTGCGGAGGATTCCGCACCTTCAGGGGCAAGGACAGCGCCGGAGAGGTTAGCGCCCCGCCGGCCGGCGTGGAAGGCCTTTGGCGCCGCGCAGGCCGGGCCGAAGGGCCTCCGCCGGCCAGCGCGGGTCCGCGCATGCGCAGTGGGTTTCTGCTGACGTCATCCCCGCGCATGCGCAGTGAGGTTTCACCTTCGTGCCGGCCATTGCAGAGGCTTACACGGCCGGTGCATTGGAATAGAGTGCCCCCATGGCACAAGCCCGCCTGTGGACCGGTCGGCCCCGACCACGAGCCAGGCCACCGTGGCCCCGGGGCCACATCGCCCCGCGCCCCCCCGAGAACCCCGGAGCCCGCCCGCGCCGCCAGGTCCCGCCGGTAAGGGACCAACTCCAATTAACGCCGGCGGGACCGGCATAGAATGGACGGGACTTCTGTCCATCGCGGGTCGGAGAATCGCCGGGGTGGAGCCTGCCAACCGGCATGATTCCTGCCCCTCCCAAATCTCCGGCGCCGGAGAATTCGGCAGCCAGCGGGGCGGGATTCACGCTGCCCACCGGTGATTCTCCAACCCGGCGAGGGTTGGAGAATTCCGCCCCTTATATTTCACAGTTCAAGCATCTGGGACCTTCCTTGATCACCATTAAATGAAATATGTGAAGGGTTTAAGAAGTAAGTTCATACTGCGCTCTTTATTGATTGGGGGCAACATACAGGACTTGTTCTAACTGCATAAGGACTGAAAAGAGAATGAGAATTAGACAATGTTAAACTGTATTGACATCTGTGCTTCCTATGTACTAAAATTTACGTCATCAAAATTCCAAACCTGTTGCTGCAGGTCGATGCTTACCGATCCAACGTTTGTTGAAGGGACCACTGGAGATTGCCCTAATGTGGAGCCAGGCAAAGGAGAGGTTCACCTCCAGGATTATTGCAGGCTGCTTGCTGTCAGCTTGCATACACGCCCCAACCTTGGCCATTCTCTTCCACACTTTCCGCCAGGACATCCCAGACAGGGCCGGCCCAAGGTATCGGCAACTCGGGCAGTCGCCCGGGGCGCCATGTGTTAGGGGGCGCCAGAGACTCGGGACCCGCGCATGCGCAGTTGGGCCGGTGCCAACCAGCGCATGCGCAGTGGCCGCCCTCCCCAGGGCGGCCCCCTCCGGCCCCCCCCTCGGCTCCGCCCCCTCCGGCTCCGCCCCCTCCGGCTCCGCCCCCCCCCTCCGCCCCCTCCCCCTCCGCGCCCCCCCTCCGGCTCCACCCCCCCTCCCCCCCTCCGGCTCCGCCCCCCCCTCCCCCCACTCCGGCTCCCTCCCCCTCCCCCCCTCCCCCCCTCCGGCTCCCCCCTCCATCCGCCCATCCGTCCGCCCCCCCGCCTCGGCCCCCTCCCCGCGGCCCCCCCCGCCTCCACCCCCCGGCCCTGCCCCCGCCCCCGCCCCGGGCCCCGCCCCCCCCGCCCCGGGCCCCGGGCCCCCCCGCCCCGCCCCGCCCCTGCCCCCCCCGGCCCCCCCCGCCCCCCCCCCGGCCCGGCCCCCCCCCCCCCCCCGCCCGGACCCCGAAGGCGCTGAGGTTCAGCTTGCCCGGGGCGCCAGCAACCCTAGGGCCGGCGCTGATCCCAGAGTGCCAAGCCACCAACAGGCTGTTCAAAATGGTGATCTCTAAATAGCCCGATTGGCCTCCATAGCTTGCTGGATAACTGCTGTGATGCACCGTCAATTACAACAAGACAAGAGTAGAATGTAATCGATGCTTTATTACGCAGAGATGTATGGCCTCCTACAGCAGCTGACAAAATGGCTGCTGTACGGAGAGCACACATATTTATACTCCGCCTACTGGGCGGAGCCATCAGGCAGGGATCTACCTCCGTATCTGTAGTACAGGGGCCTTACCGGAAAACCCATATCTATACAGTATAATACATCAGTGGTGACTGCCACATTCACCCCCTGTTAAAAATGAGTCCAGCAGGGGTGGTGGAGAACTATATACAGACAAGTTGCTTTTAAAATCACAGAGAATATTACAAATTTAGGCGTTCCAGTGCCTTGATCTGTCGTTGTGAGCGCCGCAGTGCTGGTGGCGACTCAGGCGTCGGCTTGGTCTTCGGTGACTCCGGGAGCGTATCGAAATCCTCTTCATCCCCGGGTGGGAGCAAGGGGAGGACGGATTGTCCTGGAGCGGTGACTGCGGTGGGGTGCGCCAGGGGAAGGGAGGGTGGCACCGGGGCAGACGGGAGGTGTGTGTGGAACCAGCTGGTGCCCGGTCCCTGAGGGAGACCGTGTCTTGGCAGCCGTCAGGGTACACTACGTAAGCGTACTGCGTGTTGACGTGGAGTAGCTATACCCTCTCAACCAACGGGTCAGCCTTGTGGAGTCGCAGGTTTCTATGGAGGAGAACGGGTCCTGGAGCTGTTAGCCACGTTGGGAGCGAAACCCCAGAGGTGGACTTCCTGGGGAAGGCAAAGAGACGTTCATGGGGGGTTTCGTTAGTCGCAGTGCATAGGAGCGACTGAATGAAGTGGAGTGCGTCGGGGAGGACCCCCTGCCAGCGGGAGGCCGGGAGATTTCTGGACCATAGGGCCAGCTGGACGGCCCTCCAGACCGTCCCATTCTCCCTCTCCACGTGCCCATTTCCCCGGGGGTTGTAGCTGGTCATCCTGCTCGAGGCAATGGCCCTGTTGAGCAGGAACTGGCGCAGCTAATCGTTCATAAATGAGGACCGATGGTGGCAGACGTCATATCAGGGCATGGGACGGCAAAGGGGAATTGGGAATATTCGTCAACCACACTGAGGAAGTACGTGTTGTGGTCGGTGGAGGGGAGGGGCCCTTTGAAGTCCACGCTGAGGCGCTCAAAGGGGCGGGAGGCCTTCACCAGGCGCGCACGGTCTGGCCGGTAGAAGTGCGGTTTACAGTCCTCACAGACCTGGCAGTCTCTGGTGATAGCCCTGACTTCCTCAAGGGAAAAGGGCAGATTGAGGAAAAAATAGGTGACTCCTGGGTGACAGAGATTGTCGTGCAGGTTCCAGAGTTGGTCCACTTGTGCGCTGGCACATGTACCTCGGGATAGGGCATCGGGGGGCTCGTTGAGCTTACCGGGGCGATACAAAATCTTGTAATTGTAGGTGGAGTGCTCGATCCTCCACCTCAAGATTTTATTGTTTTTGATCTTGCCCCACTGTGTGTTATTGAACATGAAGGCAACTGACCGTTGGTCAGTGAGGAGAGTGAATCTCCTGCTGGCCAGCTAATGCCTCCAATGTCGCACAGCTTCAACAATGGCTTGGGCCTCCTTTTCGACGGAGGAGTGCCGAATTTCGGAGGCATGGAGGGTGCGGGAAAAGAATGCCACAAGCCTGCCTGCCTGGTTGAGGGTGGCGGCCAGAGCGCCATCCGATGCATCGCTCTCGACTTGGAAAGGGAGCGCCTTGTCGACCGCGTGCATCGCGGCCTTGGCGATGTCGGCCTTGATACGGTTGAAGGCCTGGTGAGCCTCGGCCGTCAGTGGGAAAATGGTGGATTGAATGTGTGGGCAGGCCTTGTCCGCATTGTTTGGGACCCACTGGGCGTAATACGAAAATAACCCCAGGCATTGTTTGAGGGCCTTGGGGCAGTGGGGGAGGGGGAGTTCCATGAGGGGGCGCATGCGATCGGGGTCGGGCCCCATAACTCCGTTCTAGACCACATAGCCGAGAATGGCTAATCAGTTCGTTCTGAACACGCACGTCTCCTTGTTATACGTGAGGTTGAGGAGAAATTTGGAAAAGTTAGCGTCGTGGTCATGCTGGTCGTGGCCCTGCTGGTTGTGGCCGCAGATGGTGACGTTGTCCAGGTACGGGAAAGTGGCCCGCAGTCTGTACGAGTCAACCATTCGGTCCATCTCCCGTTAGAAGACCGTTGGTGACGCCGAAGGGAACCCTAAGAAAGTGGTAAAGGAGGTCGTCTTCTTCGAACGGAGTGGATGGGCGGTCCAGTTTACGGATGGGGAGCTGGTGGTAGGCAGATTTCAGGTCCACTGTCGAGAAGACTCGGTATTGTGCAATCTGATCGACCATATCAGATATGCGTGGGAGGGGGTACGCATCAAGCTGCGTGTACCGATTGATGTTCTGACTGTAGTCAACGACCAGCCTGTTTTTCTCCCCGGTTTTCACCACTACTACTTGGGCTCTCCAGGGGCTGTTACTGGCCTCGATGATACTTTCCTGCAGCAGCCGCTGGACCTCGGACCTGATGAAGGTCCTGTCCTGGGCACTGTACTGTCTGCTCCTGGTAGCGACGGGTTTGCAATCCGGGGTTAGTTTTGCAAAAAGAGAAGGCGGGTCAACCTTCAGGGTGGCGAGGCCGCAAACGGTAAGGGGAGGTAAGGGCTCGCCAAATTTCAGGATTAGGCTCTGGAGGTTGGACTGGAAGTCCAGGCCGAGTAGCAAGGTAGCGCAGAGTTTGGGGAGGACGTAGAGGCGGAAGCCGCTGAACTCTACGCCCTGGGCGGTGAGGGTGGCGATGCAGTACCCCCAGATAGCCACGGAGTAGGATCCAGAGGCCAGGGAGGTTAGCGGGATGCACCGCGAGGGAGCAGCGCCTTCCTGTATCGGGGTGGATGAAGGCCTCAGTGCTCCCGGAGTCCAGAAGGCAGGAGGTCTCGTGCCCGTCTACCTTCACCTTTGTCGAAGTGGTCAAGAGCTTGTGCGGTCGAGACTGGTCAATCGTGACCGAGGCGAGACGCGGCTGGTCGTTGGCGGTTGCAGGCGATGAGCAGCCTGATGAGGTGCCCAATGGCGGGTAAGATAGCGGAGCCCACGGGCCACACATGTCCTGGGGGAGGCAAGATGGCGGTGTCCATTGGTTCTGAGGCAGGCAAGATGGCGGCACCCACGGGCTGCACGTGTTGTGAGTAGAGCAAGATGGCAGCTCCCATGGGCCGCACATGGTCCGAGGAGGGGAAGATGGGGGCGCCCACTGGCTGCACGTGGGGGGTGCTGGGACAATAGCGGCGATTGAGCGGGCCTGGCACACTGCAGCGAAATGTCCCTTCTTGCCACAAGCATTGCAGAGGGCCCTCCGCGCCGAGCAGCGCTGCCGGGGGTGTTTTGACTGTCCACAGAAGTAGCATTTGGGTCCCCAGGGGTTGGTTGGCTGCCGTATGGCGCAGGTGTGGGGTTGGCTGGGGGCTGTCGCTGACGGGGTCCATGATGGGCTGGCCGTCGGTGGGGTTCATGATGCACGGGGGGTTGGGCTGCGCGGTCGGGGGCATAGGCCTGAACATTGTGTGAGGTGACCGTTAGCGAGAGCGCTAGTTCTTTGGTCGCTTCGAGGTCAAGCGTGGCCCCTTCTAAGAGACACTGGCGGATGCAGTCAGACCCTATGCCCGTAATGAATGCGTCTCTCATCAGCAGGTTTGAATGTTCAGTGGCCGAAATGGCCTGGCAGTCACAGTCTCTCACCAGGGCGAGCAGGGCATGCTAGAAACCTTCCACAGACTCACCGGGAAGTTGGTGGCGCGTGGATAGGAGATGCCTGGCGTGGAGTTTGTTGGCCCGCTGAGCGTAATTCTCCTTCAGTAGCGCCATGGCTTCTGCGTAGGTCGGCGCGTCCTGAACGAGGGGAAAAACGTTGGAGCACAACCGCATGTACAGAATCTGGAGTTTCTGTGCTTCTGGGATTGGGTCTGGCGCAGACCCGATGTAGGCTTCAAAACAGACGAGCCAATGGTCAAAGTCTTTTTTGCCGTTGTCTGCTTGAGGATGCAGCTGCAGGCGATCCGGCTTGATGCGGAGGTTTATCTCTGAAAAATCTCTGTGTAACAAATTGATGCACTATCAATTACGACAAGACAAGAGTCGAATGTAACCGAGGCTTTATTGCACTGAAATGTGTGGCCTACAGCAGCTGATGAAATAGCAGCTGTCCAGAGAGCACACATATTTATACTCCGCCTACTGGGCGGAGCCAGCAGCAGGGATCCACCCCCGTACCTGTAGTACAGGGCCCTAACCGTAAAACCCATATATACAGTATCATACATCAGTGGTGACTACCACACGCTGGGATGCTGAATTTGGCACAGGACTCATGAGGAACGAAGGCCTTGTTATCTTGCTGCCTGTTTAGAACATAGAACATAGAACGATACAGCGCAGTACAGGCCCTTTGGCCCTCAATGTTGCACCGACATGGAAAAAATCTAAAGGCCATCTAACCTACACTATGCCCTTATCATCTATATGCTTATCCAATAAATTTTTAAATGCCCTCAATGTTGGCGAGTTCACTACTGTTGCAGGTAGGGCATTCCATGGCCTCACCACTCTTTGCGTAAAAAACCCACCTCTGACCTCTGTCCTATATCTATTACCCCTCAATTTAAGGCTATGTCCCCTCGTGCTAGCCACCTCCATCCGCGGGAGAAGGCTCTCGCTGTCCACCCTATCTAACCCTTTCTGGGCATCAGTCCAATTTCTCAGAGACCTATTGTGCACCGCAGCCCCCCCCCCCCCCCCCCCCCCCACCACCCCACAGCAGATTACTGGAAATATACTGTACGTGGTTTACCATTTCATGGCATGAGAGTCCGCTTGATATTCTAAGTATTCTCATCTTTAACAGGCAAACAAGTCAAAAAATCCAGATGATAAGAGAAATGTGGTGGGAAGAGAAAGCCCGAATAATCCAAGAATATTATGATCATTATGACACTTGAACTTTTTTGAAGCTACCAGGATCGAGGTCAAATAGACAAAATACCCTTACCTTACAGGATGTAGTTTCTCTTTTTAAAGATGGCAATGCCATCCATCAACACTGGAAAGAACATTTTGAACAATGTCTCAACAACTGTGAATCCACAGAGCAGCTGCTACTCTCCAGTCTATACCCTAGTACCTTGTGGTAGAATCAATGGGTGAACTCCCATCGGTGGGAGAGTTGCAACAAGAAATAAAACAGATGAAAAACAGGGAGCCTGATCAAGAAATCACAGATAAAATTGGGAACTATTCAGTCCTTGGGCGGGATTCTCTGACCCCCGCCGGGTTGGAGAATCGCCCATGGCCGGCGTCAATCCCGCCCCCGCCGTGTCCCAAATTCTCCGCCACCAGAGATTCGGCGGGGGTGGGAATCGCGCCTCGCCGGTCGGCAGGCCTCCCCGCGGCGATTCTCCGGCCCGCAATTTGCCGAAAGTCCCGCCGCTGTCAAGCCTCTCCCGCCGACGGGAATCAAAACACCTACCTTACCGGTGGGATTGGCGGCGCGGGTGGGCGCCGGGGTCCTGGGGGTGGCGCGGGGCGATCTGACCCCGGGGGGTGCCCCCACGGTGGCCTGGCCCGCAATCGGGGCCCACCGATCGGCGGGCGGGCCTGTGCCATGGGGGCACTCTTTTTCTTCCGCATTCGCCATGCGGAAGAGACTCCCTCCTCTGCGCATGTGCCGGGATGACGTCTGCAGCCGCTGACGCTCCGGCGCATGCGCGGACTTACGCGGCCGGCGAAGTTCTTTCGGCCCTGGCTGTCATAGTGCCAAATGCTGTTCACGCCAGCCGGCGGAGGGGGAACCACTCCGGCATGGGCCTAGCCCCTCAATGTGAGGGCTTGGCCCCTAAAGGTGGGGTGGCCCGACGCTGGATTGGTTCACACCACTCCAACACGCCGGGACCCCCCCACCCTGCCGAGTAGGGGAGAATCCCGGCCCTTGTTCCCAAACCTCTTGAAAGTTGCGTTGTGCAGACACACCTGAAGGCTCTAACATTTCTCAGTGACCTATGTTGTTCAGTGATTCCACTTTGTTGCTGAGGAACTATTTCACCTTTCTATCTTTGAGATTACTAATAAAATAGAATCCAATTACATTGAATAATATTGTGCAGCCAGGCAGAAGGAAGTCTTCTCGGGAGTGGCACAGTGGCACAGTTGTTAGCACTGTTGCCTCACAACGCCAGGGACCCAGATTCGATTCTGACCTCGTGAGTTTGCACATTCTTCCCGTGTGGGAGTGGGTTTCCTCCAGGTGCTCTGGTTTCCTCCCACAGTCCAAAGATGCACAGGTCAGGTGGATTGGCCATGCTAAACTGGCCCTATGTGGCGTTATGGGGATAGGGTGGGGGATTTGGTGTAGGTGGGGTGCTCTTTCGGAGGGTCGGTGCAGACTCGATGGGCCGAATGGCCTCTTTCTGCACTGTCGAGATTCTATGAACCTACAGAACAGAAAAGCACGTGGGCAGGTTTTCTGGGTTATAAGTATTGAATCTTTCCCACAGATATGAATATGCTGTCACCATGCCCAGAAGGTGCAATGGGCAGAACATGTTAATGAGGACTGAGGCAAGTGACCGAAACCAGTGTTATTGTCAGCATAGCGTTATAAATAACTAATGGACTCTCTACCTGTCAAATTAACAATATTGCACAATGCTGTTAAAATAAAATTTATGTTTTGTGGTTTGTTTAATAGTCTCACACAAACAAACACTGCATTGTATCGTTGCTGGTAATAATATTTTGACCCATGCTGCATGTATATAAATGATATTTGTACCCACATGCAAATAATTTTACACGGAGCTTTCTGTGATTGTTTGGTGAATTGATCGGTGAATTTTGAAAAGGGACAAAATATCATCCTGATTGAGGGGGAGGATTAAAATGTGGGGGGGAGGAGGTGGGCAGGAAGAATAAGGGGTCCAGAAGCAGGAGAAGCACTGGGGCCCTTCAATTCTCTCCTGGGCCCTATCCCTGACACCTTGGCCTGTAATACCTACAAAACTTCAATGCCTCTATGATAGACGTTTGGCTAACTGGCCTTAATGTCGTATTTCCTGACTTCCTCCTTTCATGAATAAAGGTGTTACATTTGCTATTGTTAAATTCACTGAGACCCTTCCAGAATCTAAGATATTTTGGAAGATTATAACAAATGCCTCTACTGTCTCTACACCACTGTTAAGACCCGAGGATGAAAGCCACCTAGTGCTGGGGAATTGTCAGCCTATAAGTCTAACAGTTTTCCCAATATCCTTTCCCTGGTGCTGATGATTGTTTCAAGTTCTTCCCTTCCTTTCACGTCTTAACATTCAAACATCTTTGGGAATTGTTCACAATATTGACCTTCGAACACTGGAACTGGGGAGGTTAAGGAACTTCCATTCAAATGTTGGCCACAATTTCACCTGAACAAATCTATGTCAGGTTTTGGGTGTGTTTGGCAGGGTGATTCTTAGCGGCTTCAGTGTTGAGAAACATCCCACTATTCAACGGCACATTAGTCATTTCGTTTTGGCCTTGGGGAGGTTCTCTCCGCTGGCGAGAAGGAAACATTGATCGCTGATCAGGCCACCATTTTGTCTGGCTGCCCCGATTTCCCCCCCACCCTTTTTTCGACCCCTCCCATCCCCACCAACCTTGGGCAGACCCCTGGAAACATCCCCTCACCTCCCCTGCACCTGGTCAGGCCCCCGAGGCCCGATCCCTGGCAGTGTTGACCTTGCACCTGGACACCCTGGCACTGTCACACTAGCATCCTGGCACCTTAGCACCCTGGCAGTGTCCCTGCCAGCCTGACAGTGCAACCCAGGCACCCTAGGCAGGGCACTGGGTAGCATTGCCAAGATGCCAAATGTCAGGGCCCCGCAAATGGTCAGAAGGAGAACTTTTTTGTCGCTCTTCCCCCAATATACTATTTGCTTGGAAGAAGTATTGCACGTGCTCTGCATACTCATTCCAATCATCCAGCTCCGCATTGAAGGCATCCAATTTACTGAACGATAGTATTTTAAATGATATGAGGTACCGCACTCAATATGAACATCCGCAGATAGGCGAATCAACAGGCAAGTCCGGGCTTCGGTTGATCCTCGTCGCCAATATAAAAACTCCTAAGGAAGCTGTCATGAACGAAGGTGAATTTATTTACATATTTACAATGACATGCTTAGTACAGCATCTCACTCCCAGTGCAAACCTTGCTGGCAAAGTGCCGTTGAATAGCGGGCTGGTTCTCAGCACTGTAAGCGCCAAAAAGCACCCAGCTAAACGTGCCCAAAACTGGACATAGATACTCTTCCAGTTAAATCATAACCTTTGCGTCCGTTTTCACGGTAGGAGATTTAGAAAAATTCCCAAAGACTTTTGAATGTAAAGACGTGAAAGGAAGGGTAGAACTTGAAATAATCATCAGTACCAAGGAAAGGATATTGGGAAAACTGTTGGACTTATAGGCTGACAATTCCCCAGCACCAGATGGCTTTCATCCTCGGGTCTTAGCAGTGGTGTAGAGACAGTAGAGGCATTTGTTATAATCTTCCAAAATATCTTGGATTCTGGAAGGGTCTCAGTGAATTTGACAATAGCAAATGTAACATCTTTATTCATGAAAGGAGGAAGTCAGGAAATAGGGAATTAAGGCCAGTCAGCCAAACATCTATCATAGGAAAATTGCTGGAACCTGTTATTAAGGAGGTTAAACAAGATACTTTGAACATCATAATGGGACCAGGGAGAATAAAGATGGCTTTGTGAAAAGAAAGTCATTTTTAACTGATTTATTCTATTTATTTGAAGAAGTAACAAGCAAATGGATAAAGGGAACCTGTGGATGTGATGTACTTAGATTTCCAAAAGGCATTTGATGAGGTGTCACGTCAAAGGTCACTACACAAAAGAAAAGTACATGGTCTGTGGTTAACATATGAGCATGGATAAAGAATTGATTAGGAAACAGGAAGCAGAGAGTAGGGATAAATGGGTCTTTTTCAGATTGGCAAGCTAATGGAGCCAGAAAGATTAGTGTTTGGGTATTATCTAATTATAAACTGATTTGGATGAAGGAAATTAATGTATGATAGCTAAATCTGCTGATGACACATAGATAGGTCAGAAAGCAAACTGTCAAGTGGAGGTAAAGAGTATATAACAGGATATAAATTTGGCAGCTGGAGTAAATAATGTATAATATGGCAAAATGTCCACTTTGACAGGAAGAATTGAAAAGCAGTTTACTATTTAAATGGAAAGAGATTGCAGAACTTGGTGATACAGAGGGATCTGGGTGTCCTGGTATATGAATCACAAAAAGTTAGTAAGTATATACTGCAAGTGATTAGGAAAGCAAATAGAACATTGGCATTGATTGCAAGGGGAATAGAATATTAAAGTTTTACTACAGCTATACTGTGTGCAATTTTGGTCTTATTTGAAAAAAGATATAATTACATTATAAGCAGTTCAGAGAAGGTTCACTCGACTCATTCCTGAGGGGATTATCTTATGAAGAAAGTTTGAACGGGTTGGGCCTATACCCATTGGAGTTTAGAAGAATGAGAGGTGATCTTATTGGAACATATAAGATCCTAAGGGGACTTTTAAAAATAAATTTCGAGTACCCAATTCATTTCTTTTCC
The DNA here is from genome assembly GCF_902713615.1 of Scyliorhinus canicula. Lineage (NCBI taxonomy): Eukaryota > Metazoa > Chordata > Chondrichthyes > Carcharhiniformes > Scyliorhinidae > Scyliorhinus > Scyliorhinus canicula. The sequence goes on along the minus strand of NC_052152.1, from coordinate 102,298,608 downwards.
AATTAAGGGGCAATTTAGTGTGGCTAATCCACATACCCTGCACATGTTTGGATTGTGGGGATGAGACCAGACACGGGGAGAATTGTCAGCCTATAAGTTTACAGTTTTCCCAGTATCCTTTCCCTGGTGCTGATGATTGTTTCAAGTTCTTTCCTTCCTTTCATGTCTTTACATTCAAATATCTTTGGGAATTGTTCTAAATCTCCTACCGTGTAAACAGACACAAAGGTTATGATTTAACTGGGAGAGTATCTATGTCCAGTTTTGGGCGTGTTTAGCTGGGTGTTTTTTGGCGCCTACAGTGCTGAGAACCAGCCCGCTATTCAACGGCACTTTGCCATTTCTTTTGGCCCCAGGGAGTTTCTCTCCGCCGAGACCGCACTATTAGTCATTTCCTGGTGAGCCCAGCAGGAATGGCTTCCAGCAGATCAGGGCGCCACTTTGTCTGGTTGTCCCATTTTCCCCCTGCCTTTCAGTCCCACCACACTGTTTTCGACCCCCCCCCAACCTCAGAGAGACCCCTCACTCCCCACCACCTGGTAAGCCCCCGGGCATGATCCCTAACAGTGCCAACCTGGCACCCAGGCACTGCCAGTACCCGACAGTACCACTATCGGCATTCTTCTTAGCCTTGATCACTTCCATTTACATCCTCTTTGTCTTTCTATCCAGGGCATCTTTGTCAATCTCCACCTATCTCTGACCCTCTATCCAGCCCCACTGCTCCACGCATCCCATAATCTCAACCTGACCCTATTTCCAGTTCTCTCCAGTTTTGACAAAGAGTCATCCAGATTCGAAACAGTGGCTCCCTTTTCTCTGATCAGATGCTGTCAGACCTGCTGAGATTGTCCAGTATTTCCTGTTTTCGTTACACAAATTAGACCGGCTTTTGCTAGAATTTGGAAGGTATTCACGATAATAACAGGGAAGGACATGGTGGATAAAGATAAATGATTTCCACTGGCAAGAGATTCTAAAACTAGAGGGCATAGTCTAAAAATTAGGGTCAGACTGTTCAGCAGAGATGTTAGGAATCACTTCTTCACAGAAAGGGTGGTGGAGCTTTGGAACTCTCTCCCACAAACAGCAGTTGAAGCTTGATCAGTTGTTAATTTTAAATCTGAGATAGATTTTTGTGAAGCAAAGATATTCAGGGATATGGGCCAAAGGCAGGTATAAGGGGTTAGACCACAGATCAGCCATGATCTCATTGAATGGTGGGACAGGTTCAATGAGCTGAACGGGATACCCCTGGTTCCTATGTTCGATGGCTGCTGACCACCTAGCTTACCTTGACTCATGGCTTTCGCCCAGCGCCTTACCCTCGCCTCTCGGTTGCTGGCCGGCTTGCCCTAAGCTCTGGGTCAAGAAACCAGCTGGCTGTGCCTTTTTTTGCAAAGGGAAAACACAGGATCTTCTGCCTCTGCCTCTCTTCCTCTTTGCCCAGTTGCCTCTCATTCCTCGCCCATGCCTCAGCATTCAGACCAGTCTGTTTTCCCACTCAAAAGCTACTCAACCAATCAGAGTCTGATGTTGCTCTGCATTGCCTGCACACTACCCTTCTACATCAACTTCTCCGACAGCTTCTCCCAGAATGCACAGAGACGCAGACTTTTAAAGGAGTACTCAGTGATGCCATCTAGTGTTAATCTAAATGAACATCACCTTGCTAACCCTGTACTCTCCTTAGATTATACACATCATTACAGATGTCCCAGTTCATGTTGTCCCAGTTCCTGCTGTCCCAGTCCTTGTTGTCCCAGGGAGAATGATAGATTGTTCTTGTATGCTTTTAGTTGAAAGTCAGGGTTCCCCCTGATGGGAGTAGCAGGAACGTTTCTCATATCGAATACCAGAGCCAGAGAGCAGTGCCAGAGAATGTGAAAGCAAGGTTGCTATTACATTGGCAAACCAATTTGAGTGTTTTATCGCATCTAACTGGTGGATGTACAGATATGTGGTCACTATCTGGAGCTTTCTGGTGGTGTATTTAGATAGTGGTGTTAAAGTCCTAAAGTGAAAAGAAGACAAATAATGATTTGCGTTCAATAGCATTCCACACATCCTCAAGATATCACAAAGTGTTCTTCAGCCAATGAGGTACTTTTGAAGTGTAATTACTTTTGTAATATAGGAAAGTTCTACTGAGGAGAGAAGGAAAGTGGAAAATACTTCCAAATTAAGAAATACTTTCTGACCTTATATTTTGGAGTTCTTCACATGGATTGACAGAATTTTGTGTCATTCTGAGTAGTTGCAGCATCTATGAAGGATTTACTGGATGTAGGGGGATGTGCACTGTTCTCTGAAGCTGAAAGTAAGAGTCTAGACGGCTGTGTTGCCGGCCTGGTGCAGGAGGTTGGAATATTCTCTTGGGGCTGGAGGGAAACTCGCAGTGGGAGGAGAGGGATCCAGTTGTTGTGGTTCATTAGGGTACTAATAGCATAGACAGGATTGGGAAAGTGGTGCTGCATAGTGAGTATGAGCAACTAGGCGATAAATTAAAAAGCAGAGCCTCAAAAGTCCTGAGCGATGAGCAGAGGCGGATTTGCAATGAAACACACTGTGCCTAGGCACAGGGTCCTGACCAATGTGGCGGGGACGTCGGGGGGGTGGCTGTTGGCAGTGGTGGACTGGGTCTAAAAATATTGGTTGCCAGGAGACAAAGGGGGCCCACCCACAACTACAATGCTATCATTTAATTTTCATAACGAATAAATCAAATTTTCAAAAAATACATATGGAAAAAAGGGTACAATTAAAATTTTTGTGGAAAAAATGTGTATATCTTAGTAATTACAGTGTACATGTACTGTACATATTACTGGCAGTAGATACCAAATGTAAATACAGAATGTTATAATTGAATTTTTTTTTCATTTTAAGTAATTGGTTGATATTTTTAAATAGTTTACTGCGCAATTTACACATTAACAGATAGTTCAAAAGCACAATAGAGCATTGCATGCAGTCCACTATATTAAGAGCAATCGTTTGTGTTCGCCAGGTGATTGTGCGAATCTGCCAATAATTGCTTCTGCATCCAATTCATCTAATAATTCCTTTTCAATGGATAGCAACATGTATGATTCCAAATTCTCCTCAGACAGCAAATTTCTTAACCTTGTCTTTAGGATCTTTAGCTTTGAAAATGTCCTCTCACATTGGACTTGAGTAACTGATAGTGTGCAGATGACTTTATAAAGTTCATAAAGGTTATCATATGCCTTGTCATGAAATCTGTTGGATGCCAGAATTTGTAGTACACACGATGGGCAAGTGCTTCAAATTTTACAATTGTTGCAACTGGAATCCATTTTCTCACCACCATTAAGCAATAGCTTTAATACATCAAAGTTTGAAGCAAAAGAAAACAATTTCAATATAACTTGATCTTTGCTGATTTGTGGAAACAGCTTAATAATACCTTCCAATGCTTCATCTTCAAGGCCCTTCTCTGCAATAGTTTTAAACTTTGCTGGGTCCAAGCAGGACAAATCTTTATACAACTGTTTGTGTTGTACAAAGCGTGATTCTAGTGACTGGACAATGCGATCCATTATTAGGTTAAACACATTTACTCGAAAATCAGCGAGAGAATCTGAGGAATTTCTTTCATCATCAATAAGCTCATCTGCCATTCTTTTCTTCTTCCTCTGCCTCTTAACTGGCAATGCTGTTTCCAACGCATCAATTTCCAATGTTTGATTTTCATCCATATTCATCTGTGAAATCCTGTCATTACATTTATTTACAAATTCCAAAGCCTTGCTGTGAACGTTATCAAATGTTCTTGTCTGTTCCTTCAACTTTGTTGTAGCTGAATCTACCAAACTCCTGCAGTATACATATCTAAACCACTTGTCTGTAGATAACTTGATAACGGGGTTGTAGTTTCAAATATATACAAGTAAGTAAATGCTGTCAATGTGGTTTCAAACTTTAGAAGACTTTGAAGTAAAACATTTGCTTCATGTTATGTTTTTGCATCAAACTTTTCTGAATCTTGTATCATTGATAAGCATGTCAATAGATTTACGAAAGTACTGGCAGCGGCATCATCAAAACGCCCAAATATAGTTGTTGCTGCATTGTATTTTCCTGACCATCTGGTTTCACCAATTAGCTTTAAACGTTTCATTTTTTTCTTGTCCTAGATGTTTTCCAACAACTTCTATCCATACAGCCATTCTCTTAGAACATAGAACATAGAACAGTACAGCACAGAACAGGCCCTTCGGCCCTCGATGTTGTGCCGAGCAATGATCACCCTACTCAAACCCACATATCCACCCTATACCCGTAACCCAACAACCCTCTCCCCCCCCCCCCCCCCCCCCCCCGGACCTTAATTTTTAGGACACTACGGGCAATTTAGCATGGCCAATCCACCTAACCCAGATGCTTTCACAAAAGTTGCTATATTCTGGAGCAAATTGAAAAAAGAAACTGCAGGCACACAACATTTTGTTGTTTCAGTTATCACCAAATTCAAGACATGGGCATAGCACCATATATGAACATGTTGATCAGCCACATTAGCAATTTTACTTTGTAACCAATATACTGGCCATGGTAGCTTGCAGCGCCATCTGTGCTATCAGATAAACATTTTTGGGGGTCAATTTTAAGATGCTGTAATGTTTCAATCAATAGATCAAAAAGTCCCTGTTCTGTACCATCATTACTTGGCACAACTGAAAGTAGTCGCTCAAGATAATACCTTTAAGCACATACCAAATAATAATGCTAAACTGATCGATGGATGAATTATCTTGTGTTGAATCAACCTGAATAGAATAATATTTTGCTTGAGAACCTTCATGACTAATTCTTTCTTGTATCATATTCTTTATAATTTTGATTAACATGTTTATAGTTGTTTTACTCAAGTATGTAACAAGTCCACCACAACCTTTACTTTGAGCCTTTCCTTGTTGCTCTAATCATTTGATTCTTTGTTTAGACTTGTTTTGCACTGCAGAAACGTGAGCTGCCATAATGGGGTCATATTTTGCCATCAACTGCACTGTAGCTAAAAAATTGCCATGATTCAGAACCTCACTATCTAGAGTGTAGGCCGATTCATTTCTGTGACCTCGAAAAGGAAGTGCTTGCTTGCCTAACATCTTTATGATGTCTATAATCCTCATGACACTACTTCACTGCTTCAATACTTCTTCTTTCCTTTTAATTAGTGATGCTGCAAAAAACATATCTAAGGTGCTATCATTAACCACACTGATATATTGCTGTGCATTTCTGACATGTGTTGTTGTCGATTCGTGTAAAGTCAAGCTCTGGCTAATACGGCTGTAGTCACTAAAGCCACGTACAAAGGGTGATGGATTACAAGTGTTGGGAAACTCAAAGGCTAAGCAGTATGAACAATATAAGCATCTATTTTCTTTGTTATATGTTAGCCATTTTCTTGGGACTGAGTCATTCATAACTTTCCTCTCATACAAACGAGCATCAAATGGCAGATCACCAAGTGGCTGAAGTGGATGTTCAGCAAAAAACTGTTTTAGCTTTGCTCGTGATGGCTATTGGAAGATTCCAGTAATTGATCTTTCATTTTCTTGCGTAGGTTCATTTACAGGATGTGCTTCAGAAACCAAGTCATTTATGCTTGAAGGAATATCTGATTCCATGTCACTAGTTGAAGCTATGTGTTCAGATGTTGCAACTACAGGCAGTACAGATACCGGAACAAGGAAGCCAGAAGAAATATTGGGCCTGAGTTGATTAGTAATGGATGCACTTGTATTTGTCTCTACATTCAAAGTAGCTCTTCTCTGTTCTTGTAACTCGCATGTCATTGCATCATCACCATGAGCATTGTTTCTTGCTTCTTGATTATTTGTTGCAGAACTGGATATTGATGTGGATTGTGCTTGTTGTATTATAAACTCTGTAATAGGCCTGCATCGCTTGGCTGATTCCTTCCTTTCTGCTTCTTTTTGTTCTTTGCGTTTTAGTGACCCAGATTTATGCTTTTTCTTTTCCATGGTGGTAGGGGTAATATTCCTGAAATACAAACTTAATTAAAAATAGCCCACGTTGGGAAAAATGAATATTGATGATTGCAAGAATAACTTGAAGGAACGCCAGATAAACCCCTACTTGATAAAAAATATAAAATAACTTACTTACACTTCAATAGGCTATGTTCATTACTCAATACTACTGTGGCCTATGCAGCTTCAGAAGAGGAGACAATCCACTGTCCAGTGTTCACACCAGCAAGCAACTGAGACAACTGTTGAAACTTAGAAGTTTGGTCTGACTATAGTAAGACATTAAGAATGGTCCCACGACCAAAGTTAACATGTCCAGTTTGATACCAGTGTAGTGTTAAAAGTCGCAACCCTTTGAGTTTACCGATCATGGCTTATCACTTCAATATCTTTGACCTCATGATTCACGGTCAAAGGTACCGCTTCTCCTTTTCGGTGACCTCACGACCCTATGCACTGCTTGATATCCTTTCAAGTTGCCGACCATCTGAAATCACAAACTGTAACTTTATCTTTAAATTCACACACTCTTGCTGAAAATGTGGATTTCCAACTATGTCCGACCCGGGTGAACCAGCCCCCCACCCCCTCCCCCCACTCCACTCCTTTTCACATCCGTTTAACACTGCTTTGTTCCTTCATACACTGAGTGATTATTTGTTTGTTTCTTTATTGCATTTTTATTTGGTATTGCTCTTTTTAAAACAATTATATTTTATTAAGTTAGAATACAAATCTCAGGAAAGAAGTTGGAGATTTATTTATCTAATTAATTATAATTTTTAAGGGCCCTTCAGAGATTCACGGGCCCCTTCTTGGCTCTCCAGGCCCCGGACCGATGTACCGGCTGAACCAAGACTACTGCTTGATATCCTTTGAAGTTGCCGACCATCTCAAATCACGAATTGTAACTTTATCTTTAAATTCACACACTCTTGCTGAAAACATGCAATTTCCTTAATTATGCCCGACCCGGGCCCCCCTATTCCACATCCTTCCACTACCTCCCCTGCTTCGTTCCTTTTCATGCACTGCTTATTTGTGTCCTCTTCTCTTTTTTTTCTTATTCCTTTTTATTACTAAAACAGTTGTCTGTGTTTGTTTCTTTATTGCATTTTTATTTGATATAGGGGGCCCACTTCATCAGGGCCCACTTGCCATCGGGCAAGCTGACACCCTAGCCAGTCCACCACTGGCTGTTGCAGTTTGCCAGCTAGTGTCTATGGCACTAATAACTCTGGGCGCGATTCTCCCAAACAGGGAGAAATCGTAAGGCTGGCGTCAAAAACGGGCGGGTTTGACGCCAGCCTCCCCCTCCCCGACCGGGAACCGATTCTGGTCCCCGGTCGGGGCTAGCATGCCGTGGCCGTGAACTCCGGCATCGCGGGCTTAACGAATTTCGTTAAGCCCGCTTGCCAGAGTTTGCGACGGCTGACGCGTCGCATGACGTCAGCCGCGCATGCGCGGATTGGAAGACTCCAACCCGAGCATGCGCGGATGACGTCATCGTGCATTTGCGCGAAACCCGCGCATGCGCGGGCCGGGATGCCCCTCAGCCGCCCCGCGAATTGATACAGCGGGGCGGCGGAAGGACAAAGAGTGCGCGGGAATCGGACCCGCTGCCCGCAATCGGTGCCCACCGATTTAGCTTGGCCAATCCACCTAATCTGCATATCCTTGGACTGTGGGAGAAACTCATGGAGCATCAGGAGGAAACCTACGCAGACACGAGGGAAAATGCAAACTCCACACAGACATTGGCCCAAGGCCAGAATTGAACCAAAGTCTCTGGCGCTGTGAGGCAGCAGTGCTAACCATGCTGATAGGCTCAACAAATATAAATTAGCCTATCAGCAGGCAATGCAGAGCAACATCAGACTCGGATTGATTGAGTAGCTTTTGAGTGGGAAAACAGACTGGTCTGAATGCTGAGGCATGGGCGAGGAACGAGAGGGAACTGGGCAAAGAGGAAGAGAGTCAGAGGCAGAATATCCTGTGTTTTACCTTTGCAAAAAAAGGCACAGCCAGCTGGTTTCTCAACAAGAACTAGGACAACAAGGACTGGGACAACAAGGACTGGGACAACATGGACTGGGACAACATGAACTGGGACAACAGGAACTGGGACAACAAGGACTGGGACAACAGGAACTGGGACAACAGGAACTGGGACAACAAGGACTGGGACAACAAGAACTGGGACAACAAGGACTGGGACAATGGGACAACAGGAACTGGGAAAACAGGAACTGGGACAACAGGAACTGGGACAACAAGGACTGGGACAACAGGAACTGGGACAACAGGAACTGGGACAACAAGGACTGGGACAACAAGAACTGGGACAACAAGGACTGGGACAACAGGAACTGGGACAACAGGAACTGGGACAACAAGGACTGGGACAACAAGGACTGGGACAGCAAGGACTGGGACAACAAGGACTGGGGCAACAAGGACTGGGACAACAAGAACTGGGACAACAAGGACTGGGACAACAAGGACTGGGACAACAAGAACAGGGACAACAAGGACTGGGACAACAAGGACTGGGGCAACAAGAACAGGGACAACAAGGACTGGGACAGCAAGGACTGGGACAACAGGAACTGGGACAACAAGGACTGGGATAACAAGGACTGGGACAACAAGGACTGAGACAACAAGGGCTGGGACAACAAGGACTGGGGCAACAAGAACAGGGACAACAAGGACTGGGACAGCAAGGACTGGGACAACAGGAACTGGGACAGCAAGGACTGGGATAACAAGGACTGGGACAACAAGGACTGGGATAACAAGGACTGGGACAACAAGGACTGAGACAACAAGGGCTGGGACAACATGGACTGGGACAACAGTAGAGTGTGTGAACCATTTCAAGTAGTGGAAATTCATAACATGCTACAAGTAGTGCTAGATAAGCTAGTTTTGATTTAAACATATGGTTTTATGTTCTTTGTCAACACTACGACTTTGGCTGCCATGGAGAACAATACAAGGAACATAACATGGTACCAGGCAGTAATTTAGTTAGTAAATAGTTGGAATCTAAGAAGGAAGAAAACCAGCATGTGCTCGGACTTCGCGGTAAGACTGCTTCTGGACCAATTGCTTCAACACACAGACAAGTCCAGACCTAATGGTGATACTGCAAACTCTGTGACAGTTCCAGACTTCGGTAAAATTGATGTAAATTGGAAAATATTTAAGCAGCAATTTCAGCTATACCTCTCTGCCTCAGATTTAGATAATGCTAGTGATAACAGAAAACCCGCGTCATTTTTAACAATAGCTGTACCACAAGCTCTTGAACTTTATAACTCTTTCTAATTTGCCATGGAAGATGATAAAAAAAATGATATCATTACTGAAACATTTGATCTTGTAAAGTTCAAATTAATGAAGCGTATGAATGGTTTATCTTTCAAACAAGAGAGCAAAAAGATGGAGAATCTGTAGATTGCTTCATTACAGATTTAAGACTAAAATCACAAACCTGTAACTTCTCAATATTGTCAGACTCAATGATCAGAGATCAAAATGCTTTTGGCATTAAAGATGTGGAAATGAAATGAAATGAAAATCGCTTATTATCACGAGTATGCTTCAATGAAGTTACTGTGAAATGCCCCTAGTCGCCACATTCTGGCGCCTGTTCGGGGAGGATGGTACAGGAATCGAACCGTGCTGCTGGCCTGCTTTAAAAGCCAGCGATTTTGCCCAGTCAGCTAAACCAGCCCCTCAGAGAACTCAGAGAACGTTTAGAAAGGCAGAAAAATTTAAAATTAGAAGATGTCATTGCAATGTGTCGAGCGAATGAAACATCAAAAACTCAATATTCTGAAATTCTGGTAAAGGAAAAGGGTGTGAAAATGCACCTCAGGACCGACTGCATTGGATCTGTGGCACAGTTGAGGAAAATGCAAGTTTTGGACGGCAGCCGTTATGCACATAGTCGATCTGTACTTGCGCACTTCAACAAACTACGCAATTTGGATGAAGACCGTTCTGCGTGCAACCAATTTGCGCATGCCAAAAGCAACGTCATGACGTGTGGATGTTGTGGACATGCCCACCCACATAAAAAATGCCCAGCACTTGGAAATATTTGCTCCAAATGTTGCAAACTAAATCATTTTGCTGTTCAATGCAGAACTGTGCTAAAAGGGACGCACTTTAAAACTTCAAACTTAATGAAGAAATACATGAATGTACAGAGTGTTAATACAAGTGCAGAGACCTCCAAAACGGATAATGCTAATGATGATATAGATGCTTATAGTCTTGAAGCTTCTTTCTTTGTGGAAATGGTTGAGAGGTTCCACACAACTGTGAAGAACACTTCCAATCCACAAATACTGCATCCCATACAATCGATTAACATGGAATGTGAATGGAACACTCCATTACAAGTCAATGGTTCTGAGATTGTGTTCAAGTTGGACACTGGAGCATCTGCGAATAAATACTCATGATTTATCGCAACTTTGCCATAGTCCTAAGATTCAGAAAACTGACTGCCAGTTAAATGACTGCAATGGTAACATGATTACTTCATTAGGGTTATGCTATCTCTTAGTGACAAACAACGATACTGTGATATCCTTGCAGTTCGCAATTGTTGAAGCCAATAGATCTTCACTACTAGATGCACAAGCCTGTCAAGATTTGCACCTTGTGAAACGAATCTACAGCACCAGGAATCCTCTTCCACCTGTGCAGGAAGATATTGAAAGAATCCTCACTAAATTTCCTCAAGTATTTGAAGGTATGGTACTCTTCCTTTTCAATAAGAGATCCAACTGAAAGCGAATACTAAACCAGTGCTACACCCTCCAAGAAGAGTTCCTGCTCCATTACATGACCGTTTCAAGCAAGAACTGGAACTTATGCAGCACCTTGGAATCATTTCCAAGATCACAGAACTGCCAGATTGAATCAGCTCGACGGTGTGCGTTAAGAAACCCAATGGTGACCTATGGATTTGTATTGATCCGAAGGATCTGAATATGAACTTCAGACATGAACACTATCCAATATCGAAAGATGAAGAGATTACGAGTGAGATGGCTAATGCCAAGATATTCTCTAAACTAGACATTTCCAGAAGTTTTTGGCAAATGCAACTGGATGACACAAGCAAAGAATTGTGTACATTCAACATACCATTTGGTCGTTACTGTTTTAACAGAATGCCATTTGGCATAATCTCAGCATTTGAGATGTTCAGCGTGCCATGGAACAGATGACAGAAAGCATAGATGGAGTTCGGGTGTACGTTCATGACAGTATAATATGGTCATCTACACATGAAGAACATAATGCAAGACACCTACAGGGAATACACAAATTCGGATTGAAGCTAAATCGATCTAAGTGCAACTTGGTATCTCAACATTAACATTTCTGGGTGATCAAATCTCAGAACATGGTGTGCAACCAGGCAATGTTAAGATTGCTGCCATTCAGAAGATGACAGTCCCAGAAGACAAAATAGGAGTTTTGAGATTCTTGGTGTCGTAAATTTCCGAGGAAAATTTATTCCCAACCTATCTTCATGAACAACAGCGTTGCACAACCTCATTAAGAAGAACAAATTATTCTCGTGGACTGCAGAACACAACAAAGAATGGCTAAACCTCAAGTCAGCATTGACTACTGCACCTGTCCTTTGCTTCTTTGACCCTGGACGGGAAATTAAGATTTCCACAGATGCAAGTCAAAATGGAATTGGGGCAGTCCTCCTTCAAAGGAATGGTGACACTTTTTGGATGGCAATTGCATATGTATCTAGATCTATGACTACCACAGAGCAATGGTACACTCAGATCGAGATAGAGTGTTTAGTCTTACTTACAGGAATACAAAAATTCCATGACTATGTCTATGGACTTCCAATATTCACAGTTGAAACAGATCAACGACCATTAGTTCACATCATTCAGAAAGATTTGAATGACGTGACTCCAAGACTGCAACAAATGCTCATGCAACTAAGAAGGTATGACTTTCAACTAGTCTACACTCCAGGTAAAGATCTTATAATTGCCTATGCATTGTCTCGTGCTACAGACTCAGATGAACAATAACCTGAGATAGTTCAACTAATTGAAGCTCAAGTGCAACTTCAAGCTGAAACTTTTCCTGTTTCTGATGAAAAACTCAAGCTCATCAGAGAGGAGACTCAAAAAGATGAAAGGTTACAACATGTCATCGACCATATAAAAAATGGTTGGCCGAAAGGACACTGTTTGAAATTCCAAAATATTCAATCTGATCACACTGTTGCAGATGGTTTTCTATTTTGTCTCAATCGCCTTGTCATTCCTACAACACTAAGGCACATGATCCTCCAGAAGGTTCATGAAGGTCATTTAGGAATTGAAAAGTGCAAACGCCAAGTGAGACAGGCAGTATATTGGCCAGGAATAAATAATGACATAGCCAATTTGGTATTAGAATGTGAGACATGCCAGTGAAATTAATCAACACAGAGTAAAGAAAAACTCACATCTCATGATCTCGAGAAAACTCCATGGTCGAAAGTTGGTATTGATCTTTTTCATTTTCATGGTCGTGATTATGTCTTGAACATCAACTATTTTTCAAATTACCCAGAAGTAATGAAATTGTCTGATGCTACCTCAAAATCGGTGATTAAATTGGATTTGTTTATTGTCATGTATACCGAGGTACAGTGAAAAGTATTTTTCTGCGAGCAGCTCAACAGATAATTAAGTACATGAAAATAAAAGAAAATAAAAGACTTCAAACCTGCAAGATAAGATAAAAGAGAGAGGTTAGCAATAATGCTCGTCTTAGAATTAAATTTTAAAAGATCAGTATGATTATTAGATATGTAGAAAGGGAATCTGTTCAGGAGAGCTCGCAGAGAGTCGTCATGCTCCAGCGCCATCTTATGTAAAGTGACTAAATAAATATTTGGTCATCATGGGATACCTTGCAAAATCATGACAGACAATGGACCTTGCTTTGATAGCAATGATTGGACAGAATTTGCTCGTAGCTACAATTTCACTCATATCACGTCTAGTCCTCTTTATCCGCAGTCTAATGGCAAGGTTGAAAAAAGTGTTCACATTGTGAAACAGCGTTTCAAGAAAGCATTTGACGCTGACTCAGATATGTTCTTAGCTTTAATGAATTACAGAGCTGCTCTTCTCTCAATTGGTTTATCTCTTGCTCAGTTGTTAATGAACAGATTGTTGCGTACAACTCTTCCATGTCTACGACTATCTGATCCTGATCTTCAGCCAGTCATAAAGAAAATGCAACATCAAAAGCATCTTCAGGAGAAATACTACAATGAACATGCAAAATCGATGGAACCACTTAATCCAGGTGATATAGTGTGAATTCAGATTCCCACTGGAGGATGGTCTGATCTAGCTAAGGTCATACGTCAAACAGCGCCTCATTCGTACATTGTTCAAGCAACTGACGGTTCTGTTCTTAGAAGAAATTGACATGCTCTTCTGAAAGTTCAATCTTCTTGTACGTTATTTCCAAGTCTTCAGTTTAATGACAATTTATTTCATACTACTACAGCTTCTGCTAAGCTGCAAGATGACTTCCAGAAGCCGTTAAAAACATCTACCACTCCACTGACTGGATTGAGGAGATCATCCAGAGTCAGAAAGAAACCCAACAGACTGAATTTACAAAGTGAAACAAATGAACTGTTTAACAAATTTTAACTCACTTGTTAACTTTTGGTATACATATCAATGTATCATGTAATAATGTTACTCATATTTTCCTTTTTGTACTGTACAAAATGTCTTTTAAAAAAAGGGGATGTAATGATATGTATAATCTAAGGAGAGTAAAGAGTTAACAAGATTATGTTCATGTATATCAACACTAGATAACATCACTGAGTAGTCTTATAAAAGGCTGCATCTCTAGGCATTCTGGGAGAAGTTATTGGAGAAGTTGATGTAGAAGGATAGTGTGAAGTTGAGTTAGAGTGTAGGTTATATATTAGACAGATAATTAATTACTGTATCATAGATTCAATACTATTATTTTGTTAACTGTTACTCAGTAGAGTGTGTGAACCATTTCAAGTAGTGTAAATTCACAACATGCTACCAATAGTGCAAAATAAACTAGTTTTGATTTAAACATATAGCTTTATAATAATAATAAGCTTTTATTGTCACAAGTATGAAGTTACTGTGAAAAGCCCCGAGTCGCCACATTCCGGCGCCTGTTCGGGTAAGCCGGTATGGGAATTGAACCCACGCTGCTGGCCTTGTTCTGCATCACAAACCACTGAGCTGAGCCAGCCCCTGTTCTTTATGTTCTTTGTCAACACTACGACTTTGGCTATCTTGGAGAACAATACAAGGAACATAACAGCAGCAAGAACTGGGACAACAAGGGCCGGGGCAACCAGTTGATTCATACTGTTACGGGTAACTGTGGATGGAGAATAAATGTTGACTTAGTCAACAGCCAGGATGAATAAGGGAAATCTGGAATGGGAATTTACAGATATTGGAAGTTGTGTCATATTCAGATTTGGATTAAGGATTCAGTTTGTACATCATCCATGTACACTAGTAAAACACACTCTATTCTTCACATTCTTCTATCAACTCAACAACACCTGTTTCACTGCAGCTGGAAAAATAGTCTGTAGATTCAAAGCCTGTTGGTGTAGTAATTCCACATGTTTGTACATGTTGCCTGATTTTACTGTACAAGTTGAAATTTTGCGATCAACTACAAGATGTGCATGTTTTACTATGGCACCACCTTCAGGAAATGGCTGACATGTCTCAAGCCATTAACAAAGTAAATTATTCTGCTGCTTCATCTCTTTCTCTGTGTTCCAGCTTATTCATAAATATAGCTCATCATTATGCTTCTGATGGCCTTCTGATAGTTATCATCCCACCTCTGGTAATCTGTCGGGAAGCAAGTGTCTGATCTTAATTTCTCCCATTTCTTGCCCGAGAGCAGGATCTGGTTCACCGTAGAGAATCATCGATCCCCAACCTCCCTAATTGATGCAACTTGTGGGATAAACGCTCTCAGGCGCTTGTCCATTGATGTTTAAATGGCAGCTCAGCTTGTTGGTAGCACTCTCGCCTCCTGGGTCCGAAAGCTGTAGATTCAAGTTGCATTCCAATGATTTTGGCATATAATCCAGGTTTATCCTCCCGATGCCATACTGAGGAGTGTCAGGAAAATGTTTATCAGATGGCACTGCTATTGAATTATCTCGATAGCAATTTCTCTACTGTGTCCATAACCTCTCAATTGTAACTGAGCTCACCAGCAATCTAACCATCCTTCTGATATGAGATCCTGTAACTAAGCTTTAACAAGGCTATGAGATGCCCAAGTAAGTATATAGTCCATCGCCCATCTCCTATCATTGGAGGTGGAACATTAAACTAAAGTGTGGTCTGCCCTCACTGGTGGGTGTAAAAGGTCTCCCTATTTGAAGAGGGACAGTGGAGTTCCCCTGACATACTGTCAAACGTTTATTCCCAACCAGCGATTTAAAAACATATTGTCTGCTGATTTATCATTTATTAGATAAAATATAGTTTGTCGGACATTGTCACCTGCAAATTGCTGCTGAGCTTTCTACATCGCAACAGTGACCACATTTCACAAATAAGAAGCACTTTGGGATGTGCTGAGGTTGCGCTAGGCACTAGTCAAAATGTAAAAGACTTCCTTTCTTTTTGGATACCTAATCATTTCTATTATTTTTTAGAAGGGTGGAGTACAACTAAGCAGCAATATAATCACCAGAGCTTGAGCTGGAGAGAATGCGACAATGTGAAAGTGACAGTACATGTTGTGTTGTTGAGTTAGTGGTTTCCGCTGTAATTGGTAAAGAGAGGCTGGACTTTGGACATCGCTATTAGCAGTCCTGTACCAGTATACGCAGAGATGAATGGTGTTTTGTTCTCCAGCGTAATCAATCCTTAACTTATGAAACAATGTGAATGCTGACATCTACCTGGCAGGCGCTGTTGTTATATTTGGGGTTGTGCCAAAATGCAGCCCGTATATTCTGATACCTCATTTATATTCAGAACTGCTATCAACAGCATTCCCATGCGTCCAGAATTTTTCACTGCTTTTGATCGAATTGTCCATTTAAATCACAAGTAGGCTTCACCAAGAGAGGCCGGTATTGTTCATCAAAATGCCATGCGTGGCTACGGCCTCCCCCCCTCAAATATAATTACTGTGGTTGAAACTACACCGTTGTCCTGACCTTCCTTGTTAAAATGATAGGATTTAGTTATACATTTCATTCTTTGTTACCAACTGCCTGCCCCAACTATTATACACATGCACCAGAACATTCTGGCTCATACTCAAAACATGTTTTTATTCAAATTATCTTTGTCTCGGGCGGCACGGTGGTTAGCACTGCTGCCTCACAGTGCCAGGGACCCGGGTTCAATTCCGGCCTTGGGTCACTGTCTGTGTGGAGTTTGCACGTTCTCCCTGTGTCTGGGGCGGTTTCCTCCAGGTGTTCCAGTTTCTTCCCACAGTCCAAAGATGTGCAGGTTAGGTGGATTGGATGTGCTAAATTGCCCTTAGAGTCCAAGGATGTGTGGGTTACGGGGATAGAACGGGTGAACAGGGGAGTGCACATGGGTAGAATGTTCATTCGAAGGGTTAGTGCAGACTCGATGGGCCAAATTGCCTGCCTCTGCAACTGTAGGGATTATATGATTCTTAAGTCATTTTCCTGATATATGTTCGCTGAACAGTAATGGCCTCTGCTCCATCTGGTAATCAACAGAATTTCTGTCGTAAGTGGCCGATGTTAAATAAAGTCAACCGTATAGCTGGCAACTTTTGTTGTGTTTATTTATAGAATACTTAACTTGCATACACTTCCACTGGACCCAACCAGTCGTCGTTGGTGTGCTGTTGCCTGTATTTAATATGTTTCGAGAAAACAACTGAACTTTACAACCAGTGAATTTATATTTCTAAATCCAGCCTAACTTCTAACACCAGGATAGTGCTGGAGCTCACACTGTGGTTTATTTTGCCCACCTCACAGCTATTTAATAGCTACTTTCCTGTAATATCACGTGCCTCAAATAAAGGCCAAAACCGCATTGTAAACTTTCTTTTGCCTGATCATCACAAATGGTTAAATAAAATCCTTACATTTGTGAAATGAGATTTACCCCTGGAACAGGGAGGGGGGAATCAAATTTTGGAAAGGTCTTAAATCCTGAGATTTCACTTTTAAAAATGAGAGCACAACGTTAATTCCTGGAGGAGAATGGAACGATTTAAGGAGACAATGTAAAAGCAAAAGTTGGACAGAATCTTTTTCAAGGAAAGTTCAAATGAATATAAATTGGCGAAATGAGATTACAGTAAAGAATTCCAATGGGATGTCAAATGCAAGTGAAATTTCTTGAAAATAAATCAAAATGCATAATTTGTAATGAGAACATGATTTATATTGTTCACACCTAAACTTGCAAAATGGCCAGGCAAATGGCAAATTAATTTCCAATCTGGATAAGTGTGAGATGATGCATTTTAGTAGCAGGACTAAGCAAGTAATGTACTCCTTGGAAAGTAAGAATCTTTGTAAAGTAGTGTGTTGTAAGGTTGGTTGATGCCTCACTAAGAGGTCTGGAGGCTTGTTTTATTAACAAACAATGATACACGTATCTCGAGGGTATAGACCCTACTTAGGTGCTATTTTCATGCTGACTTCTCTCAGACTCTCTTCACACACAATCTATCATGTGACCTTCTATTATAAAGTGAATGATATTGTTTCCCCGCCCCGAAATAACCTTTGCTAACCCGAACACCATTATACTACACCTCCTCCAATTCCTTACCCATGTACATTTACAATATAATATTTCTACACTACTCCTTCACCTCTCAAATCTGATAGCCCTGTCTAGGTGCTGTCTTCAATGCTGTCTTCTCTGACACTCTCTCCATGCTCAGACTACCATGGATCTCTCAGGGCAGAAGTTCAGTATATGGGCAATGGTCTGGTGAGGAGGGCTGCAGTCACAATTTTGTAATAATGAGGAGTTACACCATTGCAACTTTAATGTAAAAATTTTTTTTTTCGGCTGGTGAAATTTTAATATGAATCTTCCTCAAAGAAAATGTAACTTAAGGCTGTAGTATTCATTATATTTCCATTGTTGGTTACAAAAAGTATTTGTATCTCTGAAGTTGTAAATTCAACCTGAAATTTTTTTCTTATTTTAAGCAGTGTCTCTGCTGCCATACTATGGATGACCAAGGAAATAACAGCTTTAAAATAATGTTTAAGGAATACAACATGTATTTCTGAACAAGGTATTAGCACCCTCTGCTGGAAAGTAAGAGACTTGGGAATTGGTTGCAACCTAAACACCCACTAGATGTAAATCTTAGAAGGTAAATTTCCCCCGCCAAGTGCACAAAATAAGCTTTTGGGGCCCCCACCAGTTAGTCAGATGGTGAAAGGTTCTAGCCCAACTTCAGACAACCCCAGCAATTGGAGACTAGGGGCGCGGGACATTCCGTCAGCTGACACCGGAATCGGGAAATGCGATTGGGCGGAGAATCGGTTTTGATGCCTAAATCATGACAGGCACTGGTTTCACGCCAAATCATAACACTTCATTGCCTCGACAGCAGCGTTAATGCGTACTTCAGCGCAGGTACAGTAAACACTCTTGGCGTATCATTAGCGGGCCTGACCACCCGGTAATTCTCCGGGGCTTCCGCAATTCTCCACCTCCTCTGGAGCAAATTCCCGATGGTGTGGTTCACTTGTGCTTTTAGAAATAGTGAAACTGGCACCGTGGCTGATGAGGGAGAGAGAGGAGGTAAAACACGGAGAGGCACGACTGTGGGCTGCCGGGACGGACACTGGCCGGCTGCCTGGGGTAGGGATGGCGATGGTGGAATGGGCCAGGAGCCACGGTGACCCCCATGGCACTGGGGCGGTGTCCGGGCAAGGGCTGCCATTGCCGCGGCCTGCAAGGCAACCATCTTGCTGCACACCCCACTGACCACACACCTTGGACCCTGGTTCTCAGAGTGATTCCAGCCGTATGGGTGCCCCCACTCTGCACCCCAGCTCCTACCCTGCCACCCCCCCTGCTCCCCAACCTCCCCCATACCCCACCCTCCACCGGCCTCCACCCACCGACAGGTCATCAGGCGGCCCACCAAGGTCAATGCGCCAGACAAGGGCCAAGGAGTGTACCACTAGCAAAAGCAGCGCCAGCTGATGAGCCCCTGGCAGCAGGGACTGGTGCAAGGGCCTTAGGCCCCAAAGGTTCCAGCCACCGACAGGGCCCAGGGTGTGGAGAGGAAGGGGAGGAACTTGCGGGAGCAGAGCCACAGTGTCAACCAGGGGCACCATGTATCCCGTTGGACCTGGTTGGACATGGGGGTATACACCATGTTAAAATGTCGGCCTTTCACCCCCTGCTGACAATGGATATTGGAATTCAACCAGCAATGATTGCCTTCCTCCTAGTCGCCACAGCGCTGGGGGATGCCCTGCAGCTGTATGAGTTGGAGCTGCTCAGTCCAAAGACGTGCAGGTTAGGTGGATTGGCCATTCTAAATTGCCCTTAGTGTCCAAAAAGGTTAGGAGGGGTGTTGGGTTACGGGGGTGGGGTGGAAGTGAAGGCTTAAGTGGGTAGGTGCGGACTCGATGGGCCGAATGGCCTCCTTCTGCACTGTATGTTCTATGTTCTAAGGAGAAAAACGCTGCAGTAGCGGAGCGTGCAGCAGCGGAACAATAGGCAGCTGCTCAGGATGGAGATCTAAGGGCAGCACAGTGGCCTAGTGGTTAGCACAACCGCCTCACGGCGCTGAGGTCCCAGGTTCAATCCCGGCTCTGGGTCACTGTCCGTGTGGAGTTTGCACATTCTCCCCGTGTCTGCGTGGGTTTCGCCCCCACAACCCAAAAAATGTGCAGAGTAGGTGGATTGGCCACGCTAAATTGCCCCTTAATTGAAAAAAATAATTGGGTAATCTAAATTTAAAAAAAAAAGGATGGAGATCTGGTCATCGAACGGGCCGAGAAGGAGGTGCAAAAGAGATGCCGCATGAGGCCTAGCATGTACCGGCAGTGCCTGTCATTCTAGGAGCTGCCGGACTGGGCATGCCGGCGAAGTCTCCGGCCGAGGAGAGAGACTGTGCAGCATATCTGCCAGATCATGGCGCACATGGCATCCCGGGGGAATGAGGGAGGCAACCTGCTCCCATTGGCCATCAAGGTTACAATCACCATGATCTTCTACACCAGGGGGTCTTTCCAGGCGCCAAGTGGAGACCTATCCGCGCCATCGTGGAGGCCCTGTATGCCCAGTCGGCAGAATAGATCCATTTCAATGTGGACCAAGCCGCCAGGGTACTCGGGCTGTGGGGTTCGCCGACATGCGCCCGTTGCAGGGGGTGATCGACGGCACCTGCAGATGATAGGCCGCTCTACACAAACCGATAGGGATTCCATTCGATGAACGTACCATGTTAAACAGTTCAACCAATGGATGCAGTCCAGGGGGTGGGTAGCAGATGGCTTCAATGGCCAGGGCACCCAGCCATGGCAGCACCAGGAGGTGCTGGCATGTGGTGCAGGACGGTGGTTCACCCGCCCTCCGTGTGGTAGGGTGTTGGTTGTGGGGCGTGGGATGGGAGTTGGCGCCGGGGGCAGAGTGCTGCCTCCTCACCCTGGCCACCTTGAGGAAGTCGTGCCATTTCTCCTGGCACTACAGGCCGGTCCGGATGCTGTTGCTCACGGCGCTGACCGCCTCTGCCACTTGCACCCAGGCACAGTGAATAATGGCAGCTGGCAGCCTCCTTCTCGGGCTGGTGTACAAGATAGCCTGCCTCTCCTCCACAGTCCGGAAATTGTGGGGCCAGGCATCCTGCTGCCAGCTTGTTGGTTGGGATGGTGTGTGTAGGGAGTGAAGTGTGTATAAGCGGCTGCAGCTTGTCAGCCTCCTGAGTGTCAATTGTGAACCCAGCGAATCCGGCACCGTTACTCATTGGAATCTATTGTGTTCCACATGGGACTGGTGCTAGCCCCTTAACAGTCGCTGAATCGGTCCCAATGCTGCACCAGTTTTGCTGTTCTGGAAGTCCACAAATCTTGCCCCAACGTCAACACTTAGTCTCAGGAACGAAGAGTTCCGCCTAACTTTGAGGTGGAGAATGTGAAAACTCTACATGGACAGTAACCCGGGTTAACCATTGTGCTAACCGACTTTCGGTGGCGGCTATGAGGGAGTAGGTCGCACATTTGGTGGCTCCCGTCTCGGTCGGACTTTTGGACCTTTTCCCCCGACTTTTTTGCGCTTTTGAGGGCTGAACTGGAAAGCAATAGTATTCAGGCACAGGACCCATACAGATTTGTATGGACCCAAGAAGCCGGAGGGACCGTAAACAGCAGAAGAAGGGGTTGAGTGAGAGGGACCAACATGACTGGTGTTCAGAGCAAGGAGCCGACAGCCCAGCCTACAATGGAGCAGCTGCTGCAGGCTATACAGGAGGGCTTTTTGGCTTTGAAGCGTGACAACTTGGAGCCGCTTCAGAAGTCGATTGACCGGATGGAAAAAATGGCTGGATGATCGGGCTGAGAAGCTCCAGCAGTTGGAGAAGTCAGTGGAGGAAATGAAATGAAAATTGCTTATTGTCACGAGTAGGCTTCAATGAAGTTACTGTGAAAAGCCCCTAGTCGCCACATTCCGGCGCCTGTCCGGGGAGGCTGGTACGGGAATCGAACCGTGCTGCTGGCCTGCTTGGTCTGCTTTAAAAGCCAGTGATTTATCTCAGTGAGCTAAACCAGCCCCAGTAGCAGGCTGACTTTCAAACGGTGGCGGATGTGGAGATTCGGAGGCTGAGGGACCAGCAAAAAGTGCTTCTGGAAAGGCTGGAGGACCTGGACAACAGATCTCGTGGGCAGAACGTGAGAATCGTGGGCCTCCCGGAGGGGGCAGAGGGGCTCGACGCTGCCGCGTTTGTGGAGGGTATGTTTCAGAAGTTGCTGGGGAACGAGGTGTTCCCTCGCCCGCCGGTGTTGGACAGGGCACACAGAGTGCAGGTGAGGAAGCCGTGACAAGGGGATTCCCCACGAGCGATGGTGGTTCGCTTTCACAGGTACCTGGACAAGGAACGGGTGCTGCAATGGGCAAAGAGCACATGAAGCTGTACTTGGGACAATACCACCCTGTGTGTGTACCAAGATTTGAGCGCGGAGGTGGCCAGGAGGAGGGGAGGCTACAGGCAGGTGAAGGAGATACTGTATAAAAACAAGGTGAAATTCGGGCTGCTTTTTCTGGTGCAACTGTGGGTTACGTATGAGGGTCAGCACCACTATTTTGAGGAACCCGAAGAGGCGATGGACTTCGTTAAGAAGCAGGGCTGGACTCATGTTAGAACTTTTAAGTATATGTGGTGTCTCTCCCGTTTTGAAAATTGCCTATATGTTTGGGTCCGTTTTGGTCGTTTCTTTGCGTGCTTTTTGCGTGGTTTACCTGAATGTTTCCTTTTTGGGCTCTTTGATTAGTTGGAGCTTGGCTGGGGGAAAATAATAAAGAATACAGTTAAAAGGGTTGGGTTAAGAGGGATGCTTCAGGGGAACTTTGTGCAATCGTTTTCTGTGTCTGTATGGGAATGACTGAGAGTGCCTGTTATTTCTTATCTCTTTCTTTTTTTTTCTCTTGTTTAACTTGAATTGTGCTATTGTGGGGGTTGTTTATGACTTGTATAGAGTGTTTGCTTAAGTAGGGCTGATCTGGGGAAGTGGTATGGGTGGGTCGGGGCGGGGTGACTGGGAACAATGGGTGGGAGATGCGCTGGCGCTGAGGCTGGGAGCCCCAGGCTAGCTGAGTGGGGCTAGTCAATAGAAGCCGAGGTGGGGGTGTGTGCATATAGTTAGATTAGAGCAGGGGTTAGGTGATAGGATGGTGTTGCTGGGGGGGGGGGGGGGAGGGGGGAGTTGTTCTGCTGACGGGGATGGAAACTGGGCATGGCAACAGTGAGGAGGTCATGGGTGGAGCCAGTCAAGAGGCCAGATGAAGGGCCAGAGGAAGCGCGGCTCATGGCTGGGGGGGGGGGCTGTCCAAGGAAAGGGCATGGCTGATCGGCAAAGGGGAGCGAGGCGAAGTGCCCCCCAACCAGGCTGATCACCTGGAATGTTAGAGGGTTAAACGGGCCAGTGAAGACGGCTCATGTATTTGCTGATCTGCGGGTTCTGTAGGCGGACATAGTCTTGTTGCAGGAGACGCACCTGAAAGTGGCAGACCAGGTTAGGTTAAGGAAGGGCTGGGTCAGTCAGGGCTTTCATTCGGGGCTTGATTCTAAGACGAGGGGGGTTGCCATCCTGATTAATAAAAGGCTACAATTTGAGGCGGAGGGCATAGTCTTGGATGGGGGTGGCAGGTTTGTTATGGTGAGGGGCAAGCTCGAAGGGGTGAGAGTAGTCCTGGTCAGTGTGTGTGCCCCTAATTGGGACGATGTGGATTTTATTAGGAGGATGCTAGGGAAGATCCCTGACTTGGACTCGTGTAAGCTAATCATGGGCGGGGACTTTAACACGGTCCTGGACCGGAGCCTGGACCGGTCATGTTCAAGAACGAGCAGGTTGCCAGCGATGGCAAAGGAACTGAGAGGGTTCATGGAGCAAACGGGGGGAGCAGATCCGTGGAGATTTAGCCATCCGGCAGCGAGGGAGTTCTCGTACTACTCCCACGTCCACAAGGTGTATTCCCGAATTGACTACTTTGTTGTGAGTAGGGACCTGCTGGCCGGAATGGTGGGGGCAGAGTACTCGGCAATTGCCATATCGGACCATGCTCCACACAGAGTAGACCTGCAGGTTTGTAAGCGCCCACCATGGAGGCTGGAAGTTGGATTACTCGTGGACGAGGCGGTGTGTGAGAGGCTGAGGAAATGCATGCAGAATTACCTGCAGGTGAACGATACTGGAGAAGTCTCGGCAGCGGTGCTCTGGGAGGCACTGAAGGCAGTGGTGAGAGGGGAGCTGATTTCAATCCGGGCGTACAGGGACAGGACAGATAGGGCAGAGACAGACCGACTGATTAAGGAAATTCTACGGACGGACAGGAGTTACGCGGAATCCCCGAGGCCAGAGTTACTCAGGAAACGGCAGAGGCTGCAGGCCGAATTTGGGGTGCTGACTACAGGCAAGGCTGTAGAGCAGCTTAGAAAGGTGAAAGACGCGATTTATGAGCATGGGGAGAAGGCCAGTAGAATGCTTGCACAGCAATTAAGGAAGAGGGAAGTGGCTAGGGAAATAGGGAGGGTAGTGGATGGGGAGGGTAATCAGTGGGTGACCCGGCAGGGCTGAACAAGGTCTTTAGGGACTTTTATAGGAAGCTGTACATTTTGCAACCCCCCCGGGGGACCAGGGGGGATGAGGCAATTCCTGGACGGACTGACCTTCCCAATAGTGGGGAGGGGGTTGGTGGATGGACTGGGGGCCTTGGTCAGGATCAAAGAGGTATTCGGGGGCCTGAAGGTCATGGAGTCGGGTAAAGCCCCGGGACCGGACGGGTATCTGGTGGAGTTTTACAAAACAAATTGCTGGGATAGTGGGGCCGGTGCTGGTCAGGATCTTTAACGAGGCAAGAGACAGAGGGAGTTTACCCCCAACGATGTCGCAGGCCACCATCTCCCTTATTCTGAAACGGGATAAGGACCCGGAGGCTTGTGGGTCATACAGGCCGATCTCTTTGATCAATGTAGACGCCAAGTTACTGGCCAAGATCTTGGTGACCAGAATTGAGGACTGTGTACCGGATGTAATTGTGGAGGACCAAACCGGGTTAGTAAAGGGGAGGCAGCTAGTGGCCAACCTAAGAAGGCTGCTAAACATGTTTATGATGCCCCGGAGAGTAGGGAGGTAGAGATAGTAGCAGCCATGGATGCTGAACAGGCTTTTGACCGGGTTGAGTGGGATTATCTGTGGGAGGTACTAGGACGGTTCGGGTTGGGGGCGGGGTTCATCGACTGGGTTAGGCTATTGTATCAGGCCCCGGAGGTGAGTGAAAGGATGAACAGGACGACATCGAACTACTTTAGACTGCACCGTGAGCCAAGACAGGGCTGTCCTCTCTCCCCACTGCTGTTTGCACTGGCCATAGAGCCGCTGACAATTGCACTGAGAGCTTCTAGGGGCTGGAAAGGGCTGGTCCGGGAGGAAGTGGACTCGTGGAGTCTCGTTATACGTGGATGATCTGCTGTTATATGTATCGGACACAATGGTGGAGATGGACAGTATTATGGCAACCCTGAGGGAATTTGGCCGGTTCTCCGGATACAAACTGAACATGGCTCAGAGCGAGTTGTTTGTAATTCAGGTGAGGGGGCAGGAGAGTAGGCTGAAGGGGTTGCCGTTCAGGCTAGTGGGGGAGAGTTTCCGATATTTGGGGATTCAGATGGCGCGGGACTGGGGCAAGTTGCATAAGCTCAACCTGTCCCGACTGGTGGAACGAGTGCGGGAGGAGGTCCGGAGGTGGGATGCGCTCCCGCTGTCATTGGCAGAGAGGGTGCAGACTGTTAAGATGACGATTACCTCGCAGTTCTTGTTTGATTTTCAGTGTCTCCCCATCTTTATCTCGCGGTCCTTCTTTAAGAGGCTGAATAAAATTATTCCGAGATTTGTATGGGCAGGGAAGTCCCCGCGGGTGAAGAGGGTGATGCTTGAAAGGAACAGAGGAGAAGGGGAGCTGGCGTTGCCGAACTTCAGCAACTATTACTGGGCGGCCAACATGGCGATGATAAGCAAATGGATGATGGGTTTGGGGTCGGTGTGGGAGCGGATGGAGGCCGCTTCGTGCAGGGGTACTAGCTTAGCAGCCCTGGTCACGGCACCTCTGCCGCTTCCGCCGGCACGGTACTCCACCAGCCCGAATGTGGTGGCGGCTCTTCAGATCTGGGGCCAGTGGAGGAAGCATGTAGGGGAGGTAAGAGCATCCGTATGGGGCCCCAATCTGCGGCAACCACCGATTAGCCCCGGGGAAGATGGACGGGGAGTATCGACTGTGGAGGAGGACAGGGATTGTGAGGATGGGGGATCTGTTCCTGGAAGGGAGCTTTCCGAGCATGAGGGCGCTGGAGGAGAAGTTTGGGCTGGCGGGAGGGAACGACTTTGCAGGTGAGGGATTTTGTACGCAGACTGGTGTCATCCTTCCCACGTCTCCCGCCAAATAGGAGACAGGACAAGATAGTTTCTAGGGGGAGCTGGGAGAGGGTAGAGTCTCAGACGTCTACAAGGAACTAATGGGAGCTGAGGATATGCAGACCGAGGACATGAAGCTTAAGTGGGAAGAGGAGCTCGGGGGAGGGGGTGGGGGGGGGGGGGGGGGGGGGGGGGGGGGAGGACGGTATCTAGGCAGAAGCCCTGAGCAGACTAATCACGACCACAACACACGCCAGGCTCAGCCTGATCCAGTTTAAGGTCATGCACCAGGCCCACATGATGGGGGCCCGGATGAGCAGATTCTTTGGGCTGGAGGACAAGTGTGCTCGATGCGCCGGAGGGCCGGCTAACCATGTACACATGTTCTGGTCGTGCCCTGAACTCGGGGTATTGGCAGGGATTCGCAGATGTCATGTCCCGGGTATTGAAAACTGGAGTGGTAATGAGCCCGGAGGTGGCAATCTTTGGGGTTTCGGAGGACCCGGGAGTCCAGGAAGAGAGAGAGGCCGACGTTCTGGGTCTTTGCTTCCCTGGTAGCCCGGCGATGTTGCTGTCAGCATGGAAGGACTCAAAGCCCCTGAGGGCTGAGGTATGGCTATCGGACATGGCGAGCTTTCTTGGCCTGGAGAAAGTCAAGTTCGCCTTGAGAGGTTCGCTATTAGGGTTCGCCCAAAGGTGGCAGCTATTTATTGACTCCTTCGTAGAGGAGTAAGCGTCAGCGGGGGGGGGGGGGGGGGGGGGGCTAGGATAGAGTAAAGTAGAGTAGGGGGATATTGAGGCAGGTCCACGCGTGAACAGAGCCGTGGTTTGCATTATGTTTAATTTGTGTCTTTCTTGACTTCTTTTGTTTTGTACTGTACAATATCACTTTTTCTATATGCCTAAAATACCTCAATAAAATTGTTTGTTAAAAAAAACCATTGTGCTAACGATTATGCCACTGTGCTACCCAGGATTCGCATTGATCAGGAAACGCATATCATGATGGAGTGACCACCGACCCTGGTGTAATACTTCGATCTCAGAGCCAGAAAGATTCATTTGGCATTCACTCCAGACAATCCCAGCAAGTGGGCACTGGGTAACCAACCCTGTGTCTGAAGGCTGTGGGTGAGGTCCCCATATTGTCAAGAGGGGGTGGATCTTTGCAGTCTAACTTGGAGAAGATACTTCAAAGAAAAGGATTTGGCGAGATATGGATCAAATTGTCCATTGCTTTCTGTAATGATTGTTTTACAATATGTGCACCTTTTTCATTAATAGCTTTGTGATCCATGCCTATATGAGCATCACCATTTGTTTTGTTTCACCCATACCTTGGAATTTACCCCATTGGTACATTCTATCTTCTTGATAACTTGTGGTTTCATATCTGATATGGGTGGCAGGGTAGAAATTAGATTGACATGCAGATTTACATCTTCAGCAATTTCACTGCTAATAGTTTGTATCGGTGTTTTAGATAATGCATCCTCTTTAAATTGCATCTCATTGGCAAATGGAAGTGCCGTAAAATCAGTGAACACATCGCTGAATTTGCTGATAATGCTCTCAGAATCGTTGATCCAATTCCTCGTGGATGACATAGACCTAATTCTTCACAGGGCTGATCACCTAATAATGAACCCAAGCCTTCGGATACAGTACAGAATGGGACAAAGTAAACTGTGTTCTTCACTACCATACTCAGGTCACAAGCACCATACCAGTTAATGCTTGAACTATTATAATCTCTCAGAGATATTTGATGATTTATTCTAATCAGCTGAATTTTTAGATTTTTAAAATCAGTCATGCTGATTAAATTGGCTTTGGCACCAGTGTCTAACTTTAATTGGACCACTGTACTGTTCACTCCAAGTGGTAGCCATTTGTCCTCAGCAACTGCATTGATTTTAAATGGAGTATTAGTTTGCATTTTTTTAAAGTGCTGGAAAATTTTCTGATCTTTCCAAAAAATTCTTCTGTGTTATTACTCCAACAAACAATGATGTTTCATCACTGGAGACTGTGTCTTTCAAAGTGCTGACTGATTTATGGTTGAGCTTAGAGTAACAATTCTGAGCAAAGTGATTTTTTCCTTTGCATCCGGAACAAAATTGCCAAACGCTGGCCACTGCTTTAATAATGCATCTGAGCACATCTTTTGCCCAGAAATATTTTGTCCTGGTCTTTAACCTGTTTGTTGGTGTCCGAGGAGCTGCAGGTACATTCCCACCTTTAGTTGGAAGTTTCCCGCCTTTTTGGAAAAAAGTCAGCAGCCGGAATGCTTTCCTCCAAGAAGACACCTCTATTACTAATAAACATTTTGGAATGCTGTGCTGCTAGCCCGTGAGCCTGACAAATCTTAACTGCTTGTTCCAAAGGCAGCTCCGATTCCCACAGCAACCATTCCCTCAAACACAATCTGGTCCCAGATCATGGACGATTCCACCGCAGAAAAATTACAGGTTTTAGCTTTTAACTTTAAATCAGTGATGAAATGATCTATGGACTCTTCTGTCTTCTGTAAACATGATCTAAACACATAGCGTTCATGAATTTCATTCTTTCTGGGGATGCAATGTTCATCAAATCTTTGAATTACGTTGTTAAATTTTTTACTATCTTCATTGTTTGCAAATTGAAATGTATTAAACACAGCAATTGTTTCGGCCTTACTGCTGTTAGGAACCTTGCGCGAATCCGGCTGATCTAAATTTACTGCAGTAAGAATGAGATGAAATTGTTGTTTGCCAGTTGCTGTCCACATTACTGTGAAATCTGAGACTCATTGGTGGCTTCAAGGACTCCATTCTTGCAGTCTGCAAAACCTTCAATTCTCTGTGGACCTCATGGCAGGCTTCACAGATGATGTGATAGTTTTCTCTCAGTGTTTAATACCATCCATTACCATGTAATGTTCTTGTCGGATGGCCTGATTTATATTACAAGAACACTTGTAGCTAAATCTATAAATGATTTAGTAACATTAATTGTGGGTTAAATATGATCGGCTTCCAGTGGTGACATGTAGGAGGAGGTCGCACATTGGATGGCTCTTGCTCGAGGCTTGATTTTTTTCGAATTTAATGCCTGGTCCCAGGGGCAATTTTTGGTTAAATAAGTACAGGAAGACATAAGGAAGAAGGATGTCCAAAACCAAAAGGAAAGCTGCCGTGATGAGGGGGATGAATGAAGGTTCACTATGGAGTGAGTCAGCTCAGCAACTGGAAGGATGGGGAGGCTGGGTTGCTGGGTGGTGCTGCACTGTTTACGGCAGAAAAGATGACCAAGATGATAGTTGTGGAACTTGAAAAACAGTTTGCAAAGCACATGGAGTTGATGAGGAAGGAAATTATGGCAGCATTGAAGGTGCTGATGGAGAAGGCGATTGCACCAGTGAAGGCGGCGGTGTCGAGAGCATTGGCCGAGGTGCGGGGGCAGGGTGAGAGGCTAAAGGGAGTGGAAGAAGCCTTGTCGCAACACAGTAATCAACTCACCTCGATGGGTGAGGAGCTGAAGAGGGTGGTGGAGCCAACAAGGGTCTGCGAGCCAAAGAGGAGGACCTGGAAAACAGATGTAGGCGGCAAAATCGGAGGATCGTGGGCCTGCCTGAAGGGGTGGAGGGCCCAAGGCCGACAGAATATTTTGCCAAGATGTTGGCGGAGCTGTTGGGGGAGGGGTAAGATCCCTCGCGGTACAAACTGGAACGGGCTCATAGGGCGTGGTGGCCTAAACCAAAGGCGAAGAACCACCTAGAGCAGCGATTATTTGTTTCCGTAGGTACCGCGTGAAGGAGAAGGTCCTGTGTTTGGCAAAGCAGAAGCGGGAGGTGTAGTGGGCTGGAGGTGGTATACGTACATACCAGGACTTTACTGTGGAGTCGGCCTTCAGCCGAGTGAAGACAGCACTGTATAACAGCAGAGTGTGGTTCGGCATAGTGTGCCCAGCTAAGTTGAGGGTGACCTACAACTCCAAAGACTTGTTTTTTGAGACGGTGGCAGCGGCAGAGGCGTTTTTGAAGGCAGAAGGACTGGGGAGAAGTGAGAAATGGGACTGAGGATTTGTCTTGGACTGAGGGTAGGGGTGGAAGAGTGTATATAGCTCTATGTTTCACTGCATGTTGTTATATGTGGCAAAGGAGTTGAAGTTGCCTATTTGGGCAAGGTAAGAGTTGAGATTTTCTTTTGCAATGATGGTTCTTTGGGGTTTTTGTGTTTACACTGGGGTTGTGTGTTGAAGCGGATTTCTTTGTTTTCCTGGGACGGGCAGAGAGGAGGTGATTGGAGGGGAGTGAGGCCTGGGAAGGGCCTCCACACTGGCTAGCTTAAGCTGGTTTGAAACAAACCTGTTGGACTTTAACCTGGTGTTGTCAGACGTCTTACTATGCTCACCCCAGTCCAATGCTGGCATCTCCACATCATAGCTCAAGTTGGCCAGTGAACGGGAGTGTGTTGGGGGTGGGGCTGAGGCCATCTAGCCTGGTAAAACAGGTTTTGATGGGCCCAGGAGGTGTGAAAAGATGGGGGAGGCGGCCGGTGCTGGATGAGGTGTTTTCAAGAGGAAGTGGATGGGAGGATTCTGGGGGGAGGGGGTGGCTTGATGATAACAGTGGGACGGAGCAGGCCAAGCCCAGTGGGTAGGACCCGGAGTTATGAGGATGGTGGATAGGGGGGGAGGGGGGTGATGCGCGATCAATGAACACAGCACGGGCAGCACGGTAGCATGGTGGTTAGCATAAATGCTTCACAGCTCCAGGGTCCCAGGTTCGGTTCCCGGCTGGGTCACTGTCTGTGTGGAGTCTGCACATCCTCCCCGTGTGTGCGTGGGTTTCCTCCGGGTGCTCCGGTTTCCTCCCACAGTACAAAGATGTGCGGGTTAGGTGGATTGGCCATGCTAAATTGCCCGTAGTGTCCTAAAAAGTAAGGTTAAGGGGTGGGGGGTTGTTGGGTTACGGGTATAGGGTGGATACGTGGGTTTGAGTAGGGTGATCATGGCTCGGCACAACATCGAGGGCCGAAGGGCCTGTTCTGTGCTGTACTGTTCTATGTTCTATGTTCTATGAAGGAGTAGTCCGAATCGAAGAATCTCCAAGAAATGTGCCCAGCAGCAGGAGTACAGAAATCACCTGGCTGCTGGGAAAACACGGGTTCTTATACTCAGCCTCATAGGCGGAGCTACTTTCCTCCTGACCAATGAGAAGACAACACCTGGGCCAATGGGCAGCGAGCCTTCTACACCAATAGCAGCAAGCCTTCTACACCAATAGCAGCTCACACTATCAGGTACCATAATACCCCTAGTCATACTACCACAGGGG
This sequence comes from Scyliorhinus canicula, assembly GCF_902713615.1. Lineage (NCBI taxonomy): Eukaryota > Metazoa > Chordata > Chondrichthyes > Carcharhiniformes > Scyliorhinidae > Scyliorhinus > Scyliorhinus canicula. The sequence continues at coordinate 102,267,056 of NC_052152.1, read as the reverse complement.
GTGGATGAGGTACTCCCGGTTAGGATAGTTACGTGGAATGTGAGGGGTTTGTTGGAGGGAGGTTTTTCAGGGTTATCTCAGGGGTACTGCTCATGAACTTGGAACCAAGGCCCCGAGAAGCCTTTATCGGGGGGTCGGCCCAGCTCGGGCGACAGGTGAGTGCAGGGGCAGATGTCAGCCTTTGCCTCGCTGATTGCCTGGAGGTGGGTCCTGTTGGGGTGGAGGTCAGCTTCTCCATTCTGTGACACGGCTTGATGGGGGATCTACTTGAATTTCTTTGAAAGCTGAAGGTGAAGCCTCAGCTGAAGGGGATGAAGGAAGGGTTTCACAATTCATGGGGGCTGTTTATGATGATCTTCCGAGAATTAGTTGCCATTGAACATTAGGGGGGGGTGGTGTTGGCACTTTGTTGTCTTTGGTTACACTGTTTCCGGATTGATTGTTAATTTGTTTTTTTTCCCTGGAATGTATGGGTGGACGTTTTAGTTTGTATAGAGTTGGGGCGGTTTGTGCGTGGGGGGGGGGGGGGGGGGGGGGAATTGTTATTGTATTTGTTTTTCTTTGATTGTTTATGTTGCAAATAAGGAGAATAAAAATATTTTTTTTAATTGTGGGTCAAATATATACAAAACAACAGATGAATAGCAGTATGAACATGCACAAGCAACCTCTCTTTTAGCTCCCTTGTCAGTCTGAGGTCACCTGACTCTAACATTCACTTATATACTAATGAGACTCCTATTGGTCAGTCGGTGAATTACAACACAACCATGCTATCACTACAACTATCACAAGGTGGTTGCAGCCACTTGCTGTCAGAAATAATCACAAGCCAAGAGTGGGCACTGGGTGCTGGATGAAAGTAGATGATGTAAAGTCCTACTAAGGACTTTATGTTGATAATGGGCATCCTATTTGGTCCTGAGTTGAGATTCTGAATCCATATCCTCTCTATCATCAACACTGCCGACAATGACCTTTGTAACATCACCCTCCCCCATCATGCCTCACCTCACCTCATCTGTTGCTAAAACCCTCAATCATGCCTTTCTTACCTATAAACCAGACAATTCCAATGCATTTTGGGTCAGATTACCACCTTGCACCCTCTGTAAACTTGAGATCATTCAAGTTTAAAGCTCTGCTGTATGTATGCTATCACATCAAGTACCATTCATCCATCATCCCTGTGCATTCTCACCTACATTGGCTCTAATCTAGGAATGCCTTGATCTTAAAATTTTCATTCTTATTCTGAAATTCCTCCATGCCCATGCCATACCAGCTCCGTGACCACCTCTAGCCCCACTAGAACTCTGCACTCTAACAATTCTGGCCTTTTGTGCATTCCTGATTTTACCTGCTCACGATTGGTGGCTGCATCGTTTGCTGCATAGATTGTAATCTCAGCAAATCCCTCACTAAACAACTAGGCCTGTCTACCCGTCTCTCAATCTTTAAGGCCCTTCCTAAAACCTCTCTCTATGAGCTGCTTGAACATTTCCTCAATTGGCTAGGGGTCAAAATTTGATAATGCTTCTGTAAAGCAGCTTGGGAAAGTTACTATATTAAAGCCACTGTGTACGTGCCAATTGTCATTGCTCACATTCCAATGACTAAAAATATCTAATCATTCTTTTCAATTCAAATCCAAGCTGTCCTGATGGACAGTTGAAGCAGTTCATGAAACTGTAGTTGTCATAATACACTGAATTTCCCAGCGAGGTATAATTGTGGCGTGGTATAATCATGAATCTTCTTCTGTTGGTTTTCTTTAATCTTTGTTTCTGACTCTTCCATTCATAGTTGTGTGTGCGATGTCACTATCCTGTTTTCTGCCCTTTGCTTTAAGGGATAGTTGCTTTAAACATTCTTCTATTGTTCAACCACACTGAATTAGTCAAATCCACCTCAAAGTTTGGTGGTGGAATTCTCCGTTCCTGAAACTAAGGGCGGGATTCTCCGACCAGACCGCCAGGTCGGAGTATCGCCGGGGAGCGGAGTCAAGCTCGCCCACCCACTCCGACACCGGCTGTCGAATTCTCCAGCGCCGGTTTTCGGGCAGGGGCAGGGATTGCACCGTGCCGGTTGGCGGCTGTTGGCAGCGGCGCGCTGCGCCTGTCGGGGGCCGTTGGCAGCGGTCACCCCCAGTAATTCTCCAGGCCATGATGGGCCGAGTGGCCACCCATTTTCGGCCAGCCCCGCCGGCGGGACCTGACTTGGAGGGCGGTTAGTGGGGTCCTCAGAGGGGCGCAGGGGCATCCGGCCCTGGGGGTGGGGGGGGACGGACGGACCACGGTGGTCTGGCCCATGATCAGGGCCCACCGATCTGGGGGTGGGCCTGTGCACTGGGGCAGTCTTTCCCTCCGCTCCAGCCTCTGTAAGGCTCCGCCATGGCCGGCGCAGAGAAGAATCCCCCTGCGCATGTACAGGAAAGACACAACCGGTTCTGTGCATGCGCCAGAACACACTGGCGGTCCTGTGCATGCGCCAACTCACGCCGGCTGGCGGAGACCCTTCGGCGCTGGTTGGCGCGGCGCCAACCCCTCCAGCGCCGGCCTAGGCCCCGGAAGTGCGGAGGATTCCATGACTTCTGGGCGGCCCAATGCTGGAGTGGTTCACGCCGCTCTTTGGCGCTGGTATGGGCCGCCCCGCCGATTCTGGGAGAATCCTGGCCTAAGTGTTGACGCCGGGGCAGGATTCTCAGAGTTCTGCAAGAGCAAAACTGGCGTTGCACCGGGACCGATTCAATGACCATTAAGTGGCTAACACCACCGCCATGTCAAAGACAATCGATTCCAATAAGAAACGGTGCTGGATTCATCAGGAAATGCAGGAAGCTGACAAGCTGCAGACGCATATACACACTTCACTCCCCACACACCATCCCAGACAACAAGATGGCAACGAGGAGAGTGGCACCAAGTTTTACAGATACCGGGCTTGAGATCCTGCTAGACGCAGTTTGGAGAGGTGGGCAAACCTGTTTCCCAGCCTGGGAAGGAGGCAGCCAACCGTAGCCGTATGCTATACCTGAGCACAGGCTGTAGGTGCCACAAGCAGCACCATTGAGACTTGCCAGCAGTTCCATAAGAAACTGCACAACCTCCACAGGGTAGCCATGGTGATTGGGCGGCACTATGCCCCTGGCACCAACCCCCATCCCACACACCCATAGCCCTACTCCGACCCCCCCCCCGAATCGCACCCGGAGGATGGCCGAACATCCATCCTGCACTGTATGCCAGCACCCAAAATGGCCACCATGGCCGGTGCCCTGGCCACTGAAGCCACCAGCTACCCACCCCCTGGGCTGCATGTGTCAGACTGTCTTACACTGTGCATTTTCTGTTTCCAACTGCAACCCCCCCCCCCCCTCCCCCCTTCCCCCCGTGGGCCCAGCCAGTGTCCAGCCCGGCAGCCCACCATCATGCCTCTCCGTGTCCTCCCTCCACTCTCTCCCTCATTAGCCACAGCACCGGATTCTCGATTTTAAATGTACAAGTGAACTTAGCCGTTAGGAAATCCACTCCCTGGCGGCTGAGAATCGCGGAGGCTCTAGAGGTCAGGCACGCTAATGATATGCAAACGGCATTTACTGTACTTGCGGAGTGGAAAGCATGGACACCGCAGAGAATTGTGATTTGCCGTGAGCCCAGCGTCCGCCACGAGTTTGGCATCAGAACCGATTCTCTGCCCAATCGTTTGTCCCGATGCCGGCGCCAGCCGACAGAGAATCTGGTTCTGGGTCTCTAATGCCTCAAGTGGTTGTATATTTTCCTATCTGAATAAAATGGCAGTCAGTCCTGGAATTCAAACACCCAGATGCCCTGCGGTTATCATTTTTCCTGCCTATTCTGCAAAACTTCCTTTTTTTGCACCACAGCCAGAATTGTAGGGGTTAGAGTTAGTTGCTGAGTCTAGCGCACAATGGGAAGTGGTGTTCCACTGGAATTGGACCACTGCCGTACAATATCAAAACTTGCAGACTGAGGAGTGATACAAAATTACATTAACAAATTTGCAGAATGGATGTGTCAAGGACAAACGATTTTCAAAATAGGTGAAATGGTGCATTTCAGTTGGAGATAATATACTCTATGGAAAATAGTCCAACTGTAGTCCCTGGGAGTGACTGTCCTTTATATCAAGGCAGCATTTGAAAGGATATGGCATATGAAGTCAATGGGAATCAGGGAGAAACCCCGCGATTGGCGGCTGGAGTCATACCTAGCATAAAGGAGGATGGCTGTGGTGGTTGTTGGTCAATCATCTCAATTTCAGAACATCACTGCACAAGTTCCTCAGGATAGCCATCTCCAACTGCTTCCTCAGTGACCTTCCTTACATCATATCGTCAGAAGTGGGATAGTCACTGATGACTCTACAATGTTCTTCATCATTTGCAACTTCTCAGTTAATGAAGCAGTCCATGTCCAAATGCAGCAAGACCTGCACAATATCCAGGCTTGGGCTGACAAGTGGCAAGTAACAGGTAATGATCATATCCAACAAGAGAAAATCTAACCATCACCCATGATAGTGAATGGCATTATCTTTGCTGAATCCCCTACTATCAACATCCTGGAGGTTACCATTGACCAGAAACTCAACTGGGTGAGACATATAAACCCTGTGGCTACCAGAGCACGTCAGAGGCTATGGGCGGTATTCTCCGCTAACGCCAACAATCGCGGAGGCCGGCGTGAACTCGGCCGTGGTTCACGATTGCCTCGGGGCCCGCTCCCCGCACCTAATTCACCCCCACCCGGGGGGCTAGGAGCAGGCCCCCGTCGTTCCCGGCTGCGACCTCGGCCGCCAGAAATGACGCGCGAACGGCGCTTTTCATGATGTCATCCGCGCATTGCCGGTTCCAACCCGCGCATGCGCGGAAGACATCACCGCGCAGACGGCACGAACCTGCGTATGCACGGTGCCGTATTTCTCCACCGCCACCGGTTGGCTTTGCGGCTTGACCTTGCTGGGCGGCAGAGGGGAAAGAGTGCGTCCGTTTTGGACGCTGGCCCGACGATCGGTGGGCACCGGTCGCGGGCCTTTCCCCTCCGGAGCACAGTCGCGGTGCTCCCATCCAAATTGGGCCCAGGTGTGGTTGCTGCCGTGGTGAAACGGGTGTGAAGGGCGGCCGCTCGGCCCAGCGGGCTCGGAGTATCGGCGTTCACCGTGAAAAACGGCGAGCGGCGGTTTTTCCAAGAGGGGGGGGGGGGGGGGGGGGGGGTGGAGGGGGGAGAATCGCGGGGGCGCCAGGGGGGACGTAAAAAATGTCGGGAGGCCCTACCGCGATTCTCCCAGGCCATGTGGAGAGCGGAGAATTCCGCCCTATGAATCCTGTGATGAGTAACTCGCCTCCTGATTCGCCAAAGCTTGTCCACCATCTATAAGGTACAAGTCAGAAGTGTGATGGAATACTCCCCACTTGCCTGGATGAGCGCAGCTCGAACAGCGCTGAAGAAGCTTGACACCATCCTGGACAAAGCAGCCCACTTGATTACTATCACTTTCACAAATATTCAATCCCTCCACCATCACAAACAGTGGCAGCAGTGTGTACCATTTAAAAGATGCACCGCAGGAACTTTCCAAGACTCTTTCGGTAGCAGCTTCCAAACTCATGACTTACCATCTGGAAGAACAAGGGCAGCGTCACCAAGATGTTCCCCTCCAAGCCCCTCACCATCCTAGCTTGGAAATATTTCACTGTTAGGGAGGGGAACTCGCTCCTTAACAGTACTGTGGATGTAGCTACACCTCAGGACTGCAATGGTTCAAGAAGGCAATTCACCACCTCCTTCCCAAGGACAACTAGGCATGGGCGATAAAAGTGGCCTAGCCAGTGATGTCCATATCCCGTAGATGCATGTCTTTAAATGGTAAGGGATCCAGGAGTACAGACACACCAATAATTAAATATGGGAATTGCAGCTTAATAAAGCTATAACAAAAATAAAACAAATGTCTAGAGATCATTTGTAGAATAGAATTTATAAACTGTTTTATATACATACACATAGACTACACAGTCAACATAGTTTTGAGAGTGAGAAATCATGTTTAACCAATTTATTGGCGCTCTTTGAAAGAGTCACATGTGCTGTGGATAAAGGGGATCAGTGGATGTACTGTATTTAGATTTCCAGAAGGCATCAATAAAGTGCCACAGCAAAGATTATTGCAGATAATAAAAGCTCATGGTGTATTGTGTAACGTTTTTGGCATGGGTAAAAGATTAGCTAGCTAGCAGGAAATAGGAGGTAGCCACACATGAGTCTTTTCCGAGTTGGCGAAATGTAACAAGTGGTGTGCCACAAGGATTAGTGCTGGGGCCTCAATTTTTCACAATTTAGATGAATGACTTGGCTGAAGGATCAGAAGGTATAGCCGCCAATTTTGATGATGATATTAAAAGTAGGTAGGAAGGTAAGCTGTGAAGAGGACATAGGGAGGTTATAAGAGGGCGTTATAAGAGGTTATAGGTTAAGCAAGTGGGCAAAGATTTGAAAAATCGAGTATAATGTGGGAAATTGTGGAATTGTACATTTTGGCAGGAAGAATAAAAAAGCACATTATCTAAGCGGTGAGACATTTCAGAGCTCCGAGATGCAGTGGGAAAGAAGGTGCCCTAGTGCATGAATCACAAAGGGCTAATATGCAGGTATAGCACATATTTATGGAAAATATTAACATTTTATCATTTATGGCAAGGGTAATTGAATATAAAAGTTATGAGGTTGTACTTCAGTTGTACAGGACACAGATGAGACAATATCAGCATATAATTTTGGTCTAATTTAAAGAGAGTTGTAAATGCATTAGAAGCACTTTAGAGGTTTACTAAACTAATACCAGGAATGGGCGGGTTGTCTTACAAGGAAAGATTAGGCAGGCCAAGCTTGTAACTACCGGAGTTTAGAAGAAGTTTGATTGAAACATACAACATCCTAAGGGGTCTTTACGAGTTGGATGTGGGGCAGAAGTTCCCTCTTCCGAGAGAATCTAGAGCTGTGGGTCACCGTTGAAAGACTTATCTTAGACAGAGATGAGAAGGATTTTTTTCTTTCAGAGGGCAGTGAGTCTTTGGAACTCTGTTCCTCAAAATGCAGCAGAAGCAGAGTCTTTGAATACTTTCAAGGGAGAGGTAGATAGATTATTGATTAAGAAGGGGGTGCTTTGGGTAGCATAGTGGTGCAGTGTTTAGCACTGCTGCCTCACTGCGCTGAGGACCCGGGTTCATTCCTTGCCCTGGGTCACTGTCATGTGGAGTTTGCACATTCTCCCCGTGTCTGCGTGGGTCTCACTCCCACAACCCAAAAAGATGTGCAGGTTAGATGAACTGGCCATTCTAAATTGCCCCTTAATTGGGGAAAAAAAAGAATTGGGTACTCTAAATTTACAAAAACAAAATGGGGGGGGGGGGGGGTGCAGGGTTATCAGTGATAGGCTGGGGATTAGTCAGATAGGCCATTATCATATTCATTTGTGAAGCAAGCTTGAAGGGTCGAGTGGCCTACTGCTGGTCCTAACTTGTATATTTGTATGCCCTTATAAAGACCCTTCGTTAGGCAGTGGAATAAATGCAAAGAAGATTGCCAAAAGGTGATACGAAAATAGAGTACAATAATCAGGAAAGAGTGAACAGGCTTGACTGTTTTTCTCGAAAGGGCAGCAGGGAAACCTGATAGAGGTCTAGAAAATTATGAAGTGGATTCTTAGGATAGAAGAATTAGAATTTCTACAGAGCAGAAGCAATCCATTCAGCCTGTTGGGAGTGCATGGACTCTCTGAAACAGCACCCTACTTAGGCCCACTCTTCTGTCCTTTCCCCAGAACCCCACAACCCCCCCTAACCTGCATATATCTAGACACTAAGGGACAATTTATTACGGCCAATCCACCTAACCTGCACATCTTTGGACTGTGGGAGGAAACCAGAGCACCCGGAGGAAACCCACACTGACATAGGGAGAATGTGCAAACTCCACACAGCCACCCGAGACCGGAATTGAACCAGGTCCCTGAGTCAACAGTGCTAATACTGTGCCACCATGCTGCCCACTAGGACCATAAATATGAGCTAACGGTCATAAATCCAATAAAGAATTTACGAGAAACCTCCCTTATCCAGAGAGTGGTTGGAAGGTGGAGTAGCTGAGGCAAATTGTATAAATGCATTTAAGGGAAATCTAGATCTTCACCTTGGTAAATGGGACGGAAGTGCAGCACAGAATACAGGTAATTGCAATTTTGGACAATCTGCTGTCTATAGAGATCAGCAAGGACCTGGAGCTAACAAAAAGGACTTCAGCAGCCGGGTGTTTGAGGCCAGGCAGAGACTCAATGTGTGGAATTTTCTCAAAACATGACAAGGTTCTGACTGAAAACCGGCACATTTCTGCCCACAGAAACAGCCAGTATTTCTCTCCCGATCTTCTGACACTTTGTCAAAAAAAAAATATGGGGTGTGCTTTACACCGTCACTCTGACAGGGCGGGGCCTCGTAGAGCTGGTGGGCCTGGCTCCACGGAGTTTAGGCACCATTTTTAGAGGGTACCCTGATCTTAAAGCGGAAGTAAAAGCCCCCCCACCCCACTACCATCGCTGGCATTGGAGCTGAGTGGGAACCCCCTCCACCCCAATGGAGTTTCTTGGAGTTCCCACCCTGTCCCCACCCCCTGCCACTGCCAACCTGGCACTGAGAGGGAACAGTGCCCCAGACGTATCCCACACTGGCCTCCGCACCCCTGGCGTGGCCACAATGACTACTGGAGAGCAGTAGTGATTCCTGCCAGCGGAACATCACGCCAGGGGGCTGGGGTGGGGCTCCATGACGTCCCTAGAAGATATGGCTATTTATGGAGTGGTTAGGTGTGGGATTAAGTCAGTGGGTAGTGAGCAACAATTTACCATGGGAACTGAAAATGATGACTTTTGTCTTCCCAATATTAAATTGTAAGAAATAGCCATGAACCACCTGTGACTCGCTGTCAGACTAGTAATGCAGAATCATTACTGCTAGATAGCCATTCAGCCCATCCTGTCTGCACTGACTCTTCGAATGAACAATTCAGCTGGTGCCATTCCCCCACCTTCTCTATGGTACCCCACACATATTTCCTCTGCAGATAATAACCCAATTCCCTCCTGAATGCCTTGATCAAACCTGCCTCCACTTTACTCCCTCAGGCAGTTAAGGTCCGGATCTGCATGAAAAACCCCCCACTTCACCATCAGCTTTGCCATTACCTTAAATCTATGCCCTCATGTTCTCGATTCTTCCAGCAGCGGAAACATATTCTCACTATCCATTCTGTCCAGCCCCCTCATGATTTTGAATACCTCCATAAAAGTTCCTCTCAAACTTCTTTTCTCCAAGGAAAGCAGTCCCAAGTTCTCATATCAATCAACGTAACTAAAGTTCCTCATCCTTAGAACCATTCTCATGAATAATCTCTGCTCTCTCTCCAATGCCGTCACATCCTTCCTGAAATGTAGCACCCAGAACTGGATACAGTCCTGAGGTCAAATCAGTGCGTTTGTTAGTAATACATCCTTACTCTTGTACTCGATGCCCCTATTATTAAAGCATATTAACTGCTTTATTAACTGCTCTTGAAAACAGTCCTGCCACCTTCAATGATTTATGCACATATACACTGAGGAACATTTGCTCCTGCAGCCACTTTAGAATGATAGCGTTTTTTTTTGTCTCTCTGTGTTCTCCCCAACAAAATTACTCACTTCCTACTTCTCCGCATTAAATTTTTTCTCTCATTGTCCACCCATTCCACCCACCTGTCTAGGTTCCTTTTGAAATTCTACACTACTCTCTTCACAGTTCATAATATTTCCAAACTTTGTATCATCTGCAAGTTTTGAAGTTGTGTCCTCTACACCAAGGTCTAGCGCTCATTGATATGCATCGGGACGAGCAAGGGTCTCAAAATCGACACATTCAAATCTCCATTAAAAACTTTCTCCAGTCCAAAGAACAACTGTTCACCACCTCTCTGTTTCCAATCATTCAACCAATTTCATACCAATGCTGCTACCATCCCTTTTATTCCATGAGCTCTAACTATGTTTGCAAGTCAGTGGTGTGGCACATTGCTAAATGTTTACTGGAAGTCACATCAACAGTATTAACCTCATCAACTCTTCTGTTACATCAAAAAACTCAAAGCACATTTATTTAGCACAATTTTCCCGTAACAAAATTCATCCTTGCTTTCCTTCATTAACTCATATTTGCCCAAGTGACTCTTAACTTTGACCCAAATTACATTCTCAAAGCTCCCCCACCCAGGTTAAACTGACAGGCCTGTAGTTGCTGAGCACATCTTTACACCCTTTCTTGAAACAAGGGTGTAGCATTTGCAATTCTCCGGTCCTCTGGCATCACCCAAGTCAAAGATAGACTAGAAATTATTACCAGTGCCACCACAATTTCCACTCTCACTTCCCTCAGTATCCTTGATCCTGGTGTCCAACCAACTTTAAGTGCAAATAGCCTTTTCATTATCTCCCTCATATGAATTTTGAACTCTTCAAGTGTAATTGTAAGAAGGAGTGAGGGTATGGAGTAGAGGGTTATTAGCATACCATACAAAAATATAGATCGAAAAGCAGAAGGGTGCCAAGCTCTTGGGGAAATTCTGATGGTGACATTTTGGGTCGGGACAAGAAGGCATCAGTTTACATGTGCAAACTGCATTTGTTTAGTTAAGCAGGAAATCGCACAAGGACCATTCCACAGAGATGGCCTATACCGGGGCGGGGGGGGGGGGGGGGGGGGGGGGGGGGGGGGCAAATGGAGGAAGATGGTGTGGCATCCCTCATCTTAAAAACTGGATATTGAGGACAAATAAGAATAAATGCAACACATTAACCCAGCCACTGAGCATGCTGTTGGTTAATTTTGCCAGAGTCATTCTGAATCTGTTAGAAGGACAGGAGTTTAATTGGAAGGATTCAAACAGGACCTTGTAATATGACCATAATGCTAAAACCATACAATAAGTTATTCACATGGCCTCAAAACATGCTAACATATATTGTAACATAATCCCTCCTCTGTACTTTCACACTGAATGTTATATGCTTATTATTATTATTTTGGGGGTCTTCAATGAAATGGAAAATCACAGGCTGTCAAATTCTTTGTTGTCCATTTTGTGCTACCAGTCAAGATTTTTTTCCAGTCCCATAATCTGCAGTGTTCCTTGTACTCTATAAAAACTCGGAAATCAGTCTTGCTTCTTCATATTCTTTTTAATTTGATCTTTATCGGCACATGTAAGATTTAAGATCACGTTATAGGAACAACTTATTTACCTGCTTAAGACAATGTACTGTGCTAGATCACAACTGTCTCTATGTAATATATTTGCCCTTGTTGGCAGAACATTTCAAACGTGAACACAATTATAGCCAGTCACTAGTCCAGCCTTCAAGCTAATTAAAACAATTTTATAAAATTAACATTTGTTTCTGAAAATAAAACAAATGGAATCGTATGAGCTAGTGACTTAGAACTTTGGCACAATTGTTTAAAATTAAAATATATCTTAGTCTTGTTTTGTTAAAAAGGTACACTGAACGCAAATCCTTAATTTGAATACATGAAAAACACAACTTGTCATTTTCCTATGCTTTAAATGATCTCGCAGTTGGTGCATGGCAAGTTGGCAAATGGCAAGATTATTGGAGTTCCACTTGGCATGAGATCAGTCTTGTAATGACCTTGTCTGGACTATCATTACCATATCGCAATTGTGATGTTGCATTCGCTTTCCTTGCTGATCCTATTTATCATGCTCTAAAATAAAAGGGTAGGGAGGGAAATTGGATTTACTTACAAAATCTGTGAATAGTGACACAGCAATGATAACTGGCAGTAGAGTAACGAGATTACTTATTTACGGGAGTGTTGCTTGGTACAATTATCGAAGAAAATGTAATGGTAGCTCACAAAGAAAGTTGACAGTAGTTAAGACCTTGATACTGCAGTGGTTATTTCATTTAGTCAGTGGCAAGAAAGGCTTATAATTTACACATTCAGATTTCTTAAAAGGCCACAACAGAAACACCAGTTGGTACACAACATTGAGCTGTTGACACTACAACTAATCATTAGAGCAACAAAGTAAGTGCAATGATGTATGAGCAGTCCAAATGTATCTTTTCTCACTGAATGTGGTTCGGAACATAATCTTTTACAGAACATAAAATGAACCAAACGTGTATAAATATAAAATGACTGGAAAATACACCACAAAATAGATATTTATATATTTCATGTATATTTTATGCATACAGCAACATTCAAATGTATTGTCCTATGCTAATGCTTTAGGTGCTGACAGACACACTAACTTTGTATAAAATGTTAAAGACCGTGTTGTTTTACACCCTGAAAAGTAAAAGAAAGTTGAAATATCGCGCAAATATAAAAATATGTTTTGTGTAAATGACAGGATGAATTTGGATTTGTTTCTTTTAAAAAAAAATTGAAATGATGTCTAAATAGATTCTACTTGTGAGCAATCCAAGATATCATACTAAAGTTTCTGGTAGCGAATCTGCATTGTCCGCAGATAGGAGCTCCCAGATTTGCCATCGTTCTCTTTGCCATTCCACCCATTCAGGCTCTGCTAAGTTGTTCTTATTGTTCTGATTGTCTGACTGGCTGGACCAACTTCTATTTGCATCGTTGCAGGAAACAGAGTCCTGCTGCTCAGGTTTGGGCATTGGCTGCTTGGGCAACATTGCCTTTTGTTCCACAGAACCTGGCTGAGTCTTTTGAAGTCTTGACAGAGCTTGTTCTTGCTGGGTACCAGCTTTATTAGAATTCAGAGAACTTTCTCTCAATGGACCAGGGTATGGAGGAGGGGGTCGAGTCTCATTTCTGTTGATGTCTCCGTGTCTAAAATGGGATAGCCATGGTTTCCTGTGCAAGAAAGAGGTTTCTGAGGTTTTCTGAGGAATTTCTTCTGCACTTCCTGTGGAACGCAGGTCACGTCTGAGGCACAAGGATTCCAGGCTCAGTTGCACATGTTTCTTACTTCCTGCCACTTGAGGGCTACTGCAAACACGGCTCACAGGAGCATGAGGTCTGCACTCAGGGGCACCTGCGGTTGTATAAGTTCTTCGCACAGGCTGTTTTGCATTGTCCAGAGAGACGGTCGAAGAGGCCTGAACTACAGGCCAGTCTGCTGTGAGGTTTCCCTGCGACAGAGAACATTGCCTTTGCTGTAACCCACTGCTTTGGTAAATATCCCCATATGAACCTGTATGGGAGAAAGAATAAGAAACAACTTGAATTAACACATCAATCTTCCAAAACAATGGCATCCACAGAAATTCAGAATTCTGAGGGAAAATGGCACTTGGTAACTGAACAATATTTGTTCCTTAAACTTATTTCAATGGAATTGCATCTTCCTTATTATTCATCAACAAGGAAACCATTGTAATGCACTTCAGTTATGTGGAGACATTGGAGACACCGGGATTTTCTTTTTAAAGGAGAAAGTTAAGAAAGGAAGTGTTCAAAATTCTGATTAAATGTGAAAATGTCACTGGCAGGAAGGTCGCTAGCCAGAGGAGACAAATCTAACTGGATAGCTCTTTCAAAGAGTTGGCACAGGCAGAATAGTCACAAGTCAAGTGGCCTCCTTCTGAGCCGTTATGTTTCTACGATGCCGGAGAAATCTGCTCATGTCAGTTTCCAGATGTTGAGGTAGCAACAAAAAACAAAACAATCTTCTGACTAGAATAAATCTTTTGGAGTCCCAAGACTCTGGTGAGATTCTCAGGCAAATCCATGTGAATGATTCTGAACTCTTAAATCCTGACAACTTGTATTATTAAATCCTGGTTTAAAAGAAATGCTTTAGCCGCATGTCATCTCTCAAGCAAGTCTTGTAAAAGTTAATCACTTCTACTGAATGCGCAAATTTAAGGTTGGTCACTAGTGGCATATATTTTTCACCCCCTCCTGAAAAATGATTGGCTGGATTCTCTGTTTCAGGGACTATGGCCCCACGCTGTCGAGAAAACTGTGGTATTTTACCCCAGAACAACTGGCGTCAAAAGGCCACATATTCTCAGTCTTGCAGGGGGCTAGCAGGCAGCTGTTGAGGAGCTCGCAGCTCCAGCTGCCGATACAGCCCCCGCATTTCCAGGTCAGAGGCCGCGCATGCACACGGCGGCGGCCTCCAGCGGCTGAGCCATGCTCCATGGCGGACTCAGACCGTGGACCTGGACCGCAGAAATAGTGCCCCCGATCGGCTGCTCACCCGACCCAGACCACCCGCACGAAAAAGTCCCAATATCGATTGAGGCCCCCCCCGCCCTCCGATCAGCCCTCCCTCAAATGTGGCGGCCCCGGACTGAGTCCGCAGCCGCCACGCGGGTATCACAGATGGTGGAACCATGAGTGGTACACACCATTGGGAATTCGGCCGGTTGGGAGCGGAGAATAGCGAATCAGGCCTTAAGTAATTGCCTCAGATGATGGATAACCAGCGCAGCGTACTCCTCGAGTATGCCGCTTTTCGGGGGGCGGAGAATCGCTGAACCGGCGCTGGTCCCAATTTCATGCGGGAAAGTGGATTCTCCGCCCCGTTGCCGAACGTGGTTTTTGGCGTCGAGGTACGGAGAATCCAGTCCGATATTTCCAGTTGTCCTTCTGTTCACAATAGAATAAATTTAGCATTAGTCTATAAATGCAGAACAAATTATTTGAATGGGCTACTGCCTGCCTAATCCATTCTCATTTCTTCTTATTTAAAGACAATTGAACCAAATATTAGGAGAGGTGTTTAACAGAAGCAGAGCATATATTGCTCCTTTGACACGGTTTCCTTAAGTTTTATTACAGTTTCAGATTGAAATAACGTATCATATATTTGGGAGGTAAAATTTGGACATTGTTAGTTACTTGGGTATTACTTTAAGGGAGGATCTGCTATCTCTACCCAGCCTGGCCCATATGTGGCTCCAGGGCTCATATCAGCGAGTGTTGGATTTTCCTTTTAAAGGAGGTAGTGGGAGTCAATAAGTTTTCCAGCTTGTTAGTCCACCTCTGGAGAATGTACCTCGAGTGGTGCAAGGAGCGCCATCTCTAAATGTAAATCAGGAGGTAGCCACAAGGACTGTCAAGCGCAAAGGTGGGCTCAGTTCTCTGGGATTTTGCCCCAGTTGTATTGTTAAATATTAGACCCTCTGGTCAGCACCCGTCCATTCCCCAGCCATGCTAGCTCATACCCCATCACCCACCCCCAATGGCACCTCATACCTTCCGTGGCAAACCATACCCTCCTCAACACAGCATGCTTGGCTGAGAGGCAATTTATATTAATTTGTTTTACCAGATGCATCCAAGGCAAAACATTGCTTAACTGAAAATCTAGAAAGAGAAAGCCGTCAATGGTCAATGTTTATTTACACAAGATAAAGAGGTGTTTTTGCTATTGATACTTAAATGTCTGGCTGATTGACATTTTTATAGGGTTGTAGTAACATCAGTTTTTTAAAAAAAATACAGTTATGAATAGCTATTTTTAAAACATTTCCCACACATGCCACTGTTACTGTAAGATTCATTAGTTCTGTACAAATTGTTTACTGGATGAATATGCATGAAAATGCCAAAGGCATGGACGGTTTGAAAGACTATCTGAGGTTGGTGGATGGTCATGGGTTGGTATGGAGGCCATGAGGGGCCACTGGAGGTTGGGTGGCATGGGGGCCATGGGCAAGTTATTTTTCAAAGTGTTCCTGCATCTAGGCTATGGTTCACAACTCCTCTGAAGTGCTGTGAACCATGAGCCCTTAAGAAGCTAGACAGGTGCCACAAAAATTGTGGTCTAAGAGATGACTATTCTTACAATGGAGCCAGTCCGTTCAGGAATGCATGGGCCTGCAACCTTTTCCCATGCTAGAAAAAATTGGGGTGCTGAATATGGAGTCAGGAATCCTGAAACCAGGTCCCACCCGCCATATTTAAGGAACCACTGAGTTTTCCCGACTCAGCAAAAATCCAGCCCTAATGGCCAGTAATTTACTCAGTTGTATCAGAGCCTTGCAGCCATTCAAGAAGCTGGTATTATAATGATGATTATAATGTGAAATCAACTCAAGCCAAATCCATTTTAGAATAAGCAATATGTAATAAAGCAGGACTAATCAGTAATCCCATTGTAAAAGATCCTCTGGAAAAAGTGATAATAATCCAATTGAATTCCATATCAAGTTTGAAAGCAACATATTTAGTCGCAAACACAAATCTTAAACTTTTTTTGAATATAAATTTAGAGTATCCGATTCTTATTTTTTCCAATTAAGGGGCAATTAAACGTGGCCAATCCACCTACACTGTAAATCTTTGGTTTGTACGGGTTTGATCCCAGCTCCAGGTCACTATCCATGTAGAGTTTGCACATTCTTCCCTGGTCTGCGTAGGTCTCACACCCACAATCCAAAAGGATGTGCAGGGTTGGTGAATTGGCCGTGCTAAATTGCCCCTTAATTGGAAAAAAAGAATTGGGTACTCCAAATTTATTTTTAAAAGTATCAGTTCTCTGCTTTGATCTCAGGCCTCGACACCGGCATCATCACCAGAACCTCAGCAGGTATCCCTTGTCCCCCAAGAGCCACCAGTCATCCTGGGATGGTCCTCAAAGGTGCCGGGGATATCAGAGTGTCCCAGGATGTAGATGTCATACATGCTCCCTGGATAGTGTGCACACGCATGCATGATACGGAGGTGGTGGTCGCACAATCTGAACATTGAGAGAGTGGAACGCCTTCCTGTAAATGAAGGCCACTCCCTGATGCCCTGATGCAAAGCCCCCTTGAACTGGGGAATCCCGACGATGGTAGAGAATCCTGCAGCCTGGGCATCTTGGTGGGTTTCGTGCCAGGTTGGAAGTGCTATACTTCGATGGCTGGGCATTCAGGCCACCCATGACCTCCCAGATGCTTCTGTGGGCTGTAGCCGGAGAAATGACGCATAGGTTCCCGCTCGAGCCCTGGAATTAGCCAGTTGCGTAAAAGTTCAGGGATGAAGTGACATTCGTGGCCACCGGGAACGGGTGTCCTGCTCTTCCACGGTATGCCATGTTTGTCAGGACGTAGCACAGGTGCCGCACTGTCTCTTTGTTGAGACAGTCTCCTGTGGCACATGCTGTCCGTCATCTCATCAAAGACCAACAAGGGCAGCACGGTGGCACAGTGGTTAGCATTGCTGAGGACCGGGTTCGTATCCCGGCCCAGGGTCACTGTCCGTGTGGAGTTTGCACATTCTCAACGTGTCTGCATGGGTTTCGCCCCCACAACTCAAAGGATGTGCAGGCTAGGTGGATTGGACACGCTAAATTGGGAAAAAAAACTATTGGGTACTCTAAACTTTAAAAACAATCAAAGACCAACAACGCCTATGTACACTTTGGACCATCGCTGGCCTCCCCTTTTCGGTGCCTCCGTGGCCTAATGAGCAGCTGGGCTTTCAGGGTGTACGGTGGTCTCCTGCACATGGAGTACCACCTCCAGGCTGAGCGTCGCTACTGCTGCTTTCTCCGGTGTCCGCATGCCTCAGCTGCCACCAGCAACCTGAGGGCAGCCTCTGTGGGATCTACACAAGCAAACATTTTCAAATCTGGAAGGAATTGGAGAAGTAGAGAGACTGACAATCCATTAGGGCTTCCATCTCGAGACCCTCAAATCCCCCAAGAACTGCCCCCCTCCCCCACCCTTACCATGGCTCTCCCGCCTTCTCACAAGTGTACCGTCCAGCGAGAGGGCTGTGCTGGCAAACATTGTTCTGCAAACTCACCCCCGGCCACATCAGGATCCCAGACCTCAGAACTCAGCCGGGAACATTAGGGAGGCCATGCTCCGCTGCCGTCTCCTGATCCACACACCCTTGGTCACCAGAGTAGCCCCAGTGCTGAATCACATCTCTTTAGTGTTTGAATGTTGGCAGCTGCCTCTACAGTGCTGAAGCTCCTAGAGTTCAGGCAGTGTTCAGGCTTCAAAATGTCCTTGAGATGCTATGCAGTAATCATCCTCTTACGCATAGAACATGTACCCTGGAGTAGGCACTTGAAAGTTGAGAATATTTTGTTTAATAACAAAACACCAGTAAAAAAAGATTTGAAAATCTATTACATAACATTCCACATACCACACTAACAATTAAAGAACAAGGAAACATCACCGTTCCATATTGACCAATGCAAATCTCTATCAGCTTATTTTTACTGAGAAAAACAACACAAAGGTTCCACAATAGAAATGGAGGATAAGCCTAGAAATGTGTTATCACTTCCAGAACTTTGTTACAGAAATGATCTGTCAATCAATGTGTTACTTGTTCCATGCATCAGTGCCACTCTTCGCCCAGGAGCTGCAGTTTTGCAGGCCCTCCCACATGTCCCAATGTCACCGGAACCAAATCCTGGCATCCACATATACCACCAGCGCTCAAGGTGCAGTTGAATATCCTTGTCTTCCACTGTATTTAACCCGCGGTGATGTGCTCGTTACATAGAGCAATCACCACATCAGCAACAAAAGCAAAGCAATCTGCGAATGCATTTCTTCAACTGCATCACCAGTTGGCCCATTTGGATCAATGTCACGGACCAGGTCCCCCAGTGTCCTCTTGTCTCAAACCGAATTGCCTTCTGGACCAATATGTTCTCCTGGACCCCTTCCAGGACCCAGGATCTTAGAAAAGGTTGTCCTTCTTTCCGGCTACAGAAAAGGAAGGAAACAGCAACAGCAGCCTCCAGGCATCTGCAGCCACCAGCAGGAACAGCGGCTGATACAAAAGTTAATACATAACATAATGGTGCATGGGATTAATGTATTAGCATGGTGGTGCAGTGGCCAGCACTGCTGCCTATGGCACTGAGGACTCGGGTTTGATCCCGGCCCCAGGTCATTGTCCGTGTGGAGTTTTCACATTCTCCCTGTGTCTGCATGGGTTTCACCCCACAACCCAAAGATGTGCAGGTCAGGTGGATTGGCTACACTAAATTTCCCTCTTAATTGGAAAAAAATAATTGGGTACTGTAAAATTTATTTTAAAAATATATATATTAGCATGGAGAATTGGTTAACAGGAAGCAAAGAATAAAGGAGGGGATTTTCAAGTTGGCAGCCTGTAACTAGTGGAATGCCCATGTGTCAGAGCTGTGGCCTCAGCTATTTACAATCTATATCAATGGCTTAGGCAAAGATACTGAGAGTAATGCATCTAAATTTGCTGATGGCACAAAACTAGATGGAATGTAAGCTGTAAGGAGGATACAAAGGGATTGCAAAGAGATAGACATATTAAGTGACAGGGCAAAAATGCATTACATAAGGAGGTGAGTTTATTCACTTTAGTATTGAGAATAGAAATGTTGATATTTTTTAAAAGGCTTGAAACTTGTAAATATTGGTGATCAGAGACACTTGGGTGTACTTGTACAAGAAACACAAAGTTAGCATTCAATTACAAAGCCAAATTGCATGTTGGTTTTTATAGCAACTGGACTGGAGAACAATAACAAGGGAGTTTTCCTGCAATTGCACAGGCAAGACCACATTTGGAGTACATGCACAGTTTTGGGCACGATTCAACCAAAACATTTCCATGGGGGCGATTTGTCGACCACCCCGCCGCGTGTTTTTCGGTGGCAGAGGCGGCCTGCCAACGGGAACTATCAACCCCACCACTGTCAACTGCACCCCTCATCGCTTGGAAGCCAGTGTGCCGGCGCGGGACATTGGTATAACTTTGGCAGGGCGTTTCCCAACGGCTTTTTAAGTGAGATCCAGACCTGGATTCACACACACTTAAGGCATTGGGGCGTTTCTCCCCAATCGAGCCCACACTTAGAAATTGTTTCCACAGTGGGGAGCTGAGACCAGTGAGACCATCTCCTCAAGAGATCAGGGTGTCATTTTGAAAAGGTGCCCTGATCTCCAACTGAGTGAAGATCCCCCACACCCTCCACTCATGGCAATGCCACAATCGCAGACATGCACATTATCCCCCCTCCCCCCAAGTGAGGACTCTCCGCTATGGGTCGCTGAGGGACCCCATCCTTTTCAGGCCAGCCAACCGCTTTACAGACCCCCTCCCCCTCAGCTCCCACAAACTTTTAGAGACCCGTTCATTCACCCCCTCATCCCCCTTTCATGGACATGGACCCTCTCAGGCTTTGACACTTGGCAGTGCAAACCGGCCACCCTGAAATTGCCAGCCTCGAACCTCGAAGTGCCCCTGGCACTGTAAGGGTTCCCACATCCTGGCGGAGTGCCAAGGTCCTTGCCCTGCCCTGCTCCTGACCACCTCGGCCTCGGGGGGCTCCAATGGCTTCCAGGACCCCAGAGTGGCCATCACGATTGGTCTCTGCTTATGGAGACCAGTACTATTTGGCGCCCAGTTGAGGCCTTGTCAGTGCAGCTGATGAGTCCCAGGTGAATGCAGTGCCACAATGGGCATGCATATTTAAATGAGCCATATCATTATGTGGATTACACGCTCTGATCCCAGTAGCATCCCACAGGTGCTGGTTTCCTTATTGTTTGTGATTTATATTAACAATATGGAAGAAATTGTGTGTGTGGGGGGGGGGGGGGGGGGGGGGAGATGATAAGTATTTTGCAAATGATATGACGATTGGCCAGATAGTGAAGGTTACAGGAGGATATAGACTAATTGATCAGATGGGCAGATCAGTGGCAGATGGAATTTAACCATGAAAAGTGAGGTGATGCACTTGTGGAAGGAGTAACACGTCAAGGAAGTACTAAATGAATGGCTGGGCACTAAGAAGCTCAGAGGAACAGGGGGATCTTGGGGTGCGTGCCCACAGGACCAGAAGGAGGCAGGTCAGGTAACTAGGGTAGTTAGGTAGGTATACGAGACATTTGTCTTTATCAGTCGTGGCATAGATTATAAGAGCAGGGATGTTATGTTGGAGTTGTACAAAATTTGGTTAGAGCACAGCTGGAGTGCTGTGTTCAGTTCTGGTCACCGCACTGTAGGAAGGATGAGTACGCAGAGGGGATTCACCATTATGTTGCCTGGGATGGAGCATTTTAGCTATGAAGAGAAGCTGGATAAACTCAAGTTGTTTTCTTTGAAGCAAAGAAGGCTGAGTGGGGACCTGACTGAGGTGTATAAGATTGTGAGATAGATGGATAGGGTGGATAGAAAGCAGCTATTCCCTTAGTTGAAGGGTCAATCACAAGGAGCATAACTAAGTAGAAATGCAGGAGGTTTAGAAGGAATTTGAGTAAAAATAAATACACCCAGAGGGTAGTGGGAATCTGGAATGCACTGGCTGGCAGGGTGATTGAGGCAGGAAACCTCACAATGTTTAAAAAGTACTTACAACACCAGGTTAAAGTCCAACAGGTTTGTTTCAAACACGAGCTTTCGGAGCACGGCTCCTTCTTCAGGTGAATGGAAAGGCTTGTTCCAGAAATGTTTATATAGACACAGTCAGAGATGCCCCGGAATGCGAGCACCTGCAGACAATCAAATCATCAAAGATGCAGAGAGAGAGGTAACTCCAGGTTAAAGAGGTGTGAATTGTCCCAAGCCAGTTCAGTCGGTAGGCCTCTGCAAGTCCAGGCTTGTTGGTGGGGGCCGAATGTAATGCGACATGAATCCCAGATCCCGGTTGAGTCCGCATTCATGCGTGCGGAACTTAGCTATAAGTTTTTGCTCAGCAATTTTGCGTTGTCGCGTCTCCTGAAGGCCTCCTTGTAGAATGCTGACCCGGAGATCAGAGGCTGAATGTCCTTGACTGCTGAAGTGTTCCCCAACTGGAAGGGAACAGTCCTGCCTGTTGATAGTCGCACGATGCCCGTTTATTCGTTGTCGCAGTGTCTGCATGACTGTTCCCTTCCAGTTGGGGAACACTTCAGCAGTCAAGGACATTCAGCCTCTGATCTCCGGGTCAGCATTCTACAAGGAGGCCTTCAGGAGACGCGACAACGCAAAATTGCTGAGCAAAAACTTATAGCTAAGTTCCGCACGCATGAATGCGGACTCAACCGGGATCTGGGATTCATGTCGCATTACATTCGGCCCCCACCAACAAGCCTGGACTTGCAGAGGCCTACCGACTGAACTGGCTTGGGACAATTCACACCTCTTTAACCTGGAGTTACCTCTCTCTCTGCATCTTTGATGATTTGATTGTCTGCAGGTGCTCGCATTCCGGGGCATCTCTGACTGTGTCTATATAAACATTTCTGGAACAAGCCTTTCCATTCACCTGAAGAAGGAGCCGTGCTCCGAAAGCTCGTGTTTGAAACAAACCTGTTGGACTTTAACCTGGTGTTGTAAGACTTCTTACTGTGCTCACCCCAGTCCAACGCCGGCATCTCCACATCATAAAAAGTACTTGTGTGTGCAAATGTCATAACATTTGAGGCCGTAGGCCAAGTGCTGGGAAATGGGATTGGTGTCGATTAGAGTTTTTTTTTTGTTGGTGCAGGCTTGATGGGCCGAAGGGCCTCATCTGTACTGTATGATTCTGATTTAAAGTATGCAGAATGAGCAGAGCCCTCCAGAGAGTTTAAAACAGGGAAGAATAAAAAAAAGAAGTACTGCACATGTTTGCTGTACCTGTTATCCCTTCCTCCCTAGATCCACATTTCAATGTGGAATGCCAAGTTCCCCAAATATTAGTGTTTTCTTCTGAAGTTGCATTTCTATCTAAAAGAGAAGAAAGGAAAGACATAGAACTGCTTAAATTAGCCTACTTACAACACAAAACGTAATAGGTAAATAAATGAATTTTAGCTCAGAAAATACCTTCTAGATCTAGTTAGACAAAATAATCAATATTCTGTCACATGCCAAAAGGGTAATTTTGTCTTTGTGCGATAGTATACAAACGGTGATAATGAACTCACAGCTAATTCTACAACTCTCTCAATTTTAAATTTTCTTTTCATTCAATTAAATTCCATTTTCGATCATTTTGCATATTGTGTGGACTGCACAATAATGATCTTATTAATAGAGAACAACTGACGTAGAATTTTACAACACAGGACAGACTCAAAGGGTGGGATTTTTCATCCCGCCGCACCCGTTTTCTGCTGCCGGCAGCGGAATTCTCCGTCCCACCAGCCGGCCAATGGGGTTTCCAATTGTGGGCCCCCCCACACCATCGGGAAATCTGCAGGCGTGAGTGCGCTGCTGTCGAAACGGAGGACCCCTTCAATGAGGGCAGGGTTGAGGGTGATACCAATAAGAATGAATCACGGATTTGACCTAGGGAGGATGGGTGCGAGGTTCCGTGGATGGGAGGAGAGAGCGTTGAAAGAGACAAAGGATCTGTTTTTGGAGAGGCGGTTTGCAAGGTTGGAGGAGTTGGGGGTGAAGTATGGGCTCCAGAATGGGAAGGGGATTCAGGTATATGCAGGTGTGTAATTTTACAAGAAATATTCTCCTGAGCTTTCCGGTGGCATCTTCCTCCGCGTTGTTGGAGCAGGTGCTGTCGAGGGGGGAGGGGGCTTGGAGAGTGGGGTCAGTTCAGCGATCTATGATACGACTATAGAGGAGGACAAGGAGTCTATAGAAAGGATTAAGTCCAAGTGGGAGGCATAGTTGGGGATGGTGTTGGAGGAGGGATTATGTGTGAAGTGCTCCGAGGGTTAACGCCTCGACCTCGTACATGAGGCTGTGGTAGATTCAATTAAAAGTGGTGTAAAGGGCGGACTTAATGAAGGCGAGACTGAGCCGGATAGCAGCGAACGATGTGGGAGCGGCCCAGCCAACTATGTCCATGTTCTGATCCTACCTGAAGTTGGAGAAATTTGGAGAAATATTGGAGTTGGTTTTCAGCAACATGTCGGAGGTCCTATATATGGATTTCAACATGGTGCCATATTCAGGGTGTAAGACCTGCCAAAGCTGCGGGGGCAGATGTTTTAGCCTTTGCTTCGTTGATTGCTCAAAGGCGGATTCTGTTGGAATGGAGGTCAGCTTCTCCCTCCTGTGCCTTGACGTGGCTGGGGGATCTAATGGGGTTCCTGTGTTTGGAGAAGGTGAAATTTGCTCTGAGATGAGTTCCACCAGAGATGGGGTTTGTTTGTCTTACACTTTGGGGGATCTGGTTGCTGTCATGGGTTGTGTATGTGGTGGGGGGGTGTTTTGGGATTGGGTTGTGTGTGTTGTAAGAATGTTAAAATGTTGAAAACTTGAATCAAAGAATAATATGGTTCTGCGTTCTGCAATACATCTCCAATAATTCTTGGGAGAGCAGAAATGTCTTCTCAACTCTCTCACTCGCAGTGAGAGTTTAAACTGCGCATCTGCTCAACATATACTCTCCCCATCAGAGGCAATAGACTTTCTTCCGTTCAGCAAAAATCCTACATAATTTAAAAAACTTGTCTTAAATCACCTCCGAGCCTTTTTGTTCCAGTTCCAGTGTCTCAAAGCTGGTTTTAAAACTATAGTTTCCCATTGCTGGCATCATCCTGGTTAAAGAACACTATATGATTTCAATCGTTTTACTGGCCTTTCTTTAACGAGGTAACAAACATTTCATTCCAACTGCGGAATAAGCAACATTTTGCCTGTCACCATTCACAAATCTCAAAATGCCTTTCTCATGGACTTATCAATTTCCTTAACATATCCAGGAAATTATGCACAAGAACTTTTTTGTTTATCCTCTCTGCACATTTGCTAACCTGTCAACATCCACGCATGTCAAACATACTCAAAACCACCAACATGGATGTGTGTGGACCAGAAACTAAATGGGTGTAGTCTGCTTAAAATGCTGAGGACATTAATGTAATCAGAAAGAAAAAGAATTGTGTTTTTATAATACCTTTCACAACCCCAGGATGTTTCCTAAAATACTGTATAACCATACTTTTGAAATACTTTTGAAACAGTTGGTACTATAATGTAGGGAAACACAACAGCCAATTCGGACACAGTTAGGATCCACAAAAGCTAATGAAATAATGTCCAGACTATATTTTAGCTTGTGTTGATTAAGGGATAAATATTGGCCCCAGGGCAATGGAGAAGAACTGGTCTATTCTTCTTTGCCATGGGATTTATTCTGAAACTCACCTGGGAGTAAAATATCTCATTTGAAAGGTCATACCCATTACAGTGCAGCATACGTTTGGTACTACGCTTCAATGTCAGGCGGTATGGGGACATTTCGGTGATGACCATGAGGTGAGCAGTCGCACAATTGGTGGCTCCCGCTCAAGGCAGTATTTTTTGGCCTTTTCTCCATCCAGAAGGCAAAGTTTATGATGGCAAGAGGTGCAGGAGTGCTGTAGAAGGTGTTACTCCTATGGTGTGGCTGGTGGATGGATCCATGAACTAGGAGTGGAGTGAGAAGGAAAGAGCTGCTGGAACAGGAGAGTCTTCGTGGTGCGCCACAGAATAAGATGGCAGAGGGCAAGGGGGCTGTTCTACCCGGTGAGTGGTTAATGGAGCAGCGAGTGGAGTTTTTGAACGCAAAGTTTAGCCAGCAGAGAAAGGAAGTCCTGGCCAAACTGGTGGAACCGATCAAAGCAGGGGTCAAGAGAGTGGAGTAGAGGTTGAGTCCCAGGGCCAGGCGATCCAGAAAGTGGAGGCAGTGGGGAGCATGAGGAGCAGTTGGCCGCATTGGTGGCTGAGATGGGGGTGATGCGTGAGACCCAGAAAAAGCTGAAGGACAAGGTGGAGGATCTGGAGAATCGCTCCAGAAGACAAATCTGAGGATTGTGGGATGCCTGAAGGCATCAAAGGTGTGGAGGCTGGTAAATATGTGGCCAAAATGTTTGAGCCGTTGATGGGGGAGGGGGCCTTTAACCGGGCCCTGGAGGTCGACCGAGCGCACAGGGCGCTGATGACAAGGCCGTAAGCAGGTAAGCCCCCAAGGGCGGTTGTGGTGCAATTGAACCACTTGCAGGTGTACCGAGACCTGAGAGAAGAACTGGCGAAGGGGAGGGCTGGGTTTAACCTGGTCAAGGCTGCCCTCTTTAAGAAGGGATTAAGGTTGGGATGCTGTACCCGGCCCCCCTCTGGCTGATTTTCCAGAAGCGTGAGTACTATTTTGACATGCCAGAAGAGGTGGTGATGTTCATGAGGGATAATGGACTGGGAGGAGAGTGAGGACATTGAACTTTGGAGAAATTTGTGCGAGTGTTTCTTTGTTTGTCCTCTGAAATTTTTTTCCCATGGAAGTGTTTGTTTTGTTTTGATGGTGGGGTTTCTGGAGGGCAGGTGTTTCATGGGGGAACATCAAGGATGAGAGCACCTTTTGCTGCATTTTAGGGGAGTGTAGACAGGGGCAGGGAAAGGCAAGTTGGAGGTCTTGGCACCATGCTAGCTTGGCAGGCTAGTTAAGAGGAGTGCAGTGGAGGGTTGTCAGGAGGTAGGCACAGGGGAGAGGCATGGGGTTGATGGTTTGGTTAAGGGTGGGGGGGTGAGGTGTTGTGACAAGGGTGTGGATGATTTGGCACAGTTGGAAAAGGATCGATAACGATGGACATGGAGGGTGGGTCTTGAGGGTCGCCTGACACGGGCCAGAGGCTGGCCCAAGAGGGATATGGTTGATCGGCAGGGGAGGGGGGGAAGCGGGGAACTCCCCCTACCAGCTGGTCAGGTGGATGGGCCTGATTGGGCCGGTCAAATGGTCAAGTGTGTTCACACACCTGAGGAGTCTGAAGGTGGACATGGCCTTATTTGCAGGAGACGAACTTAAAGAGACGGGACCAGACAAGGTTGAGGAAAGGATGGGTGGCAGATGTTCCATTCAGTACTGGATCTGAGGAGGCGGTGCTGGTGAATAAGTGGGTGGCGAACGAGGCGTGGAACATTGTGGCAGATTCTGTGGGGGTGGGGATATTCGAAATAGTGAGCAGGAAGTTGGAGGAGTTGCGGTGGACCTGTTAAACATTTGCGCACCAAATTGCAATGATGTAGATTTCACGAGGCGGGTGCAGGGGAAGATTCCTGACCTGAACTAGTACCAGTTGATCAAGGAAGGGGGGATTTTAGCACGACTATTGAGCAGAGTTTCGGCCAGTCAAGCCAGGGGTCAGTGAAGGTGTCAGCAGTGGCGAAGGAGCTGAAGGGATTTATGAAGCACATGGGGAGAGGGAGGAGAGAAGAGGACCGGGGGGGCGGATTGGGGGGGGGGGGCGGGGAGGGGGGGGGAGGGGGGGGGGGGGGTGTCCAGCGCCCGCAATAGAGGTTGGATGTGGGGTTGCAGACGGATGTATGTGGAGCTAAATGATACAGGGTAGTTCACGGCTGCCACGCTGTGGGAGGCACTAAATGTGGTGGTCAGGGGGGAGTTTATCTCAATCTGAGCGCATAGGGAGAAGGGAGAAGGCAGAATGGGTGGATATGGCAAGGCTAGTAGATGAGATCCTGAGGGTGGATAAAAGGTATTAGGAGACCCTGGAGGCATAGTTTTTGTTGGAGAGGCAATGGCACCAGATGGAAATCGGACTATTATCCACGGGGAAGGCAATGGGGCAGTTATGGAGGGCCAGAGGGGCAGTATATGAATACCGCGAGAAGGCATGTAGGATGGTGGCCCACCAGCTGAGGAAGCAAGAGGTGACGAGGGAGATTGGCAGAGTACAGGACGAGATGGGTAAGGTGCCGCTGGACCCAGAGAGGGTGAATGGCGTGTTTGCAGCATTTCATAGGAGATTATGTGAGTCGGGGCATGGGGGAGGGGGCGGGGGGGGTGCTGCGTGGAGGGAATGCAGCTGCTCCTGGATGGACAGGAATTTTCCAGAGTGGAAGAGGATTTGGTGCAGGGGTTGAGGGGCCCAATTGGGCTGAGAGAGGTGATGGGGAGATTGGGGCTATGCAGGCTTGGAAGCTCCTGGGTCCAGATGGGTTTCCGGTGCAGTTTTATAAAATGTTTGAGAGAGAGGGGGGGGGGGGAGAGCTTGGGGCCAATACTGATGAGGGCATACGAGGCGAGGGAGAGAGGGGAAACTCCCCCTTACACTCTCACAGGGTTCCATCTCCCTGGTATTGAAAAAGGACAAGGATCCAGTGTGGGTCATACCGCCCAATATCACTACTGAATGTAGACGCCAAGTTGTTGCCGAAGGTGATGACTTCGCAAAACGAGGACTGCGTGCCGGGCTGATGATCAAACTGGTTTTGTGAAAGGGAGGCAGCTGTCGGCGAATGTAAGGAGACTGCTCAATATAATTACGATGTCTTCAGAGGGCAGGAGGTAGAGGTGATGGTAGCAATGGACACGGAGAACTTATCTGACAGGGTGGAGGGGGAACATCTGTGGGAAGTGCTTGGGCGGTTTGTGTTAGGGCAGAGGTTTGTGGACTGGCTCCGGTTGCTGTACAAGGCACCGGTCGCAAGTGTGCGGACAAACCAAGTGAGTTTGGGGTATTTTGGGCTGCATCGGGTGACGAGGCAGAGTTGCCCATTCTTCCCATTGCTCTTTGAATTGGCAATAGAGCCACTGGCAATGGTGCTTAGAGCAATGAGGGTTTGGCGAGGGACTGTGTGGGGTGGCACCAAGCATAAGGTCTCGCTGTACACGGACGACCTGCTGTTTTACATTTTGGACCCATTGGGTGACATTGGGGGCATTATCGGGATTTTGGAGGATTTCGGCTGGTTCTCTGGTTACAAGTTGAACATGGGAAAGAGCGAGGTATTCCCCATTTGAGGATAGAGGGTAGGAGAGGAGATTAGGGGAGCTGCCATTTAAGGTAGTGGGGGCATGTTTTAGATACCTGGGCATCCAGGTGACGCGGGGTTGGGCGCAGTTGTCCAAGTTGAACTTGATGCGGTTGGTGGAACAGATGAAAAGGGACTTCAAGAGGTGGGCTGTGCTGCCATTGTCACTGGTGGGACGGGTACAGATAGTAAAAATGATGGTATTGCTAAGGTTTCTGTTCATATTTCAGAGCCTCCCAAACTTTGTCTCCAAGTCTTTTTTTAAAAAGGTCAATGCGCTGATTTCTGTGTTTGTGTGGGTAGGGAAGACCCCCGCGGGTCAGGAGGGCATTTCTGGAACAAGGGCGAGGAGATGGGTGGCTGGTGTTGCCGGATATACTGAACTACTACTGGGCGGGGAACATTGCTATGGTCAGGAAATGGGTAGTGGGGGAGGGGTCGGCGTGGAGGTGGATGGAGGTGGCTTCTTGTAGGGGAATGAGTTCAAGGGGGTCATGAACAGCGCATCTGCAGTTCTCGCCAGCCAGATACTCCGTGAGCCCAGTGGTGGTGTCGGCCTTGAGAGTGTGCGGGCAGTGGAGGCAGCATTTTGGACTGGAGGGTATCTCGGTGTGGGCACCAATATGTGACAGCCATAGGTTTGCACCGGGGGGTGCTGGATGCATAGTTTAAGGGGTGGCAGCAGGCAGGGATTGAGAAACTCAGCGATCTGTTTATAGGGGCAGATATGCGAAGTTGGAGGACCTGGAGGAAGAGTATGAGTTGCCCGGGGGAATGGTTTCAGGTACCTGCAGGTCTGGGATTTCGTGCGGAGAGAGGTGTCGTCTTTTCCTGGGCTACCGTCCCTGGGGTTGCAGGATAAGGTACAGTCGAAGGAGGAGATAGGAAAGGGGAAGGTGTCCAAGGTCCACAAAGAGCTGATGGATTGGGAGGTGGTCCTGCGGAAGTGGGAGGGGGAGCTGGGTGGGGAGGTGGAGTATGGGCATGGGCTGAGGCTCTGCGGAGGGTGAATGCGTCCTCGTCGTGTGCGAGGCCAAGCATCATTCAGTTTAAGAAAATTCACAGGGCACATACGATGATCGCACGGCAAGCAGGTTTTTTGAGGGGGTAGAGGATAGTTGTGGGTTGTGCACGGGGAGGCCCGCGAATCGCGTCGACATGTTTTGGGCAAGTCTGAAGCTAACGGGATTCTGGCAGGGATTTGCGGACGTGATGTCTGAGTTGCTGAGAGTGAAGGTGGCCCTGAATCCAGTGGTAGCAATATTCGAGGTGTCGGAAGGCCTAGGGGTCCGGGGCGAGAGAGGCCGATGTCTTGGACTTTGCCTCCCTGATAGCCTGGAGCCGGATGTTGCTTGGAGAGACTAGAAGCCACCAAAAGCGGGGGTGTGGGTGAATGACCTAGCGGAATTCCCGAGGCTGGAGAAGGTCAAGGCCGTCCTGAGGGGTCGATTGATGGGTTTGCCTGGAGGTGGAAGCCAAGCCGTTCATTGACTTCTTTAAATGGGCTGAGGGGTCAGGAATGTGGGAAGGAGGGAGGAGGGATGTACGGGGAGATGGTGGGGAACAGTGTGGGGGGCGGGGGGGGGGGGGGGGCGGAGGTGTTGATCATTTCTAATGTTGTATGATTTTTCTTCTGCTTTTGTTTGTTTTTATGAAAATGCCTAAATAATTTTTTATTTAAAAAAAAATAAGTGTCAGGTGGGATGTGTCTTAAACCCAAAGGACTGGATTCTCCACAGCCCGACGCCGTAATCGCGGCCGGCGCCGGGGCGATGAATCCAGATTGACGCCGTAATCGGGCCCGGCGCCTTTCACGGGCACCGAAAATTGGCATCACCGCAGAGTACGCGACAAAACCGGGGGCTCATTGCCAGAGGCCCGCTCAGCCAATCTCCACTCCCCACCGGCCGAGTTCCCGATGGCGTGGAACTAACCACTGTAGGTTGGGATGCTCGCCTGGCAGCTGCGGACTCAGTCCGCAGCAGCCTGGGTCGGGGGCGGGCGCATAGAAGACCGGGGTGGGGGCCTTATAGACGGCCGGGAATTAGATGTGCGGGGTTGAGACTCAGGCATGCGGCCGATCGAGGGGTATATATTTTTTGTCTGGCTCCGCGGTCCGAGTCCACCATGAAGCACTGCGCGCCGCTGGAGGTCGCCGCCGTGCACATGCGCGGCCTCTGACCTGGAAGTGCGGGGGCTCGTATCTGCAGCAAAATCTGCGAGATTCAGTCCGGGTCCCTGCTAGCCCCCTGCAGGGCTATGAATTCGTCTAACTTTTTTCAAGGAATTTTGGGAATTTTAAAACGCTGTTTTTACGCTGGCGTGGGGACATAGTCTCATTTTGGGAGAGTCCAGCCCAATATCTTTTGACTTGAGGCATGAGTGCGAGCACTGAATGGTGGCCGGCATAAGAAGAAAGTCAAGGTGCAAGGAACAACATTGGAATGCAGCAACAAAGGCAATATTTTCTTCAATCGTAGCAGAAGAAAGCCAGAGGGAAGGGAAAAATGGTAACATGAACACGTCGCTAAAATGCTGCATCACTGACCAGTTTGCAAGATTGTATCATTGACGGTTTCATATAGTGTAAATGATAACATTCAAAAATGTTTTCCAAGCTTCCTCAGTACACTCTAATCTATTACAACCTCTTTGAGGCATTTCATCTGTATGCCCAGAATTGTTTGGATTAGTTCCCTCTCCGAAGAGGTACACCATAAATGCTGCCAAGCAACTTATGCATGGTTTTATGATTAAATCACACTATCTGACAAACACTTCAGAACATAAGCTGACATAAACATTAAAAACAATGTGAGATGTTATGATTTCTCCAAAATATTTCACATAACCATTTCTTGAAAGTTCAATACTAATGAGTGATAATGCCATTCAACCATGGCTAAAATGGTTCAATTCCATCTTTCCAGCCAAGAGCAGAAGTCAAAGATTCACGTCTACATTGTTGTAGGCTGTAAATGTGGCGCTTCACCAGGAGCAGAAAATTAACCCTCTATCCCTAACATGGCTAGTTAACAGAGTCATAAAACACAGAGGAGGCCTTTGTGTTTGTGCCAATTCTTTGAAAGAGCTGTCCAATTAGTCTCAGACCACTGTTCTTTCTCCATAACCCTGCACTTCTTTCGTTTTCAATTATATATCTAATTTGCTTTTGCAAGCTACTATAGAATCTTGTTTCCACTGTACTTTCAGGCAGTGCATTCCTTGTCATAAAAATTTGCTTTATAAAAATATTTTCTCTTTATTGCCAATTATCTTCAACTTGGGTCTTCTGGTTAGTTAATTTTCATTTGATCACATTTAGAGCAAAACAGTTATGTGGAAATTAACCATAATTTTTTTTTGCCATTGTGTATCAAGTCTCTGCGATAATATAAAGTTAATGTTATTCTTAAGAATGAGGCAGATCGTTAGTGATGACGAGTGAGAGAAGTGGTAACAGTGGTAATTGTCTCGGAGAGCGTAATAGAGCTGGGAAATGCATATCTACCCATAATCGCTGCACATTCAGGTAAGAATTATTTTCAAGAAATCTTGGGCTGGATTCACCGCATCCCGATGCCGAAATCGCGTGCGGCGCCGGGGCGGAGAATCCACTTCCGCACATGGAATCGGGACTGGCGCCGGTTCCCCGATTCTCCGGGCCCCGAAAAGCGGCGTACTCAGCATGCTGCACCATGTATCCCCTACCTGCAGCCATTGCTGGAGGCCTGCCCCGCCCCGCCCAGCCGAAGTCCCGATGGTGTGGATCTTATGTGGTCCTGCCATTCGGGATACACGAGGTTGGGGGTGGGCCGATCGGAGGGCAGGGGGCGCATACAGGACTGGGCTATGTTTTGGTGGGCAGTCCGGGTCGGATGCACTGCCGATCAGGGGCACTATTTAGGAGGTCCAGCACCATGGTCTGAGTCCGCCCTGGAGCACGGCGCGGCCTCAGGAGGCAGCCACCGTGCGTATGCGCGGCCTCTGACCCGGAAGTGAGGGGGCCCATATCTGCAGCTAAAGCTGCTAGATTCACGACAGATCCCTGCTAGCCCCTTGCTATGAATATGTGGCCTTGTCATGCAAGTTTTTCTGTCGCCCCTTATCTTTTTAGTGGCAGCCTCCATTGCTTCTGGGGCATGCCCAGATTTGGCATTTTTCAGCTCCGAAAAATATACATGTTATACCATACATATAGCAAAATATACATGTTGCACCAATTGTTTTAGCTCCTCATGTAGTTAAAGAAAATCATAGATCATAGAATTTATAGTGCAGAGGGAGTCGGCCTATCGAGTCTGCACCGGCTCTTGGAAAGAGCACCCTACCCAAGGTCAACACCTCCACCCTATCCCCATAACCCAGTAACCCCACCCAACACTAAGAGCAATTTTGGACACTAAGGGCAATTTATCATGGCCAATCCACCTAACCTGCACATCTTTGGACTGTGGGAGGAAACTGGAGCTCCCGGAGGAAACCCACGCATACACGGGGAGGATGTGCAGACTCCACACAGACAGTGACCCAAGCCGGAATCGAACCTGGAACCCTGGAGCTGTGAAGCAATTGTGCTATCCACAATGCTACCGTGTTGCCCAAAATGCTTGCAATGGCCAAGCTAAATTAAAATGTGACACTATGTTTTGGAAGCGATTTTCCCCTTTTACCACCATCTATGGAAGCTATTTGCCCTGACTATGCAAGGATATCGGATTTGAAAAAAAGAGGCTGAAAAGTGTCCTGAGAACGACTGGGACAAAGTGAATTCAAAAGAATGTTTTTGTTCAACTAGGTAAGAACTGCCAATCAAACACCTATTTGGACAAATCTATTATATTTGGATGGCTTGGCCCCTCCCTCAGGCACTTGCCTTACAAAAAAAAGGCTCAACAGTTGCACTGAGTTTGCACTGGGCTTTGGTAAATGAAGGTGGTTTTTAAACTCTTGGGCACCACAATGGAATGAGAGACGTCAGTGCCAAGCTAAATTGACAAGTAAAAGTAATACGTAACTGAGTTACAATCTCGACTGTCATAATTATTGCAACCAATATTTGAACAAATGGACAAATACACACATAGTGAAAACCTTACCTTTTTCAGGACATAAAACTGGAGAGCTATCCCCAGATTTGGATTTTAAGTGTCCAACTAAAGCATATTGTTCAGGAACTTTATAGAGTTTCTCAGAACCAGGGCTGTGGTCATCTTGCCTCTGCATTAGTAGCCTGTCTGAGAGTACTGGAGAGTTATTATCATAGGGTGAGACTTCTCCACTTGAGATCCTGTTGGAGTCAGTTGATGAGTGT
Organism: Scyliorhinus canicula; assembly: GCF_902713615.1. Taxonomy (NCBI): domain Eukaryota; kingdom Metazoa; phylum Chordata; class Chondrichthyes; order Carcharhiniformes; family Scyliorhinidae; genus Scyliorhinus; species Scyliorhinus canicula. Next base: position 102,233,013 of record NC_052152.1, on the reverse strand, counting down.
CGTCCTCCCAAAGAATAGGAAACTTCTGCTCTCATCAGATCTGGACTCCTGTTAAAAGACGATCACATCAAATTTCAGTTAATTCAATCTCACCAAACCATATGGCACATGCTCATTATGTGACCTCAAAGTGTATTACGATGTTACATATGTTAACCAAGGTGTCAGCTATGGTTCAGTGGGTAGCATTATAGCCTCTTATTCAGAAGGCCAGTCATGGGTTCAAGACCCACTTCAGAGACTAGTGCTTAATCCATTGTGCCACTTCCCTCCAGCATTAAGGGAATTTTCAATCTTGCCCTTTCAGGTAGGTATAAAAGGACTTGTGGCATTATTCACTGAAGAACCGGAGAGATATTCCTATGTTCTGGTCCATATTTATACCTCAATCAACATGACTGAAACAGATTTTCTGGTCACTCATTTTATTGGCAATGGGATCTTGCTTTGGGAAAGTTTCCTGCCAAGTTTATCCACATTACAACAATGAATGCAGTTTAAAACTAATTCATTTCTTGTGAACTGCTTTGGGACGTCCTGAGATCAGTAAAGGTGCCCAATAAATGCAAATTCTAACTTTCTTTCTCTAACAGAAAGATTTTTGTTTATTTTGAACTCATCAGTGTTAAGAATCTGAACCTTCTGCACTTTTCCTCTCAGTCTATTTATCAGCAGTTCTGCTCAGCAGCTGCACAATCAATAAATTCACAGAAAAGCTCCCTCGTTTTGAGTTAACTGCAAACACTCATCCATAATAATACACCGTACAGAATTGTGGCCTGCTTCCTCCTACACACAAGGAACAGCAGTGATTCAGCTTCACTTGGGACCTTTACAGTGATCAGAGAGGAAACTTTTACTCCTTCATTTTGGGCTGAATTTCAATCCAAGTCCCTGAGGTGAAAGACGAGAGGTGTTCGACTTTCACAAATTTCCCAATTACTTTATCAAATAATTAAAAAAAGTTTATTTTGGACTGTTAAGTAAAACATCTATATTAATTACTGAGCCAGTAATTTCTCTTTTCCTTAATAATTTAAGGTATCACTGTCTGCAAATCAAAGCTCATTCTTACAAGGAGAAAGGCCCAACCAAAGCCCATACATCCATTAAGACAAATTTATATCCGTCCTTCCATTCACATAAGATGAGAATATTCATCCCTCAGACGTGTTCATGGTTACTTTCAACTCCATTTACCCACTTTGGTTCCATGTACCTTGAAACCCTCACCAACCAAAAACCTTTTTGATAGCTCCAACTGTTTCTCATAATCCACAGCCTTTCAGAGGAAAATAACTAGATTTCTACTACTCCTCCCATGAAAAAGTATTGTGATTTCAATCCTAAATGGCCTAGTTCCAATTATTAAGATTACAGACCCTTGTTTTCAATATCTCCACCAGAAGAAATAGTTCTCAGTGTCTACCTTATTGAATCTATTTTGACGTGTAAACTTCTTCATTAGATCACCCATCAGTCTTATGAACTCAGGGGACAAGAAGCCTGATGTATGTAATCTCCCCTTATAATTGAACTCTGTAAGCCCTGGTATAGTTCGGATGAATTTGCACTGCATTTCCTCCAAGGCTAATTCCTGTGATGCTGTGACCAAAACTAAATGAAGTACCCCAGATAGAGTCTCACCAAGGCTCCGTACGACTGAAGCACAACTCCTTCCCATTTAAAAATAATAATAATAATAATCACTTATTGTCACACGTAGGCTTCAATGAAGTTACTGTGTAAAGCCCCTAGTCACCACATTCCGGTGCCTGTTCGGGGAGGACGGTACAGGAATTGAACCCCTGCTGCTGGCCTTGTTCTGCATTACAAGCCAGCTGTTTAGCCCACTGTGCTAAACCAGCCCCTCCTATCAACCCAACGTATGATAGAGTCCAACATTCTATTAGCCCTTTTGACCTGTCCTGAAGTGATTTGTGCACTTGAATCAACTGTGAATAAGTCAATGATTTTGACTTCCACTGAGAGTAAATTGATGGAATTAAATTATCCTCTCTCAGCTGGCTGTAAAGGGTTGCGTAAGTTTGGACAATGGATATGGTTGGTAGCAAATAAATGCTCCCAACTAATTAAATTGCCATCAAATTGTCAAACTTGCTCATTGCCAACAGAATAGGAAACAAAACAAAATACCACATTCATGCAAGTTTTGGTCCCCCCCTCCCCCCAAGGTTGGAAATGTTAATGAATATTAGCCATGATATCAAGTAATAATTAAATAACAAAGTAAACATGCCTTATGCAGAGTAACCCATTAATGAAATGCTGTCCTCACTCAAGTGGGCCAATATGTGACTCCTGTGCTGCATCTATGTGAAAGACTCTTAATTAACTTATGAAATGGCCTACCAAGCTATTTGGTTGTCTCAAAAATACCATCACTGCTGCTAGGGTTGAGCAATAAATTCTGGCCTGATCATAGATACCCACATCCCAAGAATGAATATCTGACCTAAAGCACCAGTACTTTACACACTGAGTGGTGATTGCTGCCTTGGTTGAGCCTTCTCTTACCTAGTTTGCTGATGCCAAATATACATAATGAGGATTAGCTGAGAGCCTATTCACCTGTTGAACCTCCTTAGCTCCAGGGAAAGCACTGCTTAAAAAAGCACAGCTCTGACACTCTGATCTCTGCTGTCAACTGCACAATGTTTACTCATACATGGTAAACAGGTTTCAAGTGCTTGTAGTTTCAGCTATTGAAACTTTAAAGGGTCTGGCCAAGTGAAACTTTTATTGGCCTGTAGTAAAAAGGAGTTTTTTTCCTAAAAGAATTCAAAGTTTTGAATGAATAACTTGCGCTTATTTTTTTAAAAAAAACATCGTACCATAAAGCTCCTTGGTTGTATAATGTATAGTTGGTGAATGGGTATGAAAGCCCCATTACTTGGCATTGGGAGAATGAAGGCCCTTATGGGTTGTTTTGGGCATACCTTGGGATGGGGGGGGGAGGGGCATGAGGGGCCATGTTTCAGCATGGAGAGAATGAGGGGCCATAGGGAGTGGGTTGAGGGCGTGAGATGGCATGGAGTGTGTGTGGGGAGTGAGAGCCTTTCTATTTTTGTTTTTACTGGGACAAAACCCCACATCACTGAGATGGGTCTTTCAAATAGCCTATGGCTGCCTCCAAGCTTTCCCCAGGTCAGCTCGCCTGACTGCAGCCTGCATCTTGCTCCCCCACGATGAAAATCCTATGCTTGTGGACAGTTTCTCCTGAGGGGGGGGGGGGGGGGCAGGCTGAGCCGAGTATTTTACCAACTCCCACTTTCTGCCTCAAGGATAAAATTCCTCCCTCTTATCTCATTGCAGATTTTGGGATCTTGCTGTATTTCATACATCGCAACAGTGTCTTTACATCAAAAAAAAATTGCTTTTTTATAAAGATTTACTCATTACTACTTTTCACCTGGCACTATCTTTATCCTACTAACTGAAATTAACATGATTTGAGGTTTTAAAAACCAGATCACATATTTTTGATGATATTCAGATTGCATAAATAAGTGCAAAGGCATGCAGATAGTTAAATTTTATCAAACAAGATTCCTCGTGAAATTTTCTGAACAATTTTTACTTTACACACTGATTGGTGATTGCTGCCTTGGTTGTGCCTTCTCTTACCGAGTGTACTGATATCCTGCATGAACAGCAGAGGTCAGCAGAAAGAAATGTATGAGGTTATGGTAAAAAGCAGCACGAGGACTTGGAAAAAATGCAGTGGCAACAATTACTCACGATGACTGTGATGCTTTCCTCCTCAGCAAGTAGTCAACAACATCTGGATCTGTCTCTCGCAAGCTCATCAGCACCTCATTCTGTAGCTCAGGAGGCACCTGAGTAAGAATGCAAATCACAAATTCAGAATACATCTAATAATAATAATCTATTATTGTCACAAGTAGGCTTACATTAACAGTGCAAGGAAGTTACTGTGAAAAGCCCCTAGTCGCCACATTCCGGCACCTGTTCGGTTACACAGAGGGAGAATTCAGAATGTACAATTCACCTAACAGCACGTATTTCGGGACTTGTGAGAGGAAACCGGAGTACCCGGAGGAAACCAATGCAGACACAGGGAGAATGTGCAGACTCTGCACAGGCAGGGACCCAAGCCGGGAATCAAACATGGGACCCAGGCACTGTGAAGCAACAGTGCTACCCAATGTGCTATCGCGCTGCCAAGATTTGTGACTGTAATGTAACATGAAATGTTGCATATTTGCAACATATAAGGAATCTTGTTAGAAACAATTGCCCTTTCACTCTTTTATATGTTTGGCATTATCAAGACTCAATGCTGTCCGAGGACAGACAAGCGGCTTGGTAACTGCTGACTTGCAAAATAGCAAGACGCATGTTTGAGCCCAGGATTGCCTATCCTCACTGAAAGAGTCACCGGGCAGATAGCAGATGGCTCCATACATGGAGAAGTTGAAATTATTGTGCTCAAAGATTCCAGTCCTGTCTCACCTGCCTCCTAGCAACTTGAGCATAGTGTTGCAAGAGCAGAGGATGGAGATCAGGTCGCCTACATGTTCTCTTGGCCAGGGAATGCAACCTGATTAGGTATGAAGATGGGGGAATGATATTTGGGTTTTCATGCCGAATGTCACAATGGGTAGTACCCCTTCCTCTAAGTAAGTAGCTCCGAGTTTAAGTCCCACTCCAGGACATATTGGCAATGGAAAGAGTGTTTGTGGCATGGTTCAACACATTGATAATCAGTCTGCTAATCCTTCCAATACTTCCCCACTATTTCCCAAAGGACAAGTAACAAAACAAACAGACAAAATTGATCAGTGAATTGGTGGGGAGCCAGGGTTGGGGGGTTTGTGAGGTGGATAAATTGAAGGGCATGCAGACAAGTTGGCTGGTAACTACCTTGGAGATTTTATTAAAAGTAAGGAGCTGTTAGGGAAAAATGCCAACCATGGAGTGGTGTGCTCAGCTGTTGCATACATGCTCCTGAGGTTGTAGGTTCAAGTTCTACTTCAGATACTTGACTGAATAATCTAGGTTTATATCTCAGTTTAATGCTAAGGGAGTGCTGCACAATCTCAGGGGCCATTTTTCAAATGAGGTTTTAAACAAATAACCTCTGTCTGCCCTCTCAGGTGGATATCAAAGATCCCAAGGCAGTATTTTGAAGAAGAACACAAGTTCCCCATCAGTCCTGGCCAATATTTAACTCTCAACAAACTGCGAAAGAAAACAAATCATTTATCAGGGCTGCACCAATTACTCTATTTGTCATAATTACATTTAATTGGCTGTGAAGACCTTTGGGGTGTTCTGAAGTCATGAGAGGCAAGACACAAAAGCAAATTCCTTCTAATGTCTCCCTTACTAACTAACCAAACATTCATTTGTCTTTAATACCCCTGAATACAGAAGCTGCAGCACACCCAGTTCCTGTATCCTAGCAACATGTTTATTTTGTTTGCTGATCCCTACAAGTTATGACACTCGCAAACAATTGTGTTTTACTTTGTTCTCAAACTTGAATCAGGGAAGCAAGCGAGTTATTTAAGTGAAAGGTTCAGATGCCTTTTCTTCTGAGGAAGCCTGTGTATAAATATTAAATTTTCACAGATCTTGCCAAGTTGTTGTGTTACATTTTTAAAAAAATGTTAGAATCATTTGAATGGGGTCGGTGGGGACAAATATTGCTCTATTTCTACAGCCTACAATTCTCCAAGTCAAAAAACACATAAATCCATTAAATAGTTTGGACGTTCCTTGGGAAAACTGAATGCACTGTGCTGCAACATCCCTAGACCTGAACTATACACCCACGGTAAAGAAACATGTACTCTCCAAAAAGACATCTGGCAAGCCTTTTGAGTGGATGAAAAATATTATTCTGTTATGACAATGTCATGTGATGTAATGATGCCAGTAATAGTGCATGTAATTTAAACATTATGGCTCTTGAAAACATGCCACAAAAACTTCACAAATCCACCTGCAATTTTAACAGCGGTATCAAATAGTTTAAAAGAAATGCATTAAAACCTCTGCTGCAATAACAGAATAAGGGGTGCGATTCTCCGCTCCCACGCCGGGAGGGCCGCTCTGGCACCCCCCCCCCCGATTCTCCCAGACCCCCAAAATGGCGTGTCGCGTTTTGCGACACGCCGATCGGAGAATCTCCTACGGCCGTTTCCGACCGGTTCACGCCGGCGGCAACCACACCTGGTCGCTGCCGGCGTGAACATGGCCGCCAGCAGCTGTTTTGCGGCTTGTGGGGGGCGGAGAGGGGAGTGAGCAGCACGACCGTGCTCGGGAGGGGACTGGCCCGCGATCGGTGCCCACCGATCGTCAGGCAGGCGTCTCAACGGGGCGCACTCTTTCCCCTCCGCCGCCCCGCAAGATCAAGCCACCACGTCTTGCGGGGCAGCGGAGGGGAAGACGGCAACCGCACATGCGCGGGTTTGAGCCGTCATCCGTCGTGACGTCAGCCGCGCATGCGCGGGTTGGAGCCGGCCAACCTGCGCATGCGCGGCTGCCGTCATTAGGCACGCCGGCCGCGTCATTCTCGGCGCGCCGGGCCTTGACGCCAGCGACAAGGCCCCGCGGCCGAGATTCACGGCATGGCCCTCCCAGCTCCCCGCAGGGGGGGGGGAGAATAGGGGGCCAGGAGCGGCCTTCGACGCCGCCGTGAACCTCTATGGGTTTCACGATGGCGTCGGGCCTTGCGGAGAATTCCGCCCGAGATTTTAAGATGAATCTTAAAGTGCAAGTATGCCCATTACATTGCCTACAAGGAACAGGGAAGCTTGAGCAGACATTTCACCATGAAATTGGTGTTTCTTTCAGCAATCACAATCCTTATCAAAATGAATCATTTGATTGGATGAAGAACAGAAATTTGCAGCATCCGACAGCTTGAAATGAACAGCTAGTTTATCTGTTCACAAAGGGTCATCTGGACTTGAAACGTTAGCTCTTTTCTCTCCCTACAGATGCTGCCAGACCTGCTGAGATTTTCCAGCATTTTCCCTTTTGGTTTCAGATTCCAGCATCCGCAGTAATTTGCTTTCATTTCACCTAGTTTATCTTCATAGAGAGCTCAGAAAAAATTGAAGAAGAGGACCAAAAAGAGAGGGTGCAAGAACGTAGAAAATTGCATTTCTGTAGCGCCTTTAATATAATAAAACATCTCAAACTGCCGAACAAGAATGTCATCAACAAAAGTGTTGGCACTAAGCCATAGGAAATTTCAGGATAATTGACCAAAAGCTTGATCAAAGAAATAGGTTTTAAGGAGCATCTTAAAGGAAGCGTGGTTTGGAGAGGGAATTCCAAAATCGTCAGCGCAGACAGCTAAAAGTCCTCAAAAGTGGAATGATTAAAATGGAGTGAAAAATGTCCAAACCATAATAATAATAATAATCTATTATTGTCACAAGTAGGCTTACATTAACACTACAATGAAGTTACTGTGAAAAGCCCCTAGTTACCACACTGTGGTGCCTGTTCGGGTACACTGAGGGAGAATTCAAAATTGTCCCATTTACTTAGGGACATGTGGGAGGAAACCCACACAGACTCGGGAAGAACATGCACACTCCGCTCAGACAGTGACCCAAGCCGGGAATCGAACCTGGGACCCTGGCACTGTGAAGCAACAGTGCTAACCACTGTGCTACCTGTTGTGTTATGTACTCTGGGATAACACAGGCTGCAACTCGATGCGGCTTTGACCAAAAGATACTCCAGCCGTTGAAGTAAGTTCAATATGATTTATTGAACCATTAGCACAGTTCTCTATGAGTTCGACTCTCCTGCTAATCTTGCTATATAACTCAGTCTAACTAACCAGTCTGCTCTAAGCCATGTGGTAGGTGTGATGCTTCTGATCTGCCCCTGTCCTACTCTCCAAGTGTCGCCTGCGGAAAGAAACAGAGCATGTGTGCCCTTGTCCTTATATATGGGTCGCGTAATGCCCCCTTGTGGTAGTGTCACCTCTGGATGTCTTGACTGCCCATTGGTCGTGTCCTATTCTATGTGTTCATTAGCTGTATGTCTACATGTCATGACGCCTCAAGTGCTCCCTCTAATGTTTACTTAGTCTTAGTGTATTTACATTAACCCCTTGTGTATTTGCAGTGATGCATATCACCACACTACCATACAGCCCAACTACAGAAGTGGAGTAGTCAAAAAGGCCTGCAGGGCTGTAGGAGGCTCCTGACATAGAGGCAAGGTCCTGCAAGGATTTGAAAACAAGTACTAGAATTTTATAACTGAAGCATTATCCGACCTGAAGCTTATGTAGTTCAGCAATCACAGGGTAGATGGATGAGGAGAACATAGTGCAATTCAAAAATGGGCAGCAGAGTTTTGAATGGACACAAGTGAATAGAGGGCTGAAGGTAGGAGGCCAGCCAGGACAGCATTGAAATAGTCATGTTTTAAGGGGCTTCAATAGTCTTTGAGCTGTGGCAAGGGTGGATTCAGGTGATAGTACAGAGGTGGAAGTAGGCAGTCTTGGTGATGAAGTAGGAATGTGATCACAAACCCGTCTCAAGGTCAAAAGCAATATCAAGGTTGTGAATAGTCTGGCTCAGTTGCCAGAAACGGTCAACAGAGAAGAGAGTTCGTTCGTGACAGTGTCCAAAGTCAATGGCCAAGGTCTTTTTGATGTTTTGTTGGTGCAATTTTCTGCTCATCCATTTCTAGATATTGGGCAAGTAGCCTGACAAATCAAAGGAGACAGATGGGCCAGAGAGCTGGTGGTCAGATAGAGTTGACTGTCATCAGCCAGCACCCTGACTTACCGGCAGATGCAGGAAAGGAGGAGAATCCACGCCCTCTCCTCAGCACACTCCTGATATACGTCCAAGCGATCGAAAATAAACTGGATGAACTTAATGCCAGACTTGCATCTCAGAGGGGAAGTAAGATACTACTGTGTGCTCTGTTTCACGGAGATATGGCTCACCCCTGCCTCACCAGACTGTGCTATACAATGTGACAGCTTCTCAATGCACTGGATGGACTGCATGCGTCGTCGGGCAAAGCGAAGGGTGGAGGGGTTTACCTCCTCATCAATGCCTCCTGGTGCTCGGACATGGCGAATTACTGCTCCCCGAATCTTGAATACCTGACTATAAAGTGCTGCCCGTACTACCTTCCATGGGAGTTCACTTCTGCCATTATCACAGTGGTCTACATCTTACCCCAGGCGGAAGTGAAGAAGGCGCTTGATGCACTGTACACCCCTATAAATAACAATGAAACAGAATACCCAGAGGCCTTGTTCATCGTGTCCGGGGACTTCAACCAGGTCAACCTCAAGAGTGTACTGCCAAAATTCCACCAACACATCTCCTGTCCCACCAGAGATGCCAACGCTCTCGACCACTGCTACATAAACATCAAGGGTGCTACTAATCCAAACCTCGACAGCACTTCGGTAAATCGGACCACTTCGGTAAATCGGACCTTTTCCTGGCATACCAGCAAAAACTTAAGCGGGAGAATACAGTTAAAAAGGTCATGCAATGCTGGTCCGAGGCAACAGGAGAGCTCCTACTTGACTGCTTGGAGTCAGTGGACTGGTCTGTGTTCAAGAACTCTCCAACCTAAACAAGTATGCCACCACCACCACAGACTTCACCAGCAAGTGTGTAGAAGATTGCGTGCCAAAGAATGTAGTATGTATGTTCCCCAACCGGAAACCATGGATTAATCGGGATATTCACTCCCTACTGAAGGCCAAGTCTGAGGTGTTCAAGACAGGCGACCCTGATCCTATACAACAAATCCAGGTATGACCTCTGCAAAACCATCAGGGATGCCATGAGACAAAACCGTACTGAGCTAATAATAATAATCTTTTATTGTCACAAGTAGGCTTACATTAACACTGCAATGAAGTTACTGTGCAAAGCCCCTAGTTGCCACATTCCGGCGCCTGTTTGGATACACGGAGGGGGAATTCAGAATTCTCAGCTGGTACGGGAATTGAATCCACATTGCTGGCCTTGTTCTGCATCACAAACCAGCTGTCTAGCCCACTGAGCCAAACCAGCTCCGAGTCACAGACTAATGGCACAGACACTCGGTGGTTATGGCAAGGCTAATTAAACAACCCAACAGGCTACAAAGAAAATCTGAGTAGAATCTTTGGCAGCAGCGCATCCTTCCCCAAATAGCTCAATACATCTGTGCTCGGTTCGAGCAGGAAACCAGCAAACCATTGCCAACTGCACTACCAGCCTCAGACATCCATACCTACTAGCACAGCTTATGAAGTCAGTTCAGCGTTATTGAAAGTGAACCCTCGGAAATCAATGGGTCCTGACAGAGTCCCTGGTCATACACTCATATCCTGCGCTGACCAATTGGCAGGTGTGTTCGCGGACATCTTCAACCTCTCCCTACTCTGTTTCGAGGTTCCTACCTGCTTCAAGAAGACCACCAGCATACCAATGCCAAAGAAAAACCAGGCAACATGCCTCAATGACTACCATCCGGTGGCTTGACATCTATCATTATGAAGTGCTTTGAGAGGTTGGTAATGAGACACATCAACTATTTACTCCCAGAATGCCTTGGTCCATTGAAATTTGCGTACAATCACAACCTGTCCACAGTAGACTCCATCTCTCTGGCCCTACACTCATCCCTGGAGCATCTTGACAAGGACTCCTATGTCAGACACCTATTCATTGACTACAGCCCTGCCTTCAACACCATAATCCCAGCCAAGTTCATATCAAAATTCCAAAACCTAGGACTTGTCTCCTCCCTCTGCAACTGGATCCTCAATTGCCTGGCCCATTGACCACAATCAGTAAGGATAAATAACAACAACTTCTCCATGATATTCCTCAATACTTAGCCCCTACGATACGCCCTATATGCACAACTGTGGGGCAAAATCTGGCTCCAACTCTACACATTTGCTGATGACATGACTGTAGTGGGTCAGATTTCAAACAACGTTGAGTCAGAGTACAGGAGGGAGATAGAGAACCTAGTGGTGTGGTGCAATGACACTATGTCTCCCTCAACATCAGCAAAATTAAGGAACTGGTCATTGACTTCTGGAAGCGAAGTATCGGACATACCCCTGTCTGCATCAATGGTGCCAAAGTGGAGATGGTTGATAGCTTCAAATTCCTAGGACTGCACATCACCAACAATCTGTCCTGGTCCACTCATGTCTACGCCACGACCAAGAAAGCACAAACGTGCCTATACTTCCTCAGGAAACTAAGGAAAATCTGCATGTCCACATTGAGTCTTACCAATTTTTACAGATGCACCATAGAAAGCATCCTATCTGGCTGCATCACAGTCTGGTATGCAACTGCTCGGCCCAAGACTGTAAGAAACTACAGAGAGTCGTGAATACAGCTCAGTCCAAAACGCATGCCTCCCACCCATTGAGTCTGTCTACACTCCTCGCTGCTTTGGGAAAGTGGGCAGCATAATCAAAGATCCCTCCACCCGAGTCATTCTCTCTTCCAACTTCTTCTATTGGGCAGGAGATACAAAAGTCTGAGAACGCACACCAACAGGTTCAAAAACAGCTTCTTCGCCGCTGTTACCAGACACTTGAATGACCTTCTCATGGACTGAACTGATCTCTTCACATATCTATATAAAAGCAAATTACTGTGGATGCTGGAATCCGAAACGAAAGTAAATGCTGGAAAATCTCAGCAGGTCTGGCAGCATCTGTAGGGAGAGAAAAAGCCAATGCCTCGAGTCCAATGACTCTTTGTCCAAGCTTTGACAAAGAGTCATTGGACTCGAGGGGTTGGTTCTTTTCTCTCTCTTCACATATCTTCTCTACTGTGTACTACTACACTCTGTATGCTTACCCGCTGCCTGTGCCTATGTATTTATATTGTGTATTTATGGTATGCCCTATGTTCTTTTCATGTATGGAACGATCTGTCCTCACCAGGCATTTTCAAAGTGGGGGTCACGACCTGCGTTTGGGTCGCAGCCGGGTGTCGGGAAGATCGCGGAGCTTTCAACAATGCGGGCTGCGGGTAGCTTTAAAAATGGTGGCTGCGACCAGCAAAGAAAAGGGACTGGTTTAGCATAATGGGCTAAATAGCTGGCCTGTAATGCAGACCAAGGCCAGCAGTGCGGGTTCAATTCCTGTACCAGCCTCCCCGAACAGGCGCTGGAATGTGGCGACTAGGTGCTTTTCAAAGTAACTTCATTTAAAGCCTACTTGTGACAATAAGGTATTTTCATTTAATTTTCATTTCACATGTGTGTCCGCTCATCAGCGCGCATGCGGCCTGGGAGTGCTGGGACCTGAACCCGGGTTCAAAGTGTGATCAGGCATGCCAGTGGCTGACTGCGTGGTGATCACAGATGATGAACAAGGCTATTACCTTAATCTGTTTTGCATACATTACTCAAATGATCTAGAGAGAATATATATTCCTCATGGTTTAAACAAGGACAGAACTGAACATTTGGCAAGGGATATAATGAAAGCCACGGGGAATCATCACATTGTCGCCTTCTGTGTCCTGAAGGGTGGCTATAAGTTTTTTGAAATCCACGCTTTCTTCCTCGATAAATTGTCCTCGCTGGCTGATTAATTTCCTGATGAAACTTGGCTCCTAACTATGAATTACCTTGCAGACATCTTTTCCATTCTAAATGAACTAACCTAAAATTGCAAGGGAAAGATGATGATTGCTTTCAGCACTGTGAAGAAATCGCATCTTTCCAAAACTCATTGAGAGTTTGGCAAGCCCGACTCCAAATAAAGCTGACTGAAGTTCTGTGCCTCAGCTTTGACAATACAATAAAAACACAGCACAAGTCAATGGCATTGTCAGCATTCTACAGTACCGTATCCAGGGAGTATCCAGAGCTGAGTAAAAAAAGCATTTTGTTGCTTTTGTCCTTCACAACGACCTACATGTGCGATGTTGCATTTTCCATCCTCGAAAAGAGGAAGACGGCACAAAGGAACCGGCTGAATCCTTCACCCGATTTGTGCATAGCCCTCTCCTCCTGTGAACCTGATTGGAGTGTGATCGTGAGGACCAAGCAGGCTCACCTCTCACATTACAGGTAAGAGAAAATGGTGGGTCGTAAATGTTGGCCGGCGTAGGTGGCCGATGTGGGTAGCGAAGGTCAGCCACTTAGTAAAAATGAGACCCAGGAAAAAAGTTTGAAAAACACTGGTCTGGACAGCATGCAGAACAAAACATTTCACTGTACCTCGGTACATATGACAATAAATCAAATGCAAATCCATTTATCAATCGGGAAAAGCAGAGTTAACTTTTCAGGTCTGACATTTCATCAGAATATAAATGATCATAGACTTGAAATATTAACCTAGTATCTCGCCACAGATGCTGCAAGGACCTGCTGAATACTTCATAATTTAAAAATTGTTTTATTTCAGATTTCAAGTATCCACAGGATTTTACTTTTTTATGGGGTACTTGATATAGTGTTTTTGATGTCGCTGAGGGACAGCATGTAGACGGGAAAAAGGGAGGCCAATGAAAGACCTTTGGAAGAATCCAGAGGTAACGGTGTCCTAGTGGAAAGAGAAGACGTTCAATGTGATTCACTGGCTATGATTTGAAAGATCAGGGGCGGAATTCTCTGACCCCCCGGGGGATCGGAGAATCGCCCGGGGCCGGCGTCAATCCCGCCTGCGCCGTGTCCGGAATTCTCCGCCCCCCCCGAGATTCGGCGGGGGGGGTATTGCGCCGCGCCGGTCGGCGGGCTCCCCACGGCGATTCTCCAGCCCGCGATGGGCCGAAGTCCCGCCGCTGACAGGCCTTTCCCGCCGGTGTGGTTTAAACTACCTCCCTTACTGGTGGGATTGGCGGTGCGGGCGGGCTCCGGGGTCCTGGGGGGGGGGGGGGGGGGGGGGGACGCACAGGGCGATCTGACCCCGGGGGGGGGTGCCCCCACGGTGGCCTGGCCTGCGATCAGGGCCCACCGATTCGCTGGCGGGCCTGTGCCATGGGGCACTCTTTTTCTTCTGCCCCCGGAGGTGGAAGAGACCCCCTCCCCTGCGCATGCGCCAGTATGACATCAGCAATCGCTGATGCACCGGCGCATGCGCGGCCTTACGTCGGCCGGCGATGTCCTTTCGACCCTGGCTGGCGTGGCGCCAAAGGCCATTCACGCCAGCCGGCGGAGTGGGAACCACTCTGGCGTGGGCCTAGCCCCTCAATGTGAGGGCTTGGCTCCCTAAAGCTGTGGAGAATTCCGCACCTTTTGGGGCGGCCCGATGCCGGAGTGGTTCACGCCACTCCGACAGGTTGGGACCCCCCGCCCCGCCGGGTAGGGGAGAATTCCGGCCCAGATTGGAACCAGGCAAGTGCAGTCTCACTGGGCTGGGTGATAATGGAGAGGCTTTTGAGGAGTATGGTACAATCAACTAAATGATTGGTTGAGAATGATGAAGCGAGTCAGTTAGCTCTTGTTACTGTCAAGAGGATGTAATTTTTAACTGACAAGAACCATTTCAGTACTGTGACCGGGGAGAAAATCTGAGTGGAGGGATTTAAACACAGAACAATGATAATGCTTTTTATGGTCCAAGCAGATTTAGTGATGAATAGTCAAACCAGATGTCCATCATTGACAGTCATATCGGGCAGCATGGTAGCTCAGTGAGACAGTAAGACTGGACAGTTGAAAGGGAGATGGTTCAGAGTGATACAAGGAAGTGCAAAGTTGGCCTTATCCATACTAACCATGATGGGAGTAGCGAGGCCACATAAGATGGGGAGGTCAAGGGGATGGCCATGAATAGGGTTGGGAGAGTTTATATGCAGGGTAAGATTTAGGAAGGAAATTAAAGTAATTAATTCAGAAAGAGTTGAAATGAAGTTGAAATCAAAGGATGAGAAGTCACTTGGTGCCAAAAAAATAAAGCAGAGAAGATATCCTGGAGAGAAAATTGGCATAAAACATGGATGAGTGACGCAAAGCAAGGATTTTAAACTAAGAGGTATGAAGGCCGAAACGAGGTGAACTGGTCAAAGAAGGAGAAGATGCTAGAGGAGAAGAGAAACAAAACAAAGTACAATTTAAAGATGGGACTGCACCACTACCACTGCCCTTTGAGTAGGGCAAATGATGGAAGATCTAGCTAGGCAGTGAGCTTCATTAAGAAAAACAGTGGCAAAGTCTCCTGAAAGCTAAGATACATGACATAAATAGTAAAAGATGGTCAAAGCTCATTAGAGTCCAAAAAGGAGATCTTCTTGTGGAAGCAGAGAGCATGGCTGACATACTATATGAACATTTTACATCTTCCTTACCAGAGAAAAAGATACTTCCAAGTTAACAATTAACGATGAGGCAATAGTGGTATTGGATAAGATAAAAACAGATAGAGAAGTTCGTTAAAAGGTTGGTAATCCTTAAAGTAGAAAAATCACCTGCTCCAAATGGGATGCATCCCAAGTTACTGAGGGTAGATGAATAGAAATCAAAACTTTGGCAATAATTTTCCAATTCTCCTTGAAGACATCAATCGGGACAAAATTAATTGTCATATATACACACACACATATATATATATATATATATATAAGATGACCCACACTTGGGTTCAGAGGGCCATCTTCAAAGCTTGCAGATGATATGGAATTTGGAAAAATACATGGACCTGTACTTCATAAGAGTGGCAATCCGAATCAAATTGCCACTCCACTCCTTATTAATTCCCTGGAAATCCAGCCTGACCTAACTCAGGCTGGGCATTGACTCTTTCGATCGAGTGTTGGAGAGTTTTTTTTTCATTTGTTCGTGGGATGAAGGCGCCCCTGGCAAGGCCAGCGTTTGTTGCCCATCCCTAATTGCCTTTGAACCGAGCAGCTTGCTCGATCATAAGCCGAGCAAGAGTATAAAAGTGAGGAAGTTACGCTAGGCTTTTATTAATCAATGGTTAGACCTCAGCTGGAGGTCTCAATTGTGGGAACCACACATTAGGAACAATGTCAAGGTCTTGGAGAAGGTGCAGAAGAAATGTATTTGTTGCAATGGCACCAGAGGTGTGGAACTTCAGTTATTGGGAGAGATGGAAGAGCTGGAGGCTCATCCTCCTTTGGGCAAAGAAAGTTAAGAGGAGATTTGATCGAGGTATTTAAAATTATGAATAAATTTGATATGAGTGAATAAGAAGAAATTGTTTCCACCGTCAGATGGAAGATGATTGGAAAAGAACCAGTGGTGACATGTGGAACTTGTCTTTCCACACAGCAAGTTGTGATCTGGAACGCACTGCCTGAAAAGTCGGTGAATCACAATAAAATTGGATAAAAAAATAGAAGGAAGAGGTTACAGGGTTATGGGAAAAGAGCAATGGACTGAGATTAATTGTGTAGCTCTATGAAAGTGGTAGGGTGGGCCAAATAATCTCATTTTGTGATGTTGCATTCTTTGATTACATTTTGCATTAAGTAGCATCTTTACTATCAGGGTACAAAGTTGGTGATTGTGTCACAGAATTAGTAAGCCAGAGGCTTGGACTAATAACCCAGAGAATGAGACTTGAAATCTGACCTGGAAAGTTTGAAAATTTTAATTCAGTTTTTAAATTCTGGGGATTGAAAGACTGATATCATTAAAGGTGTCAGATTGTTGTAAAACCCAACTGGTACACCAATATCCTTTAGAGATACCTGGTCTGGCTTATATGTGACCCCCACAACAGCACACAAATGGTGCTGGGCTATTGGCTACCTCCAGAAGTGCGTCAAATTGCTACTAGTTCAAGAAAAAGACCCATCGCCACCTTCTGTGAAATTAGACTGAGCAATAAATGTCACCCCTGCCAGTGATGCCTACACCTGAAGATCATGATTAATAAAAGCAATCCAAGTACTCAGAAGTAGGGGAATCAGGAGCAATGACCGAAAACACCACAGATTTTGAAAAGGCTATCGTTGGTGGGGAGAATTATACCAGGAGGAGAGAGATTAAAGGGGGTGGGTGTTTGCATAAAGTAGAGCTAAAAAAGATGGATGTTGTAATATCCATGAAGGAGTGGGGGTGGATAAGGAGGGAGAGGCAAAAAATATACAGAAAGCCACTGAAGAGTTGAAGGGGAGAAAAATATGTCTAGAGGAGCGATGGCAGGATCTGTAGAACCAAGAGAAGGATTTTCAGTTCTATGCCTTGCGGCATCAGAAGTCAGTGCATCGCAGTGAGGTAAAGGAAAATGATGGGCAAGCACACCTTGAACGCAGGACAGAATGCAAGCAGCAGAGATTTTGAGTGTTTGCAAGAGGGTCAAAGTGAGCAATCTTCTTGGGTTGTGCAAACTCAGGCAAAGATGCAAATCTATTACCCATCTCTAGGTTGCCCTCAAAAGATGGTGGTGGGTTTCCCCTTTGAATTACTGCAACCGCTGTGGCAACAGTGATGGCACAATATTGTTGGGAAATGATTTCCTGGATTTGGTTCCAGGTTTAAGGGGATAGGGTGGAGGTATGGGCTTAAGTGGGGTGCTCTTCCAAGGACCAGTGCAGACTCGATGGGCTAAATGGCCTCCTTCTGCTCTGTAAATTCTCTGAAATCTTTGTTAGACTGCAATGACAGTGCACTAATCATGGAGATAGTAAATATTGAATCCCGAACCGACATCTCAGTTAAGATTTTCCGATGCAAATATCATCAACCTCAAACATTAACTCTCTCTTCAGAAATGTTGCCTGACCTGCTGAGTATTTCTAGCACTTTGTTTTTATGCCAATTAAAACAAATTGGCATAAATTTGTCCTCCTGGACAGCACTGAAATCTCTTGACGTTGATGCGACTGCATCAAGCCAGAAACGTGATGAATACCTCAACACACTCATAACGTGAACTTTTTAAATAACAGACAGGTTTTTCCTGAAAGGTTAAAAACATCAATGGGCAGGATTCTCTGCCCCGCCGCACCAGTTTTCTGGTGTGGTGCGCCCCTGCAGCAGCAGGATTCTCCATCCTGCCAGCCAGCCAATGGGGTTTCAAATTGTGGGCAGCCCCATGCCATCGGGAAATCCCCAGGACAAACCCGCCAGCGGACAATCCAACCCAGTATCTTGAAGTCAAGTTGGCAATTTTACTGATCAGTTAACTTTCTAATGAACGGTGAAACTCAACCACCAACTCATTCCCAGATGTTAATAGTCGGGGTCTCAGCAATAGAGGCATCACTGAAGGTCACAGGAAGGCAGTTGAGCCATTTATTGCTGCTGGGGATCATTATAATACTTCTGTACGATGGACATTCCCTTCCACAGCCCAAGTCTGGATGTTATTCAGCTTGTGATACTTGCCAGGATGTGCTGCTTTATTAGTAGAGTTGTAATTAACAGGACTTCTGGCGGCGGCCATGAGTGAATGGTCGCATATTTGGTGGCTCGCGCTCAAAGTGGATTTTGTTGATCCTTCCCCACCCGTATAGGGGACTTTTTGAGTACAAAAGGTGTGCGAGTGCCCAGGGAAGGTAATACTCCTCTGGTGAGATCAGAGTATGGATCAGAGGATGAGGAGTGCCACAAGAAAGAGAGAGCAGGTGGAGGAGGACAGTTTTTGTGGTGCGCCACAGGTTAAGATGGCAGAGGGCAAGGGGGCAGTGCTGCCCGCCCAGTGGTTAATGGAGCAGCTGGTGGAGTTTTTAAATAACAAATTTCAGCAACAGAGGAAGGAGGCCTTGGACAACCTGGCTACGGTGGTGGAGCCACTCAGAGCAGCGATTGAGAAAATGTGGCCGAGGCTGAAGGCTCAGGAAGCGATGGGGGAGTGTGAGGAGTGGATGGCCTTGTTGGAGGTGGAGTTGGGGATGGTGGTGGACATCTAGAAGAGGCTGAGAGAGAAATTAGAGGACCTGGAAAATCGCTCCAGACGACATAATTTTCAGATCGCTGGGATGCCTGAGGGCATCGAGAGAGCGGAGGCCACCAAGCATGTGGTGAGGATGCTGGAGCAGTTGATGGGGGAGGGGGCCTTTGATCGGCCCCTCGGGGTGGATTAGATGCACAGGGCACTGAGGAAGAGGCCGCAGGTGGGGGATCCGCTGAGGACAATGCTGGCGTAGTTGCACCAGTTCGTGGGCAAGCAAAAGTACTTTGAAATAGGCGAGACAGACCAGGAGGTGCACCTGGGAAAGGAGTGAGCTGCGGGTCTACCAAAACATGAGTGCAGAGTTGGCGAAGAGGAGAGCCGGTTAACCAGGTAAAGGCTGCTCTATTCAAGAAGGGAGTGAAGTTTGGGGTTTTGTATCCTGCCCACTTGTGGGTGACCCACCAGTACCAGGAGTTTGATTTTGACTCGCCGGAGGGAGTGATGGACTTCATGAGGGACCATGGACGGGGAGGAGGCTGACGACTAACAGTGAGAGATTTTGGGGGAATATGGCCGATTTTCAGGATATAAATTAAACATGGGAAAGAGTGAGGTGTTCCTGCTCATTGTTAGCGGGCAGGAAAGAAGGTTTGGGGAGTTGCCGTTCAGGGTGGTGGGATGAACTTTAGATAACTCGGTATCCAGGTGGCGCGGAGCTGGGCCCAGTCGCATAGCTTGAACTTGGCCTGATTGGTGGAGCGGATGGAGGCAGATTTTAAGAGGTGGGACATTTTGCTATTGCCACTGGGATGCAGATGGCAAAAATGACCCTGTTGCCTAGGTTTTTGTTTGTGTTTCAGAATCTCCCTATCTTTGTCCCCAAGAAGTTTTTCAGGAAAGTCAAAGGGTTGATCTCGGGATTTGTGTGGGCGGGGAAGGGCCCACGGATGCGGCGTGCTTTTTTGGAACAGGGGCGAGGGGGGTGCTGGCATTGCCAAATTTGACAACTTATTTTTCGGCTGCAAACATTGCAATGGTGAGGAAATGGGCCATGGAGGAGAGGTAGGATTGGGGACGGATAGAGGCGGCATTGTTTAGGGGAATGAGCTCGAGAGCTTTGTTGTTGGTGCCTTTGTCATTCTCCCTGGCCAGGTATTCAATTAGCCCAGTGGTGGCGTCGACTTTAAGGGTGTGGAGGCAGTGTACGCAGCAGTTGGGGTTAGAGGATATGTTGTTGCGGTCGCCTATTTGCGATAACCATAGGCGCAATTGGATTCAAGGTTCCAGGATGGCGGCAGGTGAGAACTGAGTGCTTCGGGGACTTGTTTATAGGGGGAAAATTTGCACGGCTCGAGGAGAATGGTTTTAGGTACCTGCAGGTTCGGGATTTTGTAAGGAGAGAGGTGCCTTCTTTCCGGGGTTGCCGTCTCCAGAGCTGCAAGATAAGCTCCTGTCGGAGGACGAAATAGGGGAGGGGAAGGTGCCTGATATTTGCAATGAGTTGATGGAGTGGGAGGGCACATTTGCTTCACAGCTCCAGGGTCCCAGATTCGATTCCCAGCTTGAGTCACTGTCTGTGCGGAGTCTGTACATTCTCCCCGTGTGTGTGAGAGTTTCCTCTGGGTGCTCCGGTTTCCTCCCACAGTCCAATGATGTGTAGGTTAGGTGGATTGGCCATGCTAAATTGCCCTTAGTGTCCAAAATTTCCCTTAGTGCTGGGTGGGGTTACTGAGTTATGGGGATAGGGGGAGATGTGGGCCTGGGTAGGGTGGTCTTTCCACGAGCCTGTGCAGACTCGATGGGCCAAATGTCCTCCTTCTGTACTGTAAATTCTATGATTCTATGATGTCCAGGAGGAGGGAGGAAGAGTGGCCAACGTATTGGCCCTTGTCTCCCTGATAGGCCTGAGACAGATTTTGTTGTGTTGGTGGGGACTCTGAGCTGCCAAAGCAGGGGTGTGGCTGAGCGACCTGGCAGAATTCCTGAGGTTGGAGAAGATTAAGTTCGCTCTGCATCATTGACTTTGTCTACATATGTGTTTCTGAAACCCACCTCCTCATTCACCTGAGGAAGGAGCTGCCCTCCGACAGCTAGTGATTCGAAACAAATCTGTTGGACTTTAACCAGGTGTTGTAAGACTTCTTACTTTGCCCACCCCAGTCCAACGTCGGCATCTCCACATCGAAGCAACTTTTGAGGAAAGCCTGCAAGGATTTCCTGATGCAGCTGCGATTGATCCCCAATGACCACAACCATCTTCCTTTGCATCAGCATGAACCCAGGTACTCAAAAATTCCCTCCTCAACTCAGTGTCCTCAATTTTGCGAGGGTGATTTAGTACAGCACTTGGTTGAATATTGCCTTGATGTGGAATTCAGTTATTCATTGCAACAATACTCAATTTCTGTCGGTGTTTTGGTATTCAGCAGATAGTTAGCTCTGTGATATATTCTTACTAGATTGCTGCCTTGATCAACAGTACACTTGGCATGCTATTCTGCACTCTCTATTGAACTGGGGTTGGTATCCTAGCTTGATGGCGATGACAGACTTAGTGTTATGCTGGGGTATGAGGTTATAGATTGCAGTGCCATATAATTTTGCTGCTGCTGAATGCCCACAGTATCCCACATGAACAGAATTTTGGGCTACTATATCTTCCCTTAGTCTTTTCCACTTGCTACATATGTGTTCATGCTAATGCTCAGCACAGTTTAAGTGCTAGTATTCACATTGAAGAGAAGGCCTGGCCATTGGTGACATTGAAGTTCCCCACCCAGATTATAGTGTCTGCTTTTGTCTACTTCAGTGCTTTCTCCATATAGTGCTCAAAGTGGAGCAGTACAGTTAGTTTACTAAGGAAGGCTATATAAGCACGAGATTTCTTTGGTCCAATTTGACCTGCCCATAATCCATGAGACTTCATGTGTCCAACCGCTGTTTACTGCTTCTTTTTTTCTTCATTTAAAATTTGTTTCCAATTAAGAGGCAATTTAGCGTGACCAATTCATCTACCTTGAATACCTTTGGGTTGTGAGGGTAAGATCCACACAGACATGGGGAGAATGTGCAAACTCCACATGGACAATAACCCGGGGCCGGGATTGAACTCAGTTCCTCGGTGCCGTGAGGCAGCAATGCTAACTACGGCACCACCGTGCCACCCAACTGTTTACCTAGATGGGGTTATCCTGTCAATGGGAAAGGGCCATATCCAGGGATGGCAATGAGAATTTCATGATTTTTCGCTGATGGATGAGAATCTGGAATATTAATATGTCAGACCATTGCTTGAGTAATCTATGGGACAGCTCTGCCAAATTAAGACACCAATCCCCAATGCTATTCACAAGGAATTTTAGGGGTAACTGGGGCCAGCATTGCCAGAGCATTATCCTGATTTTAAACAACTAAACTGGTTATACATCTAGAACTGACAAAAGTCTGTTGCAAATGCAGTTGGCATTTACGGAAGTTGTTACATTTGGGTCATGATAGATTGTTCAAGGGAATGTTGCTGAGGTTGCTTAAATAGATTGAGTATTGTTTTCACTAGTTTCAGTGGCTAAGCCATGAACAGCACCATTGTTTAATAATCTAATTAGCCAAGTAACTCTGTGATTTAGTATAAAGGACTATACTTGCGCAAGAGGTTAAGTATTCATGTTTTCTACAGAGTTCATTATGAATAACTAAGCAAGCAAAGTATGCTTGTACCATCGAGACTAGTATGATACAGAACGTGTAGTGAGTATAGTGTATTGCCCATTGTATTAGCTAGGGGGAAAGAGTAAATTAGAAACTGCCCACTGGCCACTATCCAAAAATAACAGATTAATGGCTTGCCCTGTCCACTCAGTGCATTGTCTTTGTAACTTTAAGGATAGGTTTGGGGGGGGGGGGGGGGGGGGGGGGGGGGGGGGGGGAAGGAAAAGAATCAAAGTCAAGGAATGGGGTGAATAATCAGGGTTGAGGGCTCAACGCTTGTTTGCACGGAATCAAGAGGCACTGGGCTCACGTCTCTGCCCGGATCCAGTTGCCCCAAGGCAGATATCACCATACCGTTGACCCTGGCCATTCGGGATGAGCAAGCATATAACCCTCCTGTCTGAACCACCAGTGTATGAGAGCCTGAGGGAGGGGCGAATCAGATGGAAGGCAGGGAGGCTAAAAGGTGAGTCTAAGTGGGCGAGGACATAGGCTGGGGCCAGTCCTGTTCTGGAGATGGGAGGGAAACTGAGCTGTGAGTAAGCTGTCGCTGCTGGCTTAGGTTTGGATCTGGCTGCTTCCAGGACCAGAAGACCGATTGTCCAGGAGAGGTAACGATAGTCAGCAGCGTCGATGCCAACGTGACACTCGCTCCATTTCTCACAGGAATTGGATTAATATCGGAATGGAGCCAGTGAACTGGCCATCTTATTTATAACTGCGGTGGAGGAGTACAGTCTCCAGCAGCAGCATGCAGTGGCACCAGGCAAAGACCCTGTCGAATGAGGCCAGGGGGCCTCAGGGCAGGCTCAGGGCTAGAAGCCGCGCCAGCCGTGCAGGGGGTATGAAGGTGCCAAAAAGAGACAGAGGGTCTACAGAACTGGTGTGCCCTTCATGGAGCTGTTTGGCAACATGGGCTGCTGATAACTCTGCCTCACAAGGGTGACTGTGCAGCACCAGTGCCAGTGTCCTTGCAGATGTGGCGCCACATGGCAGCAGAGAAGACTTGCTCCCTGTGGCCGTGAAAGTCACGGCAGCCCTAAACTTCTAAGCAATGGGGTCCTTCCATGGGTGACCTGTGGGGAATATCATTGGCATCCACACATAGGTGCTTCCATGAGGTGATGGATGCACTTTATTCGAGGGCTCTAGACTACAGACATTTTGAACTTGACCAGGCACAGAAGGATAAGGGGGCTACGCACTTTGGGAACATAACTGGTCTGCCAAAGATGCAGGTGTGATTGACTGCACCCATGTTGCTATCCATGGCACCAGGGAATCCCCATCATAAATCAGGAGAGGTTCCATTCCCTAATTGTGCAGCTAGTGTGTGACCAACAGATGGGCTTCATGCATGTATGAGACTGTTTTCCAGGGTAAGTGCATGACCACTACATCTTCGACTAATTGCTGATCCCTGGAATCTTTGAGGGATCCCCAGGCTGCAGGGGTGGCTGCTTGGGAACAAGGGATATCCCCGCAGGTTGTGACTAATGACAGCAGAGCAGAGTCCACAGGCCACAACAAAAGCCAGGTACAATGAGACCTAGGGCGCGATTCTCCAACCCCCACGCCGGGGGGGCAATTCACGCCACTCTGCCCTGGCACACGCACACGATTCTCCCACCCCCCACCCCCCCCACCAAAATGGCGTGTCGCGTTTTGCGACAGGCTCCTCGGAGAATCGCTGCTCCAGTCGAGCGGTGATTCTCCGGCCCAAATGGGCCGAGCGGCCTGCCTGATACGACTGGTTCACGCTGGCGCCAACCACACCTGGTCGCTGCCGGCGTGAACAGCACGCAACCGCTGCGTGTGGGGCCTGTGGGGGGCGGAGGGGTCTGGCCCGCGATCGGTACCCACCGATCATCGGGCTGGCGTCTCTAAGAGACGCACTATTTTCCCTCCACCGCCCCGCAAGATCAATCCTCCATGTCTTGCGGGGCAGCAGAGGGGAGGACAGCAACCGCGCATGCGCGGGTGATGTCATTTAGGCGCTGGCGGCCGCGTCATTCAGGCGGCGCCGCTTTGACGCGGGTGTCAAGGCCCGGTGCGCGAGATTGACACGCCGCCGCTCCTAGCCCCCTGGGGGTGGGAGAATAGGGGGTGAGGAGTGGCCTCCGACACTGGAGTGAAACACTCCGGTTTTCACTCCGGCGTCGGCACTTTGTCTCCCTTTGGGAGAATCGCGCGCCTGCATTGCGACCCGATTGGCCATCAAGCTGTAATCAGCCGGTTGAAGATGTTTTTTGGCTGCCTCAACATGTCCAGTGGAGCTCTCCAATATAGTCCCCAGAGGATCTCCTGCATCGTCATGGTCTGCTGTGCCCGACACAACCTGGCTCTGTAACAAGTCAATGAGCTTCCTGAGGATGACATTGAGGAGCGGGACATGGCATTGGATGAGGAGGATGTGCAGGGGGCCATTGAGGAAGAGCCCACTGAGGATTGAGAGGATGGACAGCAGACGAGGGCGCACATGAGCAGGACGGAAGAGACACCCTTATCGTTTCCTGCTTCACGGAGGAGGACTAGCTCGCTTTCCGACAGCATGATCACCCCAGGACGTCATGAGGTCTCTGCAACCAGGGGATGAAGGTGGCCAAGATATCAATCATTAGGGTGTGCGTGCTGCCCGTCAATGTAGGAAGGTGATGATAATTTGCAGTGATAAATGGTCTGTGATGTTCCTTAGCTACTGCTTATGCCGAAGACACGTCACCTGGCTGGAGCACGGCTGAGACTTGGGAGCCAGCAGACCTCCGACTATCCGATCCCTGTGATGTTCCTGCCTCCATCAGTTGTGCATCAGAAGCAGTGTGGTGCTCAGATAGTGACCCAGAGGCCTGCCTGCTGAGGCCATCCACCGAGGTGTGTCTCCCTGTGCTGGTGGATGGTGCTGGTGATAGCAGTGATTCTTCTTCCGTGTCCTCCTCTGACATTTCCTCATAGATTATGTCGACTGTGGGTGATGTGCCACTGCTGGTGAATAGGCCAGGCTGTTCGGGAAATGCTCCGAAAAGGCAAGGAAGATGGTAAGAGCACACGGCCTGGTCAAGAGTTTGGACTCCACAGAACTCACTTGCGTTTGGTCATCTGGATGAAGGTGCAGTGGCTCTTCACTTTTCTCTCACAGAGCCACCTCGCTCTCAGCACAGGCCCTCTCCAGCTCATTCCCTGCAAGCTCCAGAGCTTTATCCTTGAAAGGTGTCAGGATCTTCACCACCCGTTTTCTCTCACTCGTGGCGGTGTGAGCAAGCTTATCCTGCAAGAACACATATGTGGGTGATGTGAGGTAGTCACCTGGCGGGTCAGATGTCATTGATAGCTGCCATGTTTGAGGACTGCGAGTGAGCAGGGAGAGTTGTTATGAAGAGTGCCAAGGGGGTGTAGGAAGCTTGTGGAGGTTGGGTGACTGGGACCCTGCAAGGTGGCAGCATTTGGATCGAGGTGACATAACCAGAGAGTATGGGAAGGTGGAGTGCTGAGACACGACTGGAAGCACTTATCCTGGTAGAACGGAGTAGGTCATTCACCTTCACGTGACACTATACCTCTGTCCTCTTGTGCAGGCTGCTGGTACTGAGCAGTGCCAGGACCATGTCCTAGGCAGGATTCATCACCTTGCTGGAGGGTCTCCTGTCGGCATAAGAGTATGTTGTTGCCCGTCCCTGCCCACGGCATCCAAAATTCATGCCCTCCATGAATCCTCACTGTCATCCTCCTGGCTTGAATGATGGAAAGTGCTGTGGGGCTGCTCAGCTGACCCCTGGGGCAGGTGAATCAGACTATTCGCACTTCCGGCCTGGAATTTTTCACGCAGGAAAAACAATGTTTTTCAATGCGCCTGAAAATTGGGATCAGGATCGTGCTACCAGGGCCAGTGGGAATCGCACCGAATTTCTGGAAATTCTGTGTAGTAAGCTTTTCCTCATATCGCCACTGGCTCTTTTGTCTGTCACCACTGATGCTTGGCCCTTCCACGAACAGCAACATTTTCTCTCTATCAAGTTTGACTAGGCATGTCATGATTTTGAACATCTCTAACAAATCTCCTCTTAACCTTCTCTTCTCTAAGCATAACAATCCCAGCTTCACCAGTCTATCCTCTGTCCCAGGAGCTTCTCCAAAGCCTTTACATCCTTTTGAAATACAGTTCCCAGAATTAGCATGATCTAACGAGAAAAATAAATAATCCACTCTGGGAGGTTTTAGAGGGGTCGGCTATCCAATGGCACTTTGTTTTTCTTTTGGACCTCAGCAGAAGCTCCGCTTGTCAGCGCAGGAAGAGATCTCTCGACCCTCCAACGTGACACCTGGACTCTCCCCCCTCCCCCCCCCCCCCCCCCCCCCCCCCCCCCCCCCCCCCCCCCCGCCCCCAACTCACCTGTTGGGAGGTCCTCGAGCTCCCAAGCACCTCACCTTATATGGCTAGGTCACTCCCGGACCCAATCCCTGGTACGGGCAAAATGCCATTTGGGAACCTGGCTCTGCCAGCCTGCCCAGGTTCCAACCTCCCAGAGGCCTCTGATCACCCTCCGCATGCTGTTCTGCCTGGTCCCCGTTTGTGGAGATCAGAGGTAAAAGGCACCCGACTGGGGTCTCCTCGGCCGGCTGGAAGATCCTGCGAGCCGGTTAGATCTGGCACTGGCAGGGTTAAGTGAGCTTTCACGAGGCGTAACGACCGTCAGAAATCCCAGAAGAGGCCTCTTGTGGAACTACCGGCCTGGTCCCTTACCAATTCTAGTGGGACATGGCCAGAAAATCGAGCCCAATATTCCAGTTGAGGCCGAAACAGAAGAGTAGCTTAGGGAGTCACAACTGCAGTTCCAATAACATGCAATTTGTGTTAAAATTAGAAATTGCACAGAGAAGAAACAATGTGTGACAAATGCAGGTAACACCAGTGCCATTTCGGAGGGCGGACACATGACATATTGTCTAGGCACAGCTGATGAAGCTTTTCATCTATTTTGCTCGACTGATGTCAGCTAAGGCTCTGTAATAACACTGGCACTGAATCAGAAGGTTGGCAGTTCAAGTCCAATTTTGGCAACTTATTGATGCAATCCAGGCTGTGCAGCATTAAGCGAATGCTGCACTGTAGGAGGTGCCACCTTTCAAATGAAATATAAAAGTAGTATGTAAAAGGAAAAAGATTAGTGAAGATAAATATAGGTCCTTTACAGTCCGAAACGGGAGAATTTATGATAAAGAACAAGGAAATGGCAAAGCAATTAATTTTTAAAATAAATTCCAAGTACCCAATTTTTTTTCCCAATTAAAGGGCAATTTAGCATGGCTAATCCACCTATCCTGCACATCTTTGAGTTGTTGGGTTTGTCCACAGAAACACAGTGAGAATGTGCAAACTCTTTACAGACAGTGACCCGGGGCCGGGATTGAATCCGGGTCCTCGGCGCCGTGAGGCAGCAGTGCTAATCACTGCGCCACCATGCTGCCCTAATGGCAAAGTAATTAAACGGCTACTTTAGTTCTGTCTTCACAGAGGAAGACATAAATAACTTCCCAGGAATGTTAGGGAACTAAGGGTCTAATGAAAAGGAGGAATTAAAGAAATTATTACTAAAACAAAAGTGCTGGAGAAATTAATGGGACTGAAAGCCGATAAATCCACGGGACCTGATAATATACATCTGAGGGTGCAAAGGAGCTGACCATAGAAATAATGGTCATCTTCCAAAATTCTGTAGATTCTGGAACAGTTCCGGCAGATTGCAGGGTGGCAAATGCAACCCTCTTTAAAAAGGAGGGAGGCAGTAAACAGAACAATACAGACAACTATCCCAACATCAGTAGTAGGGAAATAGACTATTATAAAGGATACGATAACAGGAGACTTGGAAAATATCAACGGGATTATACAAAGTCAACGTGGATCTGTGAAAGGGACATCATGTTTGGCAAACCTACTAGAGTTTTCATTTGAGAGCGTAACTAGCAGAATTGATAAGGGAGAACCAGTGGATGTGGTGTATTTGGATTTTCAGAAAGTCAAGTCCCACATAAGAGGTTAATATGCAAATTAAAGCACATGGGATTGCGGTCAATATATTGACTTGGGTTGAGAATTGATTAGCAGACAAGAAACAGAATAGGTATTAATTAGTACTTTTTGAAGTGGCAGGCGGGCATTCGTGGATTCTGTAGGGAACAGTGCTTGGGCCATAGCTATTCATAATACTTCAATGATTTGGAAGAGGGAACCAAATGAAATATTCCCAATTTTGCTGAGGGCACAGGACTTGGTGGGAATGTGACTGTGAAGAGAAAGTTAAGAGGCTTCAAGATGATTTAGACAGGTTGTGCGAGTGGGCAAATACATGGCAGAAGCAGAATAATGTGGATAAATATGAAGTTATCCACTTCAGAAGAAGAAACAGAATGGCAGAAGATTATTTAAATGATGATAGATTGGGAAACGTTGATGTACAAAAGGACTGGGTTTCTTGTCCACCAGTTACTGAAGGCAAGCAAGCAAGTACAGCAAGCATTTAGAAAGGCAAGTGATATGTTGGCCTTCATTGCAAGAAGACTTGAGTACAGGAGCAGGAATGTCTTACTGCAGCTGTACAGGGCCTTGGTGAAGCCACACAGAGTGTTGTGTGCAGTTTTGGTCTCTTTACCTTAGAAAGTGTGGTGGCTTAAGACATACACTGGAGGCTTCCAGTAGTGAACAAAGGGACTTAGTGATGAAAGGCAAAGGCAGTCAGGTAACAAGCACAAAACACTGTACAACAGGTGTTGACACTTTGACTCGTAAGTTCACACTGCCTGGGGTTCCGTGCCCTGGGCATAGTACAAACTCATTGGCTGGCCCTGAGCCAGTCACCTGGTCCATGGAGCCTGCCCCCTTAAAGGGGCCACACTACCATAGAAATGATATACCTGCCATCTAGGGAGTGAAGCAAAGGTTAACCAGACTAATTCCTGTATGGCAGAATTGTCGTATGAGGAGAGATTGGGGCGATTGAGCCTGTATTCACCAGAATATAAAAGAATGAGACGGGATCTATTTGAACAGTATAACATTTTGAGAAGGCTGGACACACTGGATGCATGGATGTTATTTCCTCTGGCTAGAGGGGTCTAGAACAAGGGACCACAGTCTTGGAATACAGGGTAGGCCATTTATAACTGAGATGAGGAGAGATGTTTTCATTCACAGGGTGGTGAACCTGTAGTATTCTCTACCACAAAAGGATGTGGAGGCCAAATCACTCAATATATTTAGTAAGGAAATAAATAAAATTTCTTGACTCCAAAGATGTCAAGAGGTAGAGGAATGAGGAAGAACTCCTCATTCCACAAGCTGGACAGCTCTGAACATAGGTTTTGAACCCTCCTGGAACAGTCAGAACTTGTGAAATAAGGCATGGGTCTCTGGGGTGACACCTGTAGCTGCCAATGGGATTTATTTTTTAAAAAATAGATTATTTAATGGTGACTATTGCAATAAATTTGGCACCTCAGTGCCAAAAACTAAAATCTTTTCCTTCTGGGATACTTTACCGTAGTCGTGTTAATGAGTGTTTCTAAACTCTGTCACACTTATCCCAGCGAGGTAGAATGGAGATTTTGGTGAGTGTTAGACTATATTGCCTCATTTAACTTTCTCAACAACCTACAATTCACTGGGCTAAGTGAGACAGAGTTTGGAAATACTCACAAACATGACTGCAGTAAAATACCACAGATCCTTCCCTAATGCTAACCCCCTGTAAACGAAATTTCCAAAACCCGTCAGTGCCATTCCAGGATTTTTTCCTCCTCCTGCCGGAGCCAGTGATGACGACGCATACGCCTTGCTGCACACTGCCCCATAAAAAGATAGTGGCTGTTAACCCAGGCCCATCATCAGCACACACATGTGCATCCACAGACAGCAAATGCAACCTCTCAGCTAACCTATCTGGGCTTCTTTCCCAGGCTGAATGTTATCTTCCATTTTCATTAGCTTGATGCTGCTCTCTCAACCTCTCTGGACTTTGATTACCAAGTCCCTGACTCACTGCGCTCTTCTGTTGGCTTCCATAAGAGCAACAAACTTTGTTTCTTTGTGACTTTCATTTTCTTTCTGATTTTCACTTGGGACTGTCAAGAAGAATTTGGACAGCAGGAGATTCTGGATTGGATTGGATTGGATTTGTTTATTGTCACGTGTACCGAGGTACAGTGAAAAGTATTTTTCTGCGAGCAGCTGAACAGATCATTAAGTACATGAAAAGAAAAGGAAATAAAAGAAAATACATAATAGGGCAACACAACAAAGAACAAAGAAAAGTACAGCACAGGAACAGGCCCTTCGGCCCTCCAAGTCTGGGGAGACCATGCTGCCCGTCTAAACTAAAATCTTCAACATTTCCAGGGGCCGTATCTCTCTATTCCCATCCTATTCATGTATTTGTCAAGATGCCCCTTAAACGTCACTATCGTCCCTGCTTCCACCACCTCCTCCGGCAGCGAGTTCCAGGAACCCACTACCCGCTGTGTAAAAAAACTTGCCTCATAAATCTCATCTAAACCTTGCCCCACGCACCTTAAACCTATGCCCCCTAGTAATTGACCCCTCTACCCTGGGAAAAAGTCTCTGACTATCTACCCTGTCTATGCCCCTCATAATTTTGTAGACCTCTATCAGGTCGCCCCTCAACCTCAGTCGTTCCAGTGAGAACAAACAGTTTATTCAACCTCACCTCATAGCTTGTGTACCACAAGGTACACAATGGAACTACGTAAGCACTGGCATCGGATGAAGCATACAGGGGTGTACTGTTAATGAGGTCAGTATATAAGAGTCGTTTAGGAGTTTAGTAACAGCAGGGAAGAAGCTGTTTTTGACTCTGTTCGTGCGTGTTCTCAGGCTTCTGTATCTCCTGCCCGATGGAAGAAGTTGGAAGAGTGAGTAAGCCGGGTGGGAGGGGTCTTTGATTATGCTGCCCGCTTTACCCAGGCAGCAGGAGGTGTAGATGGAGTCAATGGATGGGAGGCAAGTTTGTGTGATGTACTGGGCTGTGTTCACAACTCTCTGAAGTTTCTTGCGGTCCTGGGCCGAGCAGTTGCCATATCAGGCTGAGATGCAGCCAGATAGGATGCTTTCTATGGTGCACCTGTAAAAGTTGCTAAGAGTTAATGTGGACATGCAGAATTTCCTCAGTTTTCTGAAGAGGTATAGGTGCTGTTGTGCTTTCTTGGTGGTAGCGTCGACATGGGTGGACCAGGACAGATTTCTGGTGATGTGTACCCCTAGGAATCTGAAACTGCTAACCTTCTCCACCTCGGCCCCGTTGATGCTGACAGGGTTGTGTACAGTACTTTGCTTCCTGAAGTCAATGACCAGCTCTTTAGTTTTGCTGGCATTGAGGGAGAGATTGTTGTCGCTGCACCACTCCACTAGGTTCTCTATCTCCCTCCTGTATTCTGACTTGTCGTTATTCGAGATCCGGCCCACAATGGTCATATCGTCAGCAAACTTGTAGATAGAGTTGGAACCAAATTTTGCCACACAGTCGTGTGTGTACAGGGAGTAGAGTAGGGGGCTATGTATGCAGCCTTGCGGGGCCCCGGTATTGAGGACTGTTGTGCAGGAGGTGTTGTTGCTTATTCTCACTGATTATGGTCTGTGGGTCAGAAAGTCGAGGACCCAGTTGCAGAGTGTGGAGCTAAGTCCTAGGTTGTGGAGCTTTGATATGAGCTTGGCTGGGATTATGGTGTTGAAGGTGGAGCTGTTGTTAATAAATAGGAGTCTGATGTAGGAGTCCTTGTTGTTGAGATGCTCTAGGGATGAGTGTAGGGCCAGGGAAATGGTGTCTGCTGTGGACCAATTGCGACAGTATGCGAATTGCAGTGGATCAAGGCGTTCTGGGAGTATGGAGGTGATGCGCTTCATGACCAACCTCTTGAAGCACTTCATTACGACTGAAGTCAGGGCCCCCGGATGGTAGTCATTGAGGCACGTTGCCTGGTTCTTCTTTGGCACCGGTATGATAGCGGTCTTCTTGAAACAGGTGGGGACCTTGGAGTGGAGTAGGGACAGGTTAAATATGTCCTCGAACACCTCTGCCAGCTGGTACTCGCAGGCTCAGGGTGCATGACCAGGGATCCCGTCCTGACCCACCGCCTTCCAAGGGATCCCTTTGAGGAACGCCGATCTGACTTCGGAAGCTGTGATGGTGGGTATGGGTGAGTTATGGGCTGCTGGGGCACTCGACAGCGGATCGTTGGTTACCTGCTCAAACAAAGCATAGAATGCACTGAGTTCATCGGGGAGGGGTGCGCTGCTGCCAGAGATACTGTTCGGCTTCGCTTTGTACCCGTTTGTTGTTTAGGCCTTGCCACAACCGCCGAGAGTCTGTGACTCTAGCTTGGTTTGATATTCTCTCTCGGCATCTCGGATGGCTTTGCGGAGGTCGTACCTGGATTTCTTGTATAGGTTCAGGGTCGTCTGACTTGAACGCCTCAGAACTGTCCTCCAGTAGGGAGTCAATCTCACGATTGAGCCATGGTTTCTAGTTTGGGAATGTACATACTGCTTTCTTTGGCACGCAATCGTCCACACATTTGCTGATGAAGTCTGTGACGGTGGTGGCATACTCATTTAAGTTGGTCACTGAGTTCTTAAATATTGACCAGTCCACTGTCTCTAAGCAGTCACGTAGGAGCTCTTCTGTTTCCTCGGACCAGCTCTCATTGGTCCGGACCACATTCTCATGCTCATCCTTTGTTAGATTTCCTCTTTGAAGCTCTATCCCAGGGGCAGCATTGTGGTGCAGTGGTTCGCACTACTGCCTCACGGCGCCGAGGTCCCAGGTTTGGTCCTGGCCCTGGGTCACTGCCCATGTGGAGTTTGCACATTCTCCTGGGTTTCACCCCCACAACCCAAAGATGTGCACGGTAGGGGCTAAATTGCCCCTTAATTGGGAAGAAATGATTTGGGTACTGTAAGTCTTTAAAAAAACCTCTATCCCACAGGCATAGCACTGATTGGAAATGGGGACATTTAAATATAAGCATCTAACTTTTCTAACTCTGACTGAATTTAGCTGTCGTGATCTGGATCGTACTGAAAATCCAATGGACCTCCTTGTCTGCTCCCTTACCACCTACAACTACAGCTTTCTGCCATTTCCATGGCTGTGACCTCATCTAAAGATTCCTTCCACATCCAGTTATTCCCTTTGCTCAAAAGCTTGGCCCGGATTTATTGTTTTTAGTCTTCCTGCAAGTGCGCCTCTTACGGTTGATTTCTAGATTCATGACATGCCCACAGTAATGAGACAGTTTCTTTAATTTGATGGTGTTGTCTGCAATTGTCTCACCTGGCAACTGTTTCCTTTGATACAGCATCACTTTCAGTGCAGTTTAATTCTAGTTGTGCCATAATGAGTCCGGAACCTCATTCATTTCAGAATAGTCCCGTGTCCTGGGATCTCAGATGTAAGGCTGATTAGACACCACCTCAAAAGCATCTGGCCCTATGATAGTGAGGGAAACATTTGCTTCAACCTCATCTCCTATTTTATTTGCTATCAGCTAAATGTGAAACCATTGTTTTTAGACTACCCAATTATTTTTTTCCCCAATTAAGGGGCAATTTAGTGTGGCCAATCCACCTAACCTGCACATCTTTTGAGTGAAACCCACGGCGCAAACACGGGGAGAATGTGCAAACTCCACATGGACAGTGACCCAGGGCTGGGATTCGAACCCAGGTCCTCAGCACCGCAGTCCCAGTGCTAACCACTGGGCCACCGTGCTGCCTTATGTGAAACCATTGTTGTAATTATACCAATCATCTTTGTCAGGGTTGAATTCACCCATTGTCCTCAAATATGTCTTCAGTGTCATTTATTTCCAATTACATACTATGCTGACTCACTGTGTACCAGAACTCAATGTGCACTAGGAACAATCTTTCAAATTGTTCAAAATCGACTTTGGGAGTTCCAAAAATATGACACAATGTTCTTCAGTCCTTAATTTCTCAAATGATTTGTAAAAGAAAATTCGATCTCATTCTCGTCCACAACTTTCTCTTGTGTACTGCACTGAGGAAAAACTCACCATGTGAATTCACAGCAACCAGCCACTGTTGAATTAACTTTATTTACACCTCTCCAACAGACTGGACAACAGAAAGGACAATGTTACAAAATGCTGAGATGTCACAATGTAGTACAGGGAGCTTGGAGAGAAATGGAGACAGTGGACTGAGGAAAGAGAGAGAACTGGTAACTAAGGCTCAAAAGGGGGCAATGGCATCATCATTGTCAGCAGAGCCAGAAACAGCAACAGTAGAGAGTACGAGCAACTATAAACAGCAAGGGGGAAGGAAGAAGGCTCTGAAACTGAGAACTATTAGACCGTGAGATCATTCATCATATGTGGCTACTGAGGAAGAGACTAATATTTAATATGAAAAAGAAGGAATAGCTGTTTAAGAAGTGAAATATTAAAGGATATGGGGCTTAGAGCAGAAGATGCCAACACCCAGGGCTGAAGGCCTTCTCCTGTGCAGTAAAGTTTTACATTATTTCCCCTCTTCAAAGTTGCCCTCCTGGATCTTCAAACCTCTTGAGTGCAGAAGCTGGTGTGAAATCAAGAGCAAAGCTACTTAGACCTTAATATCCAAGGGGCCCAACTTGAACAAGGTAAATATAATAGCAATTGTAAATATAATAGATATTGTCTGATCATGAATCACGTGATTAAGGTGGTAGAATCATTTATTTCCATTCCAATCAAATATCAAGTATTTCTAATTTAAAGACAGTGGGCACTTGAGCATAAAATAGAAACTAGCAAAAGTCACTTGTGCTTAAAACTCTCTGCTCTTTTATTCAGTCTGTATGATATTGATTCCACCCAGAATAAATGGTTTGACTGAGGGTTGTGAGGTGGGATGTGATTTCAATTCTATTTTCTGTTTGTTGGGTTTCCCAGTTCATTGCCAGGTTCCATTTCCATTGAATGGAGAACATCCTGACCCTGGAATCTACTATCATGTCAGCCTGCACAGGGCACTGTGGCCTCAAGGAGGGCTGGAGTACCTGGACGTTCTCAGCCAAATTGGAAGGGCAGGGTCCGGTAATGGGGTGGGGGGGGGGGTGGGGGGGGGGTGGAGTTAGTATCCCTCAGAGTCTGTCAGAGACCACCCCACCCTCCGACCTCTGAATTGCAGCTATCAATGTTTAAGTGCTGGACGGTTGTTAGGGGATAGTTAACAGCTCCTCAATTGTGGCCAATTTCTGAGGCGCACAAGCACCTGTGGCCACATGAATCCAGAATTACTCACCTGACTACCAGGTCTGACCTATGAACCTAAACGTCCATAGAATCCTTACAGTACTTAAGGAGGCCAGTAGGCCCATTGAGTCTGCACCGATCCTTTGAAAGAGACCCTTTCTAAGCCCACTCCTCGACCCTATCCCTGTAACCCCACCTAACCTGCAGCACGGTAGCATTGTGGGGCAGCACGGTAGCATTGTGGGGCAGCACGATAGCATTGTGGATAGCACAATCGCTTCACAGCTCCAGGGTCCCAGGTTCGATTCCGGCTTGGGTCACTGTCTGTGCGGAGTCTGCACATCCTCCCTGTGTGTGTGTGGGTTTCCTCCGGGTGCTCCGGTTTCCTCCCACAGTCCAAAGATGTGCAGGTTAGGTGGATTGGCCATGATAAAAAAAATTCCCCTTAGTGTCCAAAATTGCCCTTAGTGTTGGGTGGGGTTGCTGGGTTATAGGGATAGGGTGGAGGTGTTAACCTTGGGTAGGGTGCTCTTTCCGGGAGCCGGTGCAGACTCGATGGGCCGAATGGCCTCCCACTGCACTGTAAATTCTATGTATCTATCTCTGAACAAAGGGACAATTTTAGCATGGCCAATCCACCCGACTTTGATATTTTTGAACTGTGGGAGGAAACCGGAGCACCCAGAGGAAACCATGCAGACATTGGGAGAAAGTGCAAACTCCACACAGTCATCCAAGGCCGGAATTGAAACCAGGTCCCTGACCCTGTGCGGCAACAATGCTAACCATTGTGCCATCCGTCAATTTGTTGAAACAGAGACAGCCAAGCATAGGCCCATTGATCCTGTGTCAGTCACGTATCGATTATGCTACTTTCCTGTACTGATTCTTGGAAGAATTTACATTTGGGCATATACTAATGAGTGTATGTGGAAACATGAACACATCATCTCAGCAAAACTAGTGCAGTGTTAGGTGCACTTTTCTGATTGTGCCCCTAACGGAAATACCAGACCACAAACATCACACAAAAATGTTGGGATACAAATGTGGGCTACATTCACTTTGAAAAGTGATTTCTTGTAAATTACCAGAAAATATGGAGGGGACCTCATTGTAAATTCAAATTGCAATTGCATAGCCTGGCTTAGAGAGTGCATAAGGGTAGCTGATGTGAAAAATTGAAAATTCATGCCTGTTCTAGAATGGAGTTGTGAAAATTGCAAAGGATTGAGAGGATTTTATTCTGCATTTAACTGGTGCTGTCACTAAACTCAAGAGTATTTTACTTTGATCCCTGGATGCAAAAATTGTAAAAAAAAAATGTCAGTACCATGGGGAAAAGGCCCATCCCCACCCACTGGAAAAAAACTCAATCATTTTCAGCTACCTTTTATCTCAACTCAGATTTGCTGGTGTTTCTAAAAATGACAGAAAGGAAAGTTGGGTCTACATTTTGGATATACTGAAAGAACTATAAATTTAGGTGGCACATAATAATCTAGGTGGACACTTAGGTGAGATGTTAAAACAAGAGCCATTCCGTCTTCACAGGTGTGTGAAAAACATCTCTAAAGACTTTCCAAGAGGAGAGGTGGAGTTCTCATCAGTGTCCCGGCCAATATTTATCCATCATTCAGCAACAGTTCAAAACAAAATCTGATCATTACCCGTTGTTGTCTGCGGGCTCTTACACTGTGCAAATTAGCTGTCCGGTTAACTGCCCAAAGTGCTTCATCGGCTACAAAGCGCTTTGGTATTCCTGTAATGGTAAAGATGCCATACAGATGCAAGGTCTTGTTTTTTCTGTTTTTCTTTGTAGTATGATTCCCGAATAGATTTTTTTTTTTTACATTTTACAAAAAAAATATGAGCTGGTCACAAGGAAAACTGAAATGCTGCAACACTGGTCTTAGACTGCAGCATTTGGTATTTGTTCAGCTTTCTATACACAGTGCCCTTCACACTTTCTTTGGGGTGACCATACTGCAGACCATTAAGACTAGGTCATGTATTTTAGTCAGCATATGTAGGTCATATGTTCTTAGCGGGTGAAAATGGTTGGCAATTGCTTTCCTTTGCACTGCACAATGTTAAATTTCCCCTAAAACAAGCCAGATGTTTCTTTGCTAGGGCTTAGTACAAATGTCAAAACAATATGAACTGTGCCCCCTCAGAGCTGAGGCGCTTGGAAACAAAACAGAATTGTGACTGGCTGCTCCAGAATCAGCAGAGATTCATTACAAAGGAATTCATGGGCTCTGTTCCCACTAAACTTTCACCACAGGAGAAAGAAATGGTGAAAATAGAGTGTGGATTAGATAAAACAAATATTAACACAAAAGAATCTCTTTAACTGTCTGGCCTTAACACAGAGGGATACCACCTGTTTTAAAACTGTACTGGTTATCAGCATTCGCTATATTTAGAAATTCACGGTATTTTAATATGACTTCATGACATGACCACCTCTGCATTGGGAGGGCCCTTTTCTTTCAAGCTTTACAAATAAGAGACGTTGGATTTGGGTTTGTGGTTTGCAGCAGGCAATATCAAGAGGAAACACCCTGAGCCAGGCCAGTGACTCATACAGCCCTGATATTAATGTACCCACACTGGAGAAATGGTATCTAGCATGTGGGGAAGTCATAGGGAACGGGTTCAGGAGGGGTAAAACCAAAGGCAGGCGAGGTCCAAGCTTTCCCTGTGCTTAATGTAGTCAAAAAAGTCAAACTGTTTACCTCTCAGGGCCTCTTTTGGCCCAGACCCGTCTTCCTGCTCGGGTGGTTGGAGGGAAATCTACAACTGCTCCTCTGTGCAGGCCCTGGTGATGACATGAAAGCCTAGTCTGTGTATTTACAAAAAGGAAGGACCCTGCTGGTGTCTGGTGGGTGTCTTCCAGATTGCTCAGAGGCGCAGTATAAAATAGGACCATTCTGGAAGAGAACAGGCAGGAACCCCCCCACCATCAGTAACTTTCTAGACTCGTTTTTCCCCTCTGATTCTGCTGTCTGATGGTTCTGCCTATAATCTAAGGATCAAGGGGCCAAGGAATATCGATAGAAAGCGGGAGTGGGATACTGAATTTGCATGATCAGCCATGATCATATTGAATGGTGGTGCAGTGTCGAAGGGCCGAATGGCCTCCTCCTGCACCTATTTTCTATGCTTCTATTATATGGATCTGCACCACTTCAAAAATTGGCACCCAATACACAAATTATGTTTGTGCGAAAAGCATTGCAATGCGCATACATTGTACATGATGTTGACAAACATAAGCAGAGTCACCTTTAATTCAATAAGTAAATGACGGTAAACATGTTACAACTTACTTGTTGCCTCTTTACGACCATAAAACTACAAAGACAGATTGGAGGCAAAGTCCAATGTTATAGAGCAAAAACGATCCCTTACTCCCTTTACATTTGACATTTGGTTCTGCCGGTTTTTCCAGCTCACATTCCTGGGGTGGGGAATTCTTGGTGATAATATGAATAAAGTCAACCATTTACTTTTCTCATCATCAATAAAACAATTAAATAAATCACTAAACATACTTCAGAGTACAAATTATAGCAAATTATAAAAAAAAACAGAAAATGACGGGAACATCCAGCAGATTGGTGGAGAGCAATGGTAAGTTAAACCTTTCATGTCTATAACCATATATTTTTCTCTTGACTGATGTTTCAGGTCCATGGCCCTCTGTGAAGAGTGATAGGGGAGATAGATGCTTAGATTGTAGTCCCTTTGCAGACTGAGCTTTGATAATTATCAACCTTAAACAGTAACCCCACTCTCCTCTCTTCGCAGATGCTGCCTGACCTGATGAGTATCTTCAGCATTGGCTGCTTTAAAATTCCTTACTTCAAACCACTGGATGCCAACAATTTGAAGCAACTGGAGCACTAACAGTGACCATGGTGGAAAATGTTACACTTTAGTTTTAGCTGTTGTAATTTTGCATTTAAAGAAGTAACAATTGTGCTCAAATGTCAGGGCAAATTGCAAAATTTGCAAACCATGGAAATACTAATACTTTGCAAGTCGATTGGGTTTGAAATGCAAATTGTGGCCAGACATTAAATTCGAGACAGCACTAATGTTTGACAGAGATATCCACTCACCATGAACAGTGTCTCATAGTTTTCAATAACCTTTTGAACAACGTTGATGATGGCTGTACTCTCCTCGGCCCGGGCTGAGCTTTGGACACTGAACTCCTTGTCTGAACATTTCTGTTTATGGAGGAGGTTGGGGCCAAAGATTGTGGCAAGGTTTAGCGAAGTCATTTTGTTCCCAGTCACCTAAAGAGTAACAAAGCAGCACTGAAGTCGGAAATCCTGTGGAGCCAACTGATTATAATACAGAATATGGCCACCTTGATTTCAACCCTGCCCGCCTGGTAAGAATAGGATTGGCAGTTAAAGTGGTGACATTGCACCTGCCCCCCAGCCACTGCCATATTAACCCCTCTAAACCCAGTTGCGGGAAACGCATCAATATTTAAATGTTGGGAGCCGGTGACTGCAAATTCGGACCCAAATACGATTTCAGCTGACAATTGTTCCTGTCGTTCCAGACCCAGAGGGTCAGTGAGAGAGAGGAGGGGGGTGGGAGGGCAGGATCCTGGCCAGAAGAAGCCGATATAAATGAACAAATTTTAGGTTTGTTTTTAAGGTTTGCTTCTGGGGCAGGAGCACTCCTGGGCATGCCACAATAAATTCTTGGTTATCCTCTGCCCCTACCTTCCCTTCCCTCCAACCACAACCACCTGTTTCTATCTGGCGAAAATCATCGACTGTTATCACAACTCCTGGATGCCAATTATGATTGGGCGAAGTAATAGGACTAAATGTTATTACACTGCGCTACTAAACTGAAGTGAGGCATTCAGACTCTACAGAAAATGTGTACATCCTGTTGTCATATCACTTGTGGCCTAAATGAGGGTGAATATAGTGGTCAGTCGCTAACACACGTACAGCATTGAATTCAAAATTTGAGCATGTATCACGCTGAAGTCAAGTGAACACCCACTTGGGAGTTTAGGAGGTAATTTTAACCAAACATGCCTTTGAGAACAGGGCTGATTGGGATCAGCCACCTGTTTTACATCTTTTTTATTCTCGAAATGAAATGAAATTAAAATCGCTTATTGTCGCAAGTAGGCTTCAAATTAAGTTACTGTAAAAAGCCCCTAGTCGCCACATTCCGGCACCTGTTCGGGGAGGCTGGTACGGGAATTGAACTGTGCTGCTGGCCTGCCTTGGTCTGCTTTAAAAGCCAGCGATTTAGCCCAGTGTGCTAAGCCAGCCAGTGCTATGGATTAAAACTCACCCCCCACTCACTCTACAAAAGTGTGTAAATACACCTTTGATATAACCTTCCTTCTTGTGATGACTTAATTAATAGATATAATGAAGTTCAAACCAGCTAGACTGAGCTCTTTGATTTTACTGAGGGAGGGGAGAGAGAAACAGAAAGATGGATATCATCTGTTATATTTCCATCATTACAACAGTGACGAAACTTCAAAAACAACTTCATTGACTGTACAGCAATTTGGGAAGTCCAGTTGTTCGGAAAACATATCTTTCCTTTCCTTTTAAAAATACACATTTTCCAGGTAAAATAAACCCTCAGGTAAATTACTGAACTGCACCGCCGACATTTCAGATTGGATCAATACCACAGATGGTTGGTCAACATGAACCAGGATAGAAACTGTGGCAGATTGATTAAGAGGGTAGACTGACATTATCTGCATTCCTGGGTGCTAGTCTAAGGCTACCACACATCTGCTGATGCAAATCACAAAGTTCAACAACTCTGGGACTCTTCTGCTGATGCAAACCACAAAGTTCAACAACGCTGGAACGTTTCCTGGGCTCTGATACCAGATATCAGGAATGTAGGTAGCATACTTCAGAGCTACTGGAAGATTTAAAAAAAAATTAAAACTGATATCAATGGAAATAAAACTTGGGAGAGATGTAGAACATGCTGCAGATTCCCCATCAGTTTCCCCATTACGCAAGGTCAAAATTTTGTTTTTAAATTTAGAGTACCCAATTCATTTTTTCCAATTAAGAGGCAACTTTAGCATGGCCAATCCACCTACTCTGCACATCTTTGGGTTGTCTGGGACATTGTCTGAAAGTGAGTATGATATGTCAGGCTGTTGATTAAATATACTGCGAGACAGCTCTCCCAAATTTGACACAAGCCCCCAGATATTAGTAAGGAGGCCTTTGCAGGGTCGACAGGGCTGGATTTGCCATTGTCGTTTCTGATACCTGGGCCGATGTCGGGAGGTCCGTCCGGTTTCATTTCGTTTTTGCGTTTTCGTAGCGGTTGAGTACAACGGAGTGGCTTGCTAGGCCATTTCCGTGGGCATTTAAGAGTCAACCACATTGCTGTGGGTCTGGAGTCAGGCCAAGTAAGGGCACCAGATTTCCTTCCCGAAAGAACATTAGTGAACCAGATGGGTTTTTACAACAATTGACAATGGTTTCATGTTGATGATTAGACTTTTAGTTCCAGATATTTTTTATTGAGTTTAAATTCCATCACTTGCCATGGTGGAATTCGAACACGGGTCCCCAGATCATTATCCTGGTCTCTGATTTAATCGTCTGCCAACAATATCACTATGCCACTGCCTCCCAACCAGGGAGCAGGCTACTCTGGATTTGGTATTATTAATGAGGGGGGATTAATTGTTGACCTCATTGTTAGGGATCCTCTCGGGAATAGTGACGATAATATGATAGAGTTCAAAATTTAGTTTGGGGGCAAGAAAGTGGAGTCCCACAACAGCATCCTGGAATTAAAAAAGATTATTTGGATCGGTTAGCTGAGTTGGCTGGACGGCTGGTTTGTGATGCGGAGCAATGGCAACAGCATGGGTTCAATTCCAGTACCAACTGAGATTATTCGTGCAGGCTCCACTTGCCCCTCGCCCGAGGTGTGGTGACTCCAAGGTTAAATAAACACCAGTCAGCTCAAGGGGAGAGCAGCCTATGGTCCTCTGGGACTGTGGTGACATTTACATATAATTACACAAGGGCAGCACGGTGGCACAGTGGTTAGCACTGATGTCTCATAGCGCCTGGGATGGGTTCAATTCTGGCCTCGGGTGACTGTGGAGTTTGCAGTTTCTCCCCGTGTTTGCACTTTCTCCTCCGGGTGCTCTGGTTTCCTCCACAGTCCAAAGATGTAGAAGTTAGGTGGATTGACCCTTGATCAATTGCTCCTCAGTGTCCAAAATGTTAGGTGAGCTTACCCGGATGGGGTGGGGGCCGGAACCTAGGTGGGGTGCCCTTTCAGAGGGTTTGTGCAGACTCGACTGGTCAAATGGCCTCTTTCAGTACTGTAGGAATTCTATGAAATGCAATTACATTGGCACGAGGACAGATTTGGCCCATATAGACTGGGCAGGAAGGATCTGGGTGTCCTTGTGTATGAGTCGCAGAAAGCTAGCAAGCAGGAACATCAGGTAATAAAGAAAGTGAATGGAATATTGGCATTTGAAGCTAAAGGAGTATAAAGGTAAGGAAGTGTTGTTGCAAGTATACAAGGCATTGGTGAGACTGCACCTGAATTATAGTGTACAATTGTGGTTTCCTTATTTGAGAGGAGATGTAGTGGCATTGGAGGCAGTTCAGAGGAGGTTCACTAGATTGATTCCAGAGATGAGGGGTTTGTCATATGAAGAGAGATTGAGCAATTTAGAAAAATGAAGGGAGATCAAATTGAGGTATATAAGATGATAAAAAGTTTGGATAAAGTAAACATGGAGAGGATGCTTTCTCTTGTGGGGCATTCTAGAACGAGATGTCATAGTCTCAGGATAATTTTGGTTAATTAATAGAAAGCAAAGAGTGGGGATTAATGGGTGTTTCTCTGGTTGGCAATCAGTAGCTAGTGGTGTCCCTCAGGGATCCGTGTTGGGCCCACAATTGTTCACAATTTACATAGATGATTTGGAGTTGGGGACCAAGGGCAATGTGTCCAAGTTTGCAGATGACACTAAGATGAGTGGTAAAGCGAAAAGTGCAGAGGATACTGGAAGTCTGCAGAGGGATTTGGATAGTTTAAGTGAATGGGCTAGGGCCTGGCAGATGGAATACAATGTTGACAAATGTGAGGTTTCCATTTTGGTAGGAATAACAGCAAACGGGATTATTATTTAAACGATAAAATATTAAAGCATGCCGCTGTGCAGAGAGACTTGGGTGTGCTAGTGCATGAGTCACAGAAAGTTGGTTTACAGGTGCAACAGGTGATTAAGAAGGCAAATGGAATTTTGTCCTTCATTGCTAGAGGGATGGAGTTTAAGACTAGGGAGGTTATGTTGCAATTGTATAAGGTGTTAGTGAGGCCACACCTGGAGTATTGTGTTCAGTTTTGGTCTCCTTACTTGAGAAAGGACGTACTGGCACTGGAGGGTGTGCAGAGGAGATTCACTAGGTTAATCCCAGAGCTGAAGGGGTTGGATTATGAGGAGAGGTTGAGTAGACTGGGACTGTACTCGTTGGAATTTAGAAGGATGGAGGGGGGATCTTATAGAAACATTTAAAATTATGA
Organism: Scyliorhinus canicula; assembly: GCF_902713615.1. Lineage (NCBI taxonomy): Eukaryota > Metazoa > Chordata > Chondrichthyes > Carcharhiniformes > Scyliorhinidae > Scyliorhinus > Scyliorhinus canicula. Next base: position 102,188,618 of record NC_052152.1, on the reverse strand, counting down.
AGGGAATAGATAGGATAGATGCGGGCAGGTTGTTTCCACTGGCGGGTGAAAGCAGAACTAGGGGACATAGCCTCAAAATAAGGGGAAGTAGATTTAGGACTGAGTTTAGGAGGAACTTCTTCACCCAAAGGGTTGTGAATCTATGGAATTCCTTGCCCAGTGAAGCAGTTGAGGCTCCTTCATTACATGTTTTTACGGTAAAGATAGATAGTTTTTTGAAGAATAAAGGGATTAAGGGTGATGGTGTTCGGGCCGGAAAGTGGAGCTGAGTCCACAAAAGATCAGCCATGATCTCATTGAATGGCGGAGCAGGCTCGAAGGGCCAGATGGCCGACTCCTGCTCCTAGTTCTTATGTTCTTATAAGGGGTAGCAAATTTAGTGAGATGAAGAAAAACTACTTCTCTCAAAGGGTTGTGAATCTGTGAAATTCACTACCTAAGAGTGCAGTTAATGTTAGGACAGTGAGTAAATTTAAGGAGTTTGACAGATTTTTAATTAGTAATGGTTTGAAGGGTTATGGCAAAGGGCAGGACATTGGCTTGAGGCCAGGATGAGATCAGCTATGATTGTATTGAAAGGTGGAGCAGGCTCGAGAGGTTAAATTGCCTGCTCTTGCTCCTATTTCTGAGATTCTAAGAAATAACTATTGTGTTTGATTTCCCCATCCAGCTCTTGGCCTGTAGCCTTGTAGGTAACAGCACTTCAAGCATAAATCTGGTGTTCTTGATTAATAAGGGAATTTTTTGATCAATAAGGGTATCAGGGGTTATGGGGAGAAGGCAAGAGAACGGGGATGAGGAACATATCAGGCACGATGGCAAGGTGGAGCATGCTCAATGGGCCAAATAGTCTAACTTTGCTCCTATATCTTCTGGTCTTATCTCATAATTACCTATTTTAGGACCCGAGGATGAAGTCCATCAGGACATGGAGACTCCATCAGTTTGATCAGTACTGTTTGATCAGTTTCCCTAATAATTGTAATTTCACCAAGTTCCTCTCTACCCCTTCCACCTCTCGATTTACAGCTATTACTAGAATATTTCTTGTATCTTCTATCGTGAAGTAGAAGCGAAATATCTGTTCATTTCATCTGCCATCTCATTATCTACCAAGAACTCCCCATTCTGACTCTCAAGGCTAACAATCATTTTACTTACCCGTTCCTGTTTAAATACCTATAGAAACTCTTGTCGTTTTTGTTTTAGCATTCCTAGCTAGCTTCCTCTCGTACTCTAATTTATTTTTCCTGGTTGACATTTTAGTCATTTGCTGCTGTGCTTTATATTCTAACTAATCATCTGACCTCTGTCATTCACCTTTGTGCCCCTATATGCTTTTTCTTTACGTTTGATTGGTTCTTTTAAGTCTTTGTTAACCATGGATGATGATTCCTCCCTTTAGAATTTTTCTTTCTAGCAGGAATATACTTATTTTGAGTGTTCTGAAATATCTCATTTAATGGTGACTACTGCTTCTCTACTGATCTATCCCTTAGCAGAGTATCCCAGTTCTCGTCACCTAGCTCAGCTTTTATGCCCACATAGTTGCCTGTATTTAAGTTTAAGAAACTAGACTTTGAGTCACTCTTCTCATTTTTGAACTGGATATAAAATTTAAACATAGGGGTTCCTTTACTCTGAGGTCATTTATTAATCTTGTCACATAACATCATAGAATTTACAGTGCAGAAGGAGGCCATTCGGCCTATCGAGTCTGTACCGGCTCTTGGAAAGAGCACCCTATTTAAATTCACGCCTCCACCCTATCCCCGTAACCCCACCTATCCTTTTTTTGGACACTAAGGGCAATTTAGCGTGGCCAATCCACCTAACCTGCACATCTTTGGGCTGTGGGAGGAAACCGGAGCACCCGGAGGAAACCCACGCAGAAATGGGGGGAATGTGCAGACTCTGCACAGACAGTGACCCAAGCTGGGAATCGAACCTGCGACCCTGGAGCTGTGAAGCAGCTAGCCACTGTGCTACTGTGAAACCCTGATCACACAATACCGCTCTTTGTCTAGTTCCAGAATATGCTGTTCTCAGAACCTATCTCAAAAGCATTCCAAGATTTCCTCATCCAGGCGACTACTGGCAATCTGATTTTTCCAGTTTATATGTAGAATGATTATTGCCACTCATTTATAGCAAGCACCCAATATTTCTTCTTGTACTTTGTCCTACATTGTGGTTACTGTCAGGGGGCCTATAGACCATTCTCACTAGTGGCTTCTTTTTCCCTACTATTCCTCATCTCCACCCAAACCGATACCACATCTTGACCTCCTGAGCCAATATTATCTCAAACTATTGCATTAACTACCGAGATACAGTAAAATAGTTTTTAAGTTGTGATCTTCCAGGGAACAAAAAGAAAAGATGTTTGAGTTTCTGCATGCATAATCTTTTCTTCTTCTGTTTGATTTCCCTTCTATTGTTTTTGGCTCTGTTTGAAGGTGATGGGACTGATAAGATGTTGTAAAGGGAGGAGGGTTGGGCCCGGACCTTGGAGGATGGTTTGTTTGCTTTATATGTTTGGTGTTATTGTTTTGAGAACTTATGTTAAGAGTATGGGCAAGGGAATCCAGCAGGTGGTAGGATACTAGGCGCTGGGGGCGGGAGTTGTTGGCTCGCTGGAAGAACTGGTTCACAGGAGCAAAGTGGGGGGAGAGCTGAAGAGAGAGTGGGGGGGGGAGGAGATGGGGGGGATGGGAGGGGTCTGCTGACGACTAGGTGACTTTTAGGAGGTTGGGGATGGAGGCCAGATGCTGGTGGCTGCCGAGGGGCGGGCCAGGAGAGGTGCGGGACATGGACTAAGGGCTGGCCTTGGAAAAATCATGGCTGATCGACATGGGGGGCAAGAGCCCCCCTTGACCAGACTGGTTACGTATGTTTGTAGACTGAATAGGCCGGTCAAAAGGGCCCGTGTGTTCACACACTTGAGACAGCTAAAAGCGATGTGGCCATGTTACAGGAGACACATTTGAAGCTGGGAGACCAGGTTAGACTGAAGAAGGGATGGGTCGGACAGGTATTCCATTCGGAACTGGACTTTAAAACAAGGCGGTGGCCATCCTGATGAACAAAAGGATGGCATTTGTGGTGGGGAAGATAGAGGCAGACCCGGGAGGCAGATTTAGTATGGTTAGCGGGAAACAGGAAGGAATGGCAGTGGTGTTGGTAAATATATATGCCCCCAACTGGGATGATGTCATGTTTGTTAGGAAGGTGCTGGGAAAGATCCCGGACCTTGACTCGCACCGTATGGAGCGCATGGGAGGGGTTGATCTGTGGAGACCCAGGAGGCCAAGGAGCAAGGAATATTCATTTTACTCGCATGTGCACAATGTATACTCCAGGATAGATATCTTTGTACTGGCTAAAACACTGTTAGCGGGGGTGGAAGATACTGAGTACTCAGCAATTATGGTTTCTGACCATGTGGCACATTGGATAGACCTCCAGGTAAGCCCGGAAAGTCCCAGCGCCCGCAGTGGAGATTAGATGTAGGGCCTTTAGCGGATGACGAGGTCTGTGAGCGAATGAGGGAGGCCTTTCAGGGGTACATAAAGAACAACGACACAGGAGAGACCGCAGCTGGGTGGTGTGGGATGCGGTTATTAGAGGGGATTGTATTTTGATTCGAGCCCATAGGGAGAAGACTGAACGGGCGGAGCTGGACAGGTTGGTTGGAGAAATCTTACAGGTGGACAGGAGATATGCTGAATCTCCGGATGAGGAGGTCCTGAAGGAGCGTCAGAGACTCCAAATGGAATTTGGGCACCTTTCCACAGGCAAGGCGGAGGGACAGCTGAGGAGGGTAAAAGGGGCTCTATATGAATATGGGGAGAAAGCTAGCAGGATGCTGACACAGCAGCTGAGGAAGCAGGAGGCGGCGAGAGAAATAGGGAAAATAAAGGACATGAGGGGGAAGGTAGTGATGGACCCTGGGGCGGTTAATGACGTGTTCCGTGAATTCTATAGTCGACTCGGAGTTGGAACCCCTGGTCGGGGAGGAGGGTATGAATCAGTTCCTGAAGAGGCTAGAGTTCCCAAAGGTAGATGAGGAGCTGGTGGACATATTGGGGACCCAATTGGGCACGGGGAGGTGATAGACGGATTCGGGGTGATGCAATCGGGTAAGGCCCCGGGACCTGATGGATTCACAGTGGAATTTTGTAAAACATTTTCTGGGTTACTGGTTAAGTAGCCGCTTTTGGTTAAGGCTTTCAATGCATCCAAGAAGTTAGGAATGCTTCCCCCAACACTATCACAGGCATCAATTTCTCTCATCCTGAAGCGAGACAAGGACCCGGAAAGCTGTGGATCATATAGGCCAATTTCCCTTTTGAATGTAGATGCTAAATTGGTGGCAAAGATCTTGGCCACTCGAATGGAGGATTGTGTTCCAGAGGTAATCGGGAGGGTCAAACGGGATTTGTGAAGGGCAGGCACCCGACGTCCAATATTAGACGGCTTCTTAACGTTATAATGATGCCAGTGGAGGGGCGCATGGCTGAGGTGGTAGTAACCATGGACGTGGAGAAGTCTTTCGACCGGGTGGGTGGAAGTATCTATGGGATATTTTAGGTAGGTCTGGGTTCGGGCAGGGATTTGTGGATTGGGTCCGGCTGTTATATCAGGCTCCGGTGGCAAATGTAAGAACCACCCGAGTCCGGTCAGAATACTTTTGTCTCTGGAGGGGGACAAGGCAGGGATACCCACTCTCCCCATTACTGTTTGCCCTGGTCATAGAGCCCTTAGCAATGGCCCTTAGATCATCGAATGCCTGGCGGGGGTTAGTGTAAGGGGGGGGGGGGGGGGAAGCACAGGGTCTCTTTCTAGGTGGACAATTTGCTGGTTCGCCGTGTCTCCTATGTCGCAGACCCGGTGGGGGGGATAGCCAAAATCATGGAGGTACTAGGAGAATTTTCGGAGATTTTCAGGCTACAAGTCAAATATGGGAAAGAGGAAAGAGCGAGATATCCATGATCCAAGCACGGGGGCAGGAAAGGAGACTGCAGGAGTTACCTTTTAAATTGGTTTAGAGGAGTTTTAGATATCTGGAGATTCAAGTGGCTAAGGATTGGTGGCAGCTTCACAAGTTAAATCTGGGCAAAGTGGTTGATCAAATGAAAAGGGACATCCGCAGATTGGACATGCTCCCGCTGACGCAAGCGGGAGGGTCCAGACGGTAAAGATGACAGTCCTTCCAAGACTGCTCCTCTTTATTCAATGTCTCCCGATTTTTGTCCCAAAGGCTTTTTTCAGGAAAATGAACGCGGCGATATCGGGTTTTGTGTGGGTGGGCAAAATCCCGAGAGTAAAGAAGGCGCTCCTGGAACGGGGTGGTGGGGGGGGGGGGGGGGGGGGGGGGGGGGCTTGGCCTTCCCGAGCTTTATTAACTCTTACTGGGCGGCCAATATATCGGTGGTCAGGAAGTGCGTAGTCGTGGAGGGGTCGGTTTGGGAGCGAGTATAAGCAGCATCCCGCAAGGGTACGAGTTTGGAGGCTTTACTAATGGCGCCTCTGCCGTTCTCACCAGCTTGTTACTCTACAAGCCCTGTGGTGGTGGCAGCCCTAATGGTGTGGGGGCAATGGAGGCAGCACATGGGACTGGAGGGGGTGTCAGTGTGGTCACCAATCTGTGACAACCACCGGTATGCCCCGGGGGGGGCTGGATGGGGGCTTTAAGAGATGGCAGCGGGCAGGGATTGAGAGATTTGGGGACCTATTCATCCAGGAGGACTTTCCGACCTTGGAGGCATTAGAGGAGGAGTTCGAGCTGCCGGGTGGAAACAGGTTTCGGTATCTTCAGGTGCAGGACTTTGTACAGAGGCTGGTTCCAAGCTTTCCTCACCTCCCCGAGGGACTACAGGAAAGATGATATCAAAAACAGGGGTTGGAGTGGGGAGGGTTTCGGAGATATACAAGGAGTTGATGGAGTAGGAAGGGACCCCTATCAGGGAGGCGAAGAGGAAGTGGGAAGAAGAGCTGGGAGGAAAGCTGGAAATGGAACTATGGGAAAACGCCTTGAAGAGTGTCAATTCATCCTCGTCGTGTGCCAGACTTATTGATCCAGTTCAAGGTGGTCCACAGGGCACACATGACGCAGGTTCTTTGAGGAGACGGAGGACAAATGTGGGCGTTGTGGGGGTAGCCCGGCGAACCATGTACATATGTTTTGGACATGTCCGAAATGGAGGGGATTCTGGCAGGGTTTTGCGGACGTTATGTCAGAAGTCCTGGAAGGGAGGGTAACTCCGAGTCCAGAACTGGCAATATTTGGGGTATCGGAAGATCTGGGGGGGCCGATGTCCTGGCCTTCTCCACCCTGGTGGCCCGAAGACAGATTTTGCTGGGATGGAGGGACTTGAAGCCCCCGAAGTCAGGAGTGTGGGTCAGCGATATGGCAGGGTTTCTCAGTCGGGAGAAAATCAAGTTCGCTTGAGAGGATCAACTCAGGGGTTCGCCCGGAGATGGCAGTCGTTCATCAAGTTCTTCAAGGAAAATTGAACGTCAGCAGTAAGGGACGTTGTTTACTGTTTTTAGGTGTTTTGCGTGTGTTGGCCCGCGCAGTTGTTTAAGAAATGTTAATGTGTTAAACTGTGAAAATTACAAATGCTTCAATAAAATATTTTCTAGAAACAAACTATTGCACTAATGCTATCTAGCTTCGTATTGTTCTTGAATATCATTATCCCTTGATATTCAGGACCCAATCTTTGTCTTTCTGCAGCCATGTCTCCGTAATGGCCATCAGATCATGTTTATTTACTTCAATGTGTGCGATCAATTTATTTACTTTGTTATGAATGCTACATGCATTTGGATACAAAGCCTTTAGTTTTGCCTTTTGCTATGTTTGTAACACCTAATATTGTTTTTTTTGTGTGTTTTTAGGTTTCTTCTCTCTGTCCCTTCCTATCATTCTCCGACCTCATTTTCCATATTAATATACTCCACTCTTCCCTCGTCTCTACTCTTCAACATGCCACATCTTTTTACATTTGATAAAACAAAATATTAATAAATAAATGTGCATTTATACAGCACACTCACAATCTCCCAAAATGCTTTTACAACCAATGAACGACTTTTGAAGTGTAGTCACCGTGGTAATGTGGGGAAAATGGCAGCTAATTTGCACCATACTGCACCATCACAAAAACAGCAATGTGATAATGACCAGGTCATCTTTTCTTGCGTGTTGCTTGAGGGATAAATATTGGTCAGTCAAACAAAGGAGGTTCACCCTGCTCTTCTATGAAATAGTGCCCTGGGATCTTTTGTGCCCACCTGAAGGAGACAAAAGTGGCTCCAGTCTAACATCTCATTTAACAAATGTGGCTACAACCATGCAGCACTCCCTCTGTAATGCATTGAATTGTCAGATTTTGAGCTAAAGTGTCCAGACAGGGATTTGATCCGGCGATCTTCTGATTTAGAAGTCAAGCACTACCAAATCGGTGAAGACAATAATTCTCAACCAGACTGGGCCTGGGTTCCCTATGCTCAATCACAAAAACATTTTCTTTTTTCCTTGAAATAAACCTTCTATATAATATATATATTTTATATTTCTATGTAATATTGAACACATCTTCAGGGTTAGCAAGTTTAAACATCAAATTATTTTAAAGCAAGTTGGGACTGCTGCCAAACTCCACTAAGGCATGTTACTAGGATAATAATGGCAATAAATTTGAACCATTCCTTGCTGCCAACCTAATGGAATTAAAGAGTCTACTGTCATTGTTAACTACAAAAATTGCATTGTTAACTATGAAATCAATTAAACATTTATAAGTTTTACTTTGACATTTCCAGAAATCTGGATGATGTAATTTATACGAAAAAAAAAACTCTCATCCAGCAATTCCACTAAATGAGAGCCAGGAGGAAATATATACAAGGCTCAGTTCCAGGCACTATTATTGGGTGGAGGCGGCGCTGGAGAAAGGGAGGGGGAGGAGGCAGAAAGTGGAAGACAATAGGAGGGAAAGATGAGGGGAGTACTTTCAGAATATATTTATATGGCAAATTAACTGTTGGGAAAATGGGTACCATAAAAATGAATCAATGCACTCAATGGAGTTCTAAAGCCTCTAAAATTCGATGTACTCCTACCTCCTGCCCATCTTTATCCAGGGTGTCTTCTGCATGATTTTTTACCATGGCAAGGAACGCCATGAGGCGGTGAAGCGTGTCACAATTACACGGAGGCAGGAGATAAATGAGAAGCTGCAAGGCACTGAGCTGTTCGTCCTGCTCCAGTACTAAGATGAAGAAAGACAGTTTCTGAGTTAAAGTGAATGTCACTGAGGTATAGTACAAAATGAGAACTGAAAGGACAGTGATCTTAATATTACTACATTATAACTCAATCACAAGTGAATTAAAAATTGCATGCAACATAAACTATGCACAACACTGGCTTTCCGATTGCAAATTGATGTAATCTATAGGTTTTGGACTCGCCTTTAATGGTTTGATGGGGAGCCATTTGGCTTGGAACAATAATCCTGTTCAGAGTACATCTCAGACTCCTTGCAAGTGGTCTTGTTATTTTGTGGCATCACAAGTGGATAGGTATTATAAGAAACATTAAAGCGGTCCAGAGCCAAATTTATGTGCAAGGATATTATCTAATCAATGTTGGTAGCCCTTGTAGTAGAATGAGGGTAGAGGGCCAGGCTGGTGATACCGAAAATCAGAGTCAAAATTAGAGTATTTACTTCAACCATTTCTACTCTGTTTTGCTTTAGGCGAATGTGATGTGCTCTCTGGCCTGTTGCACCACAGGAGAAAATCTTAAAGTTCTTGGAAATAAATCATTTTTCTATTATCAACAAATACACTAACATTGTAATTCAATAGCTACAAATTTTCCTTTTATTATCATAATTAGCTAGTGAAATCTACCAAAAACCTGGCAGCTGATTTTGATCCACTAAGGATATTGAGGGAATAAAATTGGGTCTGGACTGAAAAATTGGGTCAGGACTGAAAAATGAGCACCATGATCATGATGCATAGCTGACATGTGCTCGAAGGTAATGCAGACAGCACACAAACCAATGTTCGGCTGCAGGCCCCAGCAAGGAGCCCTGCCTTGTGCAAGACTAGCAACACTTAAAGCCAATCTGTACCTCTGCGGCAGGCCAGAGTGTACGCCCCAAGGTTCCCCAATGCAACACTGAAGGCCTTGGCGCTGGAGGCAAGCAGAAGCAGGGAGGTCCTTTTGCCTCAACGGGGTAGGAAGACCTCCAGAAAATTGCAGTCACTGCCAACAGTCTAGCTTGGTGAAGCTGGATACAATGCAGGAAGAAGCTCAACGACAGCCAGAGGAGAGGCGATAACAAAAGCATTTGCGGCTGGGGGAGAATTTGATCTGACTGGAACCATGGAGATCAGAACGAAGGCCAGAACTAAGATGAGCACCACTGCCTCTCAAATTTATTAATTTTATACAACTGCAAACTACCAAACATTTACAAAAGCTCAGACAGAGCAAGAAATCAAACAGCAATTAACCTGACTGAGGTTGATGATTGCTTCAAATAACATTGAAGACGGATGGGGGGGGGGGGGGGGGGGGGGTGGTGGTGGAAATCATTGCTGAACATGTGCTCAGCTATGTGTGCTTAACAGAGGGTGTTAACTTGAGTAGCATGGTCAAAAATGGCTGCACTCCCATCAAATTCACATTACACATTGACGGAAGTGAAACTCTGCCTACTCTGCATTCTTCCAGCATATGTTCTTAAATTGTCACACTAACACCTTCACCAACCATGTAAGGCGTCCATAGCAGAATGGAGCCCAACTTTGCATTCATTAATTCTGGAAATAAAATTCTCTTATTCCCAATTTACTTTATCCCATCACAGTACTTTCTTTCCTATCTCAACTTCCCTTCTGTTTCTCTCTTTCCCATTCTTTCCTTTTCCCTGTTTTCATCCTCATCAGTTTTCCTCCAGCCCTTCTATCTCCTGCCTCTCCAGTTTGGTTTTTTTCCTTCCCTTGTGTCTTCTTCTCTCCGTTTCTGTGCTTTGCATTTTCTCTAAATCAGGTTCTTCCCTGGTTCTCTTGCATGCTCTTTCCTTGCCCTTTTAATCTATTTCCCCCCTCCCCCTTTTCTTCCCATCCCACCACGACCCTTCCAACCCCCATCTCTTCTTGTGCAACTCTGACCAATCAGGAACTAGGAACAAAGCAAGTTGTTGAGGTCATCCAGCAAGAGGTACCACCAGGACAGTGAAGGACAAGGCTGCCTAAGCAGCTCAAAAGGATTTGAAAGAAAAAACAAATCTTTTAAAACTATGTACGAAATAGAAGAGATCCAACAGGAGATCATGGCAGCAGCAACAGCAGAAATGGGAGGAAAAGACTGGTGTCTTCAAAAGAATAGGCAAAAGGTTAGTGAGTAATACTTCTACCAGGAGATGTTCATAACTTCAAGTGCAACTTAAGTCCACCATTAGTATTAATGACCCAAGATTCATAGGTCCAACGGCATTATAAGATCCATGACAATGAGTCTATTAATCCACCATCTGGCTGTCAGTGTCACAAGACTAAACAAATAGAGCTAGCATTGCACATATTCACAGATCAGACAACATACATGTTCACAGATCAGACAATATAGGAGTCCTGACTTCAACCCAACCCATCTGGATTTGGTTGGACTCTAGATTTACAGTACACTGGAATGGAACTCCACAGAGGATGGGGTGAGAAACAGGCTTATGATCAGTTCCCATCGGGCAGCCTTGGTAAAAGCCAGTTAGGGTTAGGCATTCTGCTGCAATGTGGAACTTTTATGTAGTTTCAAGATTTAAAATGCAAACTTGTCAGTCCATTTTGCTTCATTAAACTGTTTGGGCATGGAGCTGCCTGGGTTCAATGCAATTTATTATAGTCTAAAGAATGCAAGTTCAAATCCCACAAAGCAGAATGAAACTTGAAATTCAGTTTAATCAAAATCAAGTAAGGAAAACATGGAATCAGTAAGAGCAAGTTATGAAAACCACTTGAATCGTAGACATGAACGTCCCTCCAATAGGCATAACCGTTTTACATCAAATGAAAGTGTAGTTAGTCGTTTTAAGTGCTCCCATTACCCATATGATGGCATAGGGCTTGTGTGAATGCATGAACTGGATGTGAAGCCTGAATTCAAAGCTGGAGCTTTCTCTCCTCTTGTTAGAAGCATCATGACAGTAGGATGTGGGGAAATAAAGGTATCCTGTCCGAAATATCGCCTGACCATCACTGGCTATGTAATCCTTCCCTGTCAACATCAGGGCCATTGAGTAGGCTGGTCTATATTCATAGAATCGTAGAATTTACAGTGCAGAAGGAGGCTATTCAGCCCATTGAGTCTGCACCGGCCCTTGGAAAAAGCCCTGGAAGAAAGAGACATAATCTCTTTAAATCTTATATGGCTTGACAGGGTAGATGCCAACAGGCTGGTTGGAGAGTCGAGAACTAGAGTCAGCCATTTAGGTCTGAGTTGGGCCAAAATTCTTCACAGAAAGCATTGAAACTTTGGAATTCCCTACTCCACAATTCTGGGGCACTCGATCAATGGGCAGGATTTTCCACATGCCCCCACGATACGTTTCACGGCAGCAGAGCGGCCTCTGCCATTGGGATCTTCTGGCCCTCGTCAATGTCAATGGGGTGACCCGGAAACCCACTGTAGGGGCTCACCATAGGAGACACCGGAAGATCCCACTGGTAGGAAAATTCTGGCCAGAGACTGAGATTGATAAATTTTTGGGCACAACGGGAATCAAAGAACAAAGGGAATATAGGCAGCAAAGTGGAGTTGATGTAGAAGATCAATCATGATCTTACTGAATGGTGGAGAAGGCTTGAGGAACCATTCAGCCACCACCTCCTCCTCCTATTTCTTATATTCACATATCTGGAGTGGAGCTTGAACCTTGCACCCTCTGACTTAGAGACAGGAATGGAACTACCAAGCCTACATGGTGATGTGATATCGATATCAATATTCTCCGCACAGCAGAAGAAAGATAAAAATACACCACAATATAGAGACATATAGGATAAGTAAAGATAAATATTGAATAATAATATCATCTTACAAAGTGTACTGATGAATGGAGTGTAGAGCTCTCTGGTGAGCAAAGGATCTGGTATATCTCTCAAAAATTCCTTCAGCAAAGCCCCAACATCATGTACACTGTGCTCCTCATCAAGGACAACATCTGCACCACGATCAAATTCCTCTCGCAACTGTAAGATGAAAAAAAGAGCACCAAAATTTAGACTCAAATGTAAAATCTGAATTTGGAAACAAAAATGTCAAAAGTAAGCATTATCCCAGTTTGAAAGGCTCAATATGCTATAGCAGAGTGATTGCTTTCAATAACTCAAATTAATTTAGCACCTTCAGCAAAATGACAATCATGGGGCACTTCAATGAAGCGTAAACAAACAAAAAGTGGTATCAATCCAAATGGGAACAGTTGGGACTGTACAGTGAAGGGTTAGCATCAGAAGATTTTTTTTTTAAAATAATTTTTATTCAACCTCATCCCCTCCCCTCTTCCCTAGTAGTTGATGGTAACCAGCTCCTTGGAATGTAAGGAGTGATTCAACTAAATGGGAACAAATTCCCATAGTGAGTGCATTTAGCCACATGTTTCCCTGCACTCGCAGTGCTATGCAACGCCACTCACATTAAATAAGGGGCGTCAGGGAAGGGGCAGCCGAGGCTGCATATAATCCCATTTTGTGCACTGAGAAGTTCCGCTCACTGGAGCGCCTCAGTATAGCGAGAGATCAGGGGCACTCGACGCGACCACTGACCGACCCCCACCCCCCGTCCCTCCAAGCCCCAATGCAGAATGAGAGCGTCCCCCTACCTCCACCCCGCAGCCTCACCAACATTGCGCAGGGCACTTGAATCCGATTGCCAGCACACAAAAAATGCCAGCTGGCAGTGTCACACTGGCAGTGCCAGACTAGCACTCAGTAACTTCATTGCAGTGTTAATGTAAGCCTACTTGCGGCAATAAAGATTATTATTATTATTATTATTAAGATACACTGTCAAAGGGTAGCACGTGGTGCAGTGGTCAGCACTGGGACTAAGGCGCTGAGGATCCAGATTCGAATCCCAGTCCCGGGTCACTGTCCGTGTGGTGTTTGCATATTCTCCCCCTGTCTGTGTGTGTTTCACCCCCACAACCCAAAGATGTGCAGGGTGGGTGGATTGGCGACGCTAAATTGCCCCTTAATTGGAAAAAAATAATTGGGTACTCTAAATTTATTTGAAAAAAAACATACACTGCCAAGTCGCCAAGCATTGCCAAAGTGCCAGACCGGCTGGGCCAGGGTGCCATCCTGCCCAAAGGATAGGCACCTGGGGACCATCAATCCCCTGGAAGACTCCCACGAGTGCTGTTCCGCCTGATCCCCGTTTGTGGAGACCAGTACTGAACGGCGCTCATCCAAAGTCTCCTAGGCAAAAGGAAGAGATCCCAACACCTTGGGTACCCAGAGAAACTGTATATTGGTTCTAATAAGACTTTCCAAAAGGTGAGCCATCCCACAATGGGAGGGATTTACATCCCACGTCTTGTGAGATTGAGTCCGATCTCAAGGCGTTGTGAGCTGGGTAGATCCCGGGAGTGGGGTCTCCCCGTTTCTATCATCCACACTGCGCCGCAGCAAGCTGCTTTTTGGGCACAGCATGACCATTGAATTGTGCCCGTAGCATAAACAAACCCCATCTCTTATGGAACCCCTCACTCGCCACCCTCAAGAGCAAATTTCACCTTTTCCAAGTACAAGAAACAACAATGAAAAGTTTGAAAGTTAATGCGAAAATAGAGTTATGGCATAGGGCCACTGGAAGTGGGATCAGGTAGTGGCTTGATAACTGATGCTACACAGGCTGCAGAAGTACATAATACAAGCAATTGCCTTGGTTCTTATCAAGAGAGAGCTATTTAATTTGGAAAGAGAGAGAGGCTGTTGCAAGGATAGATCGCATTACTACTAGCCTGGCTGCTGAACAGCATGTAAACTTGTGATGAGGAAGGAAAATTGCAGCAATTCTGGCACAATTCTTCCAGATTCACTGAACATTGGAGTGATGCCAGCGGGCAGCAGAACAGCAGACGATACTCCCAATTTTTAAAAGAATGTCAGCAAAATTGACTGAGGAAATTATAGACCAGCAAGTTTGATGTATATTGTAGTTAAAGTCACGGTGACATTAAGGATATAAAAATGGAGCACCTGGATGACAACAACAAAAAAAAACAAAGATAGTCCACACATCTTGTCAATCTAACAAACTTTTTTGAGGCAAAGAAGTCTGATGGAAATGGTGTGTTTGGATTCCAATAAGAAATTTGATGCAATTCTGAGAAGACTGCAACTGAAATTAAAGAAATAAGTAATCTGGAACTCAATAAAAGTAAATTATGATTGATATAAAACCGGTTGATCAAAAGAACACAAAGGGTGGTGACACGGGCATTGTCAGCAGCCTGGGGGAATGTTACCTGTGCTGTACCACAGACGTCTGTTACGATCAGACAATGTTACCTTCTTTTCTATCCATTTGCGGCTAGGCTAGCATTTATTGTTCGTACCTATTTGCCCTCGAGAAGGTGGGGGTGAACTGCCTTTTTGAACCATTGCAGTCCCCGAGGCGCGGGTACACCTCAGTGCCGTTCGGGAAGGAGTTTCAAATATCTTCATAAATAAAATGGAACTAAGATTTAGAAACACAGTATCCAAATTTGCAGATAATACAAAACTAATGAAAGTGGTAGACTCCAAAGCTGAAAAGAAATAAGCTACTGGAGGATATTTGATAATTGGAGAGGCAAGTGGCAGATGAAATTGGACGTGGAGAAATGCGAAGTACTTTACGTGTGGGGAACAAAAATCCAGGAAACAATTATTTTCTTTCCGATTTCGTAGCGTGCATAGAAAAGTGAGAGATCGAAAGTTTTGATTGATAATAAACTGAAGCCATCACAGCACTGTTTGTTTGTAGTGCGTAAAGCAAATAAAACATTGGGATAGAATAAAAAGGTTAATTATTAAAGTGAAATCATTGATGAGACTGCACTCAATACTGCATAAAGTTCTGGTCACCATAGGACAAAATGGATGTTGCAGGTCTGAAAGGACATTGAAGAGATCAAGCAGAATGATTGGGGGTATGGAGGGATTTGTTAATGAGGAGTTTGTATGCAAATTGGACATATTCTCACTCGATAAGAGGTGACATAATTGCTCTTTTTAGGATTCTGCAGGGACTAGTTACGTAGATCACGGTTACTCGAGGAAGATATTAGGAAATTGGGTCCAGAACTGGAATCGAAAATGTGAGTTATAAGGAGAGGCTGAATAGTCTGGGACTTTTCACCCTGGAGTGTAGGAGGCTGAGGGGCGATCAAATAAATGTCTATAAAATAATGAGGAGCATAGATAAGGTAGATGGTCTACATGTTTTCCCAAAAGTAGAGGAGTCTAGAACTAGAGGGCATAGGTTTAAGGTGAGAGAGTCTATCAGCTCCTCAGAAATATTGGACACCCTACCCTCAACCACTCCTTAACTCGCTAGCACCTTATCCTGGAATCCCAAGGGCAGAAGATCGGGAAAGGATGACACCTGCTTCTTCCCAAAGTCTCATACCTGTAAGTATCTGAACCCATTCTGACTGGGCAGCTCATATTTCTCCTCCAGGTCCTCTTAAGCTCGCAAAGCTGCCCCTCCAGAAAACAGGTCCCAAACCACTCGATCTGTGCCTATTGCTACCCCCAAAACCTCGTGTCCAACCCGGTGTGAAGGGCAGCCACCACCACTGGGCTCGTGGAGTACTTGGCCAGCGAGAACAGCAGAGGCGCAGTCAACAATGCCATTAAACACTTACCCCTCCAAGAAGCCATCTCCATCCTCCCCCACGTCGATCCCTTCCCCACTACCCGCTTCATCACCATAGCGATGTTTGCTACCCAGTAATAATTCATTATGTTTGGCAAGGCCATCCTGCCCCTCCACCCTCGCCCCCGTTTCGACATCGCCATTCCTCTCATCTTCATGCTCAGCCCCAAATGAAAGACTCATCCTATCCACCCTTTCTTAGCCTTGTCTGATCCCCGATCTTCACGTGTGTTTCTTGCAAAAAGGCCACGTGTGCCTTCAAGCTCCTCAAGTGCGCGAGCACACACGACTGTTTGACTGGCCCATTCAGCCCACTCCCATTCCATATGACCAACCTGGTCGAGAGGCACCATCCCCCTCTCCTATACAAACCAGCTGGCCACCCCTCACTGCTCTTCCATTAACTAGTCCACACAGACAGCCCCTGTCCGAGGCTCTTGAGCCTCCTACCCCCCCCCCCCCCCCCCCCGATTCCCCTTTCCCGCTCGAAACCTCCATTACACAAACAACAATGAAACAAAAAAAAAAGGTGCACTCACCCTTGACGCTCCCCAAACATCCCACCACCAAACCCAACAAAACATCTGAAAGGAGAGAAGATCTCCAACAACCAACAAATGAAAAAGACAGAAAAAGCAAACATCTCCTCACACCTCCTCCACAGTTCAATGTCCTCTTTCTCCTTCCAGTCCATTGTCTCTTAAAAATTCCATTGCCTCCTCTGGTGTCCCAAATTAATGTTATCGGCTGTTAAAAGTCACCCAGAAGCGGGCCGGGTACAACATCCCAACTTCATCCCCTTTTTAAAGAGGACAACCTTCATCCGATTGAACCCGGCTCTCCTCTGCGCCAGGTCCGTTCCCAGGTTCTGGTACACTCGAAGCCCGTTCCCTTCCCAGGTGCACCTCTTTGGCTGCCTCGCCCATTGCAATATCATCTCCTTATTCAGGATTCGGTGGAGACACACCACCATTGCCTTCGGCTCATTCACCGGCAGCTTCCTGGTCGAACTCCGGGGGCTGGTCAAAGGTCTTCTCCAGCATCTTGGCTACATATGAGCCAGCGTCTGCTTCCTCGATGCCTTCAGGCATCCCCACGATTCTTAGATTTTGTCTCTGGGAGCCATTCTCCATGTCCTTCACCTTCTCCTTTAACCGCTTCTGGGTCTCACGCATCAATCCTATTTCGGCTGCCAACGCCGCAAGCTGCTCCTCGTGCTCCCCCACCGTTTACTGCACTTTCCAAATAGCCTGACCCTGGGACTCAAGCCTCTGTTCCACCCAATCAATTCCCACTTTTAATGGTTCCACCACCTTGGCTAGGTCTTCATGGGCTTCCCTCCTCTGCCGGCTGACCTTCTCATTCAAGAAGTACACCAGCTGCTTCGTTAACCACTGGTCGATAGGGCTGGCCCTTTACTCTCCACCATCTTGACCTGTGGTGCATAAAATACTCTTGCTCCAACCTCTCTCTTCTTTTTGACCCATGTCCGTTCCATGGATCCATCCACCAGCTCCATCACAAGTGGGGAAGAGGCCCAGAAAAGCCACCTCGAGCGGGTGCTGCCAAATGGGTGACTCCATGGCTGCCACCAGAAGTCATGTCTGCATCTGTTGTAGACTAATGACTGACTTTGATTGCCAGCATTAACCAGCAACCCCTTTGTCATTGGATCATGCAATTATCAAAATAGTAGAAGATGAACTAGATAGGCGTGATCTTCTTTTGTCTAATCGTTCCTACATTAGCATGTTAGGGCATGCTTATAATAATAATCTTTATTATCACAAGTAGGCTTACATTAACACTGCAATGAAGTTACTGTGAAAAGCCCCTAGTCGCCATATTCCGGCGCCTGTTTGGGTACACAGAGGGAGAATTAAGAATGTCCAATTCACCGAACAGTACGTCTTTCGAGACTTGAGGGAGGAAACCAGAGCACGCGGAGGAAACCTGCATTGACACGGGGAGAACGTACAGACTCCATACAGTGACCCAAGCCGGGAATTGAACCTGGGACCCTGGAGCTGAGAAGCAACAGTGCTACCCAATGTGCTTTAAACGTGGAACAAAGATTAAGATTTGATTATGGTAATGAAATAAAATAGTGACTATTCTGTGAAAACATATTATTGATACAACAGTCACTACAACTACACTGAAAGAATTTCTATGATACACTTCACATCTCGATGCAGAAAACCATTTCCAGGCACAAATTCCATTTGGCATTTCTAAGTATCAACAAAAGGGAGAGGCAGTTTTGTACAGGCAATAAAAAAAAATTACCAATGTTAAATTAGAGCAAAATAATAGGTAACTTCAAATCTCACATATTGGATGTGTGTTTGATTATGCTCATTTGGAGAGCTTTGGAATGTGTTGTTACATGTAAGGTGCTATATACAAGGGCCGTTTGTTTTTGGTAGTGGTAAGAAACAGAGAAGAGCAAAGAAAGCAAGCGGAGAAGAACTTTTATTGTAGCACTATGAATGTTTCTAAAAATGCATTTAAAAAAAAAATTTAAAGTACCCGATTCTTATTTTTTTCCAATTAAGGGGCAATTTAGCGTGGCCAATTAACCTACCCTCGACATCTTTGGGTTGTGAAGGTGAGTTCCACGCAAACACGGGGAGAATGTGCAAACTCCACATGGCCAGTAACCCAGGGCCGGGACCGAACCCGGGTCCTCAGCACTGTGATGCAGCAGTAACACTGCATTTCTAATTCTGCACACCTATCACCAAATGAATCAAGTTAGATTCTCATCTGCTCAATGGAACATTTTGCTTCCTGATGGAATTGCAGACCATACTCACCAAACTGAACCAGTTGATTTGAGTAGTAATACACCAACAAACATCTAGTTAAAGTACAGCTCTGCGGCACGTATGTTTACCTTTTGGGTTGTCTGTTGCAAAGCATTTTGAAACTACAAAATTACTTAAATGAAGAGATAAATCACAGCAATATTCAATCACAGATTACTATGAGGAGGAATTTCAATATTATAAATGTTGTTTCTGCAGGCAGAGGAGATCATGTATATGAATCGATGGAACTATCCGGAAGTACTTCTAGAATGTTCCTTTATGACCAATGAAAAACAAATTGGTGTTCCTTACCTGTCTTACCCTTTTCTTTGAACTTCCAACTCTGAATATTCCTACTGTTTGAAGAGCTGCAGAAAGATAGATAAATAATTATACATCACTGCCTTGCACAACTTTATGGCAGAAAAATATTTAACAGATTGTACACACAGACAAAAAAATGGTGCACATCAGACCCATAACTGATCAGAAAAAAAAAATAAGGAATTTGAGATAAATCATTAGATTTTCAAGAGAGTATATTGGAAGGATTTTTAGGCATTAATTGGTTGGACTTTGAAAGACCCCAAAATTATTTGTGAAAATTATTTTCTTTAACTTGGTCTGGTGATGTGAGTGATGCAGGCAAGACTGGATATATTATCAGAAAAGGTGACAATGGGCGTATTTGTACAACTCTCCAGTTATTGGGGTAGCGATTCTCCTATAATGCTGTTATGCAAGGAATTTCAGGATGCTGACCTAAAAACAAAGGGATGGCAATGTATGCCCAAGTCACGTTGGCATATGACTTGATGGGGAACTTGCAAATTCTGGTGCAATTTGTCATCTCAAGAATGAATGTTATCCAAAACCCCTCTGTAGGCCATCATAGACTCTTGAAAAAACAATTCCTGACCTTATGGTGGAAAGAACATTGATGAAGTTCAAACCACTTTTCCAAGGAGATACTGCAATCATCTCTTGGAGCACGGTTGAGTGGATCAGCTTGTTATTCGATAAATAAGACTCCTATTATTGGTTTGCATTAACCTCTATTTTGCCGTGGCTATATGTGTTCAAATGCTGCATTGAAGTCAAGAGCAGCCTCTGTCACCCTCTCCTCTGGAATTCAGCCATGCATCAAAGGCATCCATGTATGCAGTAAAGTCTGGAATTTGGTGGTAGTGGCAGAATCTGAACATCAGTGATGAGATTAATGATGGCATTATTTGATAACACTATTAATGACTCTTTCCATCAATTATTGGCAGAGGCTGCTAGGCAGATTAAATATATCCTGTGTTTTGTGGATAAGAAATACTTTTTCACATGGTTATATACATACCAATTGTAATAGCTGTATTGAAATGGTTGAATAGGGAGAAGTTAGTTCTGGTATGCAGCTCTATTGCCCTACAGCCAGAATACAGTTACAGTTCATAAACTTAATCCAGATGCACTCATTTCTTAACATCACACAAAGCTGACATTTAGGATATTGGGGATGGACTGAGTGGAACCATTCACTTAGCACTTGTAGCGGAAGATGCTTCCTTGTACTCTTGGGCTACGAATGTAGGATCAGCAGTAGTCCTTGCTGTCCCTTCAGCCTATTCAGCCATTTAAATAGGTTACGGTTGATCTCTGTCTTAATTCTACTCACCTACCTTTGGTCTACATCTCTTGATTCTCTTGTTCAACAAAGATCTGTCAATCTCAGATTTAAACATTTTAATTGACCCCAAGAAATCACAAAGCATTTTGCAGAGAGTTCCGGACTTTCAATACCCTTTGTCTGAAAAAGTGCTTGCTGATTTAACTGATGTGTGATGGCTTACAGGATCAATACATTGAAGGAAGCTGGGCTCCTCCAACCAGAATAATGTACCTTCATTTCTCTCACTCCATCATCATTACAAGAGTCTTTTTTACATCCACCAGCATACCCAAATGTGACAAATGTCACAAACAGTTCAGACCTGTGCCACTTTGATCTGGTATCTGGCACATATAAAAGAAATGGTCTTGAACAAACTACCTACGTCACTTAATTATTGATTAATTCTTGTGGTTTGCCCCGTAAGACACATTTTAAGTTCACTTCCAATTACACAAAAATATTCCATGTATCTTTTACCCACACCAAAAGTGACCTAGAACATTAGGAATGATTATTAGAGCAATATTTACCATACTTTTCTAGATGCTGGCAACAGCTGTCCACTAATCTAGGCACCTGGCGATAAATAGGATTTAGGCTTAGCTTTTTGTCTCTTTGTTTTTCTTTCTTATTTGGGACTTCTGTTGGGAGCGAAAGCTGCAACGCTTCTAATAATCGAGAGTGATCATCATCCAGGTCGGTGATGGAATCCACAGACATTCCACCCTGCAGAAAAAATATAAACATGGTAGAGGTGAAAGAGTGAAGTGACCTAGAAGGACAGAGAGTAATATGTCAAACCTGAGTGACGTTTGACCCCAGTTATGATATTTTGTAAATGTAGTAAAGTCTGAAGACTATTGAAATCTGCTTAAAAGAAACATACCGAGGGTATGCAAGTGGTTATTAGTTTACAGGCTTGTGGAACACTGGTCAGGTTCAGGCCCAGCCTGCAAGAAATACATTAGAGATCAAATTCCTGCATGGTATCATGAAAGAGGAATTTTAACAGGGAAAGTTCTAACTATATGCACCTATATGTGTGCAAGGATTCAGATGGAGGCTTGTTCAACTGTAGATTGGAGTTTTTGGCTCAGACTTCTTTTCCACTTCCCCAGGGTTACTATTGGGCACTAGCTGAAATGTGCCTATTTTTAACGGATTTTGGAACCGCAATTGTGATGGGTAGGCAGAGCAGGTTCACTATGAAGGCACCACCTGCCATATGGGTAAAAGGCCACCCCCCACGACTGCACACCCACAGATGAACTAGTCCAAATTTCTAGGTCTATATTATAGTTTCTTTCTGCACGGCACATCCAGGATGTTAAAGAAATTCTACCTGCATTTTGTAGGAATCTCACTTGGCTGTTGCATACAGCAGCACAGGTATCCAAAAATGCAAATTTCTCCAGACCAGCTGAGAAAAAGCAGATTTTGGTATCCATGTACAAAATTTAGTACAGTTTCTCAATTTCAGTTGTGTTTATCTAACTGATTCAATCTGCACAAATCCAAACATTGTGCATATTATTCTGAACGACTCAATGCCCTAACCTTTTCTACTATTTAAATGATTGTGCTTGATCTAACATGATTTGCCTGCTTTAAATGTTGGACGCAAATCCAATATTAGCCTCAGGCATACTCGAGGTTTGGGAGTTAAAACTAAAGTAAATTGAATTAAAAGATACAAGTGTCCCTCCCATCAGTCAGAATCTATTTTAATGAACCAATTTATATCAAATACTGGTGTTTATCTGATCCTCATCCTATTTCTGGTTGGAGGACCTTCCTGCACATAAATTAGCTTCCATCTTCCTTACAACAGTGATTACATTTCAAACTATTACATTGGTTGTAAAGTGCTTTGGGACCTGCTCAGAACGTGAAAGGTGCTATATAAATGCAAAGTGTAATGAGAGGGGAGGAAGGGGGGGGGGGGGGGGGGGGGGGAGAAGAGAGGCAGTCGCATAGTGGTGGTGTTATTGGATTAGTAATTCAGAGGCCCAAGGACAATATTCTGGCAGCATGGATCCAAATCCTGCCACAGCAACTGGTGGAATTTGAAAGCAATTCAGCAATCTGGAATTAAAAAGCTAGTCTCAGTAAGAATGATCGTGAAACCAATGTTGATCATAAAAATCCATATGGTTCACTAATGTGGCCTACAGCAATGTGATTGACTCTTAAATACCCCCTGAAATGGCTGAACACCCTGCTCAGTCTCACCAATGAAACCAGACAGCCACCCAGCATCGACCGAGGCACCATAAACCACAACGGCAAACCCAGCTCTGTCCACCTGCAATGTCCTCCTGCCAAATGGGAGATGCTAGTCAAGCAGCAGCCTGACATAGTTATACTCACGCATTCATCCCTTATCGACAATGTCCCAGACATCACCACCACAGGGTGTGCCTGTGGATTAAGGCGGATTAACAGGGTTCCTGGGGAGTTTTTAAATAAGAAACATTGGGCTTGACCTACCCAAATGGGAATAGAGTCACATTGCGGCACGATTTGCCGGGTTTTTCCCAGCGCTCAGAGTGCCGAGAGACACTACGCCATTGAACAGCATTCGGGTACATCGGGGCCTCAGCAGCGAATGCTCGGCTGAGGCCGCACGCAGTCCCATTTTCTACACTGAGGAGCGCCACTCGCCAGAACTCCTCAGTGCAGGGAGAGAACGGGACCCATTTCTAAATGGCGTCCTGATCTCTATACCCCCAAACGTCACTCAAGCCCCAAATCTTCTGTACGGGGGGCCCAGACCCCCCCCCCCCCCCCCCCCAACACACATGCAGTGCACCCCTGGGCCTGATGTCGTGCAAAAAATGCTATCTTGGCACTTTGGCAGTGTCAACCTGGCACTGTGGCAGTGCCCTCTGGCCACTTGGGAAGTGGCAAAGTGGCAGGCTGGTACCCAGGTGGCACTGCCAGGGTGCCCAGGTAGTACTCTTGCTCACCCTAGGTCTCCAAAGTGAGGGGATTAGATCCCACACCTTGGTTAGATCTCGGGAATGCATATTAGAGTCAGACTAGCTGACTCACTCTAATATGCACATTTGCCAGAAAATGATGCTGCCCCCAGTGGGCAGGATTCAAATCACAATGTCTCGCAAGATTGCATCAGATCTCACGAGGTGTGGCACACCGGGTAGATCCTGGAAGAGAGATCTCCCGGCATCTAACAGCCGCATTGCTTTTCTGGTGCAACGCGGTTGGTAGATCCCGCATATTGTCTTCAGCTTAGTAAGGTGATCTAACTAAGAGTACCAGGCATTGCAGTAGAGAAGCCGAGATTGTTATGTTAGTTCCTGGAAGTCAAACCATGAAGCGAGTTGCTGAAGACTTTAGCTAGAAATCCTGCATTGTTCTGACAGGATTCAGGTCTATCTCTTAAAACAGTCGTAAAGAACATCACTTAAGCAATTATGCCTGGGTCTGCTAACTCAATTTAAAAATTGATGTTGACCTGAGGTGAGTTTGTTTGAGTGGAAGTTAAGACAACAATTAAGGGTTATTGTGTCACTGTTTTGATTAGCATTGTTTAAGAGGTAACTGTTGTCTTGTGTGATGTTAAAAATTGCTGACTGTGTCAGCAGTAAAGTTTGTTCTGATACACCATATCCCTATTTTGCATGAAATTGCTCCTTGAGTGAGGTATCCTTTCCTCAGTTTTACAAAACTAAATTGGGGTTTGTGTCCAGTATCCTAGCCACTGTTAGAGTCTGGTCCGGGATCGTAATACTGGGGTTACCATTGACCAGAAACTGAACTGGACCAACCATATAAATGTTGCAACTACAAGAGCAGGTCAGAGGCTGGGAATTCTGCAGTGAGTAACTCGCCTCCCGATTCTCCAAAGCCTGTCCACCACCTGCAAGGCACAAGTCAGGAAAATGATGGAATACTCTCCACTTATCTGGATGTGTGCAACGCAACAAGACTCAAAGAAGCTCAACACCATCCAAGACAAAGCAGCCTGCTTGATTGGCACCCCAACCACTATATTAAACATTTACTCCTTCCACCACCGATGCACTTTTTAAAAAAGAAGGGAGAGGTAAAACTGGGAATTGTAGACCGGTTAGCCTGACATCAGTGATGGGGAAACTGGAGTCAAATATTAAGGATGAAATAACTGAGCAATTGGAAAGTGGGGACAGGATTGGTCAAAGTCAGCATACATTCACTAAAGGGAAATCATGCTTGACAAATATGCTGGAATTTTTTGAGGATGTGACCAGGAGAGTGGAGAAGGATGAACCAGTGGATGTTGTGTATCAGGACTTTCAAAAGGCTTTTGACAAGATCCCACACCAGAGATTGGTGAGCAAATTTAAAGTTCATGAATTGACATGGATAGAGAACTGGTTGGCAGTTGGGAAGCAGAGAGTGGGAATAAACGGATCCTTTTCAGAGAGGCAGGCAGTGACTATTGGGGTACCACAGGCTTCAGTGCTGGATCCCAGCTGTTCACAATATACATTAATGATTTGGATGAAGGAATTGCACGCAATATCTCTCCAAATTTGCAGACGACACTAAGAGGCTGCAGGGTGCCTTGGACAGGCTGGCTGAGGAAACTGAAGAGAAAGGTTGCTTGTGCATGATTTTACTGTTATTCATCTGTTGTCTTGTACATATTTACTGTTAATAAATTGTTTATAGCTTTAGCTATAAGTGTTCTTGTAATAAATCAGGTCATCCGACAAGAACATTATATGGTACCAGGACTGGAAGGCATTAAACAATGAGAAAGCCTGCCACAGAGATTTGAAGATCTTGCAGAATGCAGAATTATCAGCATGGAGTCATTGAAGCCACCAAAGAGTCTCAGCGTTCATGATAATGTTGACAGCAACCGGCAAGTGTTTAAACAACAATTAATCTGTTTCTTACTGCAGTAAATTTAGGAGATCAATCAGATTTGCGCAAGGTAGCGATGCTCAAAATAGCAGCAGGGCTCAAAGTAATTGATGTGTTCAATACGCTTAAATTTGCAAAAGATGAAGATAGTAAAAATTTTAATAACAATAATCTTTATTGTCACAAGTAGGCTTACATTGCAATGAAGTTACTGTGAAAAGCCCCTAGTCACCAAATCCAGCGTCTGTTCGGGTACACAGAGAGAGAATTCAGGATGTCCAAATTACTTAACAGCACGTCTTTCGGGACTAGTGGGAGGAAACCCAAGCAGACACGGGGAGAAGGAGCAGACTCCGTCCAGACAGTGACCCATCCGGGAATCGAACCTGGGACCCTGGCTCTGTGAAGCCACAGTGCTAACCACTGTGCTACCGTGCTGCCTATGAAGTAATTTGAAGATTTGATGCCCATTGTAGACCCGGAAAGATTTACAAACACTATGTGATTAGATCATGTTTACAGAAGACAGGGGAGTCCATAGATCAGTTCATCACTGATTTAAAGTTAAAAGCTAAGATTATACTTGGTGTAAATGAAAATAAGCTGAGGGAACGGTTGCTGTGGGAATCGGAGCTGCCTTTGGAACAAACAGTTAAGATTTGTCAGGCTCAGGAGCTAGCAGCTCAGCATTCTGAAATTTGTCTCCGTCATGGCGGCGTATTCTCAGAGGAGGAAAATCTGGTTGCCGCCCTTTTTCCAAAAAGGAAGGAAACTTGCAAAAAAAGGCAGGCAAGTTTCTGCAGCTCCTTGCATACCAACAAACAGGTTAAAGACCAGGACAAAGTATTTCTGCATAAAATATGTCATCAAAGGCAAAACCTAAGGCAGTGCCCAGGGTTTGGTAAGTTTTGCAAAGTAAAAAATCACTTTGCTCAGAATTGTTACTCAAAGCTCAACCCCAGTCCAGTCAACACAATGGAAGACATAGTATTCACTGATAAAAACATCATTGTTTTTTGGAGCAATAACACAGAAGAAATTTTTTTTGGAGGCATCAAAAAAATTTACCAGCACTTAGAAAAATGCAAACTGATACTCCATTTAAAACAAATGAGGTTGATGAGGACAAATGGCTGATACCAGTGGTCCAATTAAAGTTAGACACTGGTGCCAAAGGCAATTTAATCAGCATGACATATTTAAAAAATCTAAACATTCAGCCGATTAGAAGAAATCACCAAATATCTCAGAGATTATAATGGCTCAAGTAGTAAATGATATGGTGCTTTGTGACCTGCTTGTGTGGTGGTGAAGGACACAGTTTATTCCATCCCATTCTATATTGTCTCCGAGGACATGGATTCATTATTAGGTGATCAGTCTTGTGAAGAATTAGGGCTAGTGCAGTTGGTATATAGGATCCACAATGTATTGGAGCAACACGCCAACGATTGGGAGAACATTATCAGCAACAGCAATGTGTTCACAGGTTTTGGTACACGACCATTCACCTCCAAGATACAACTCAAATAGGATGCAAAACCTGTGATACAGGCACCAAGAAGAGTACCTGCATCTCTTCGGGATTGTCTTAAAAAGGGAGCTAGACAGAATGACAAAATTAGAGGTTATCAGAAAAATGGTTCATGTAAAGAAAATGAATGGCGATACGCGTAAATGCATGAATTCTAACGATCTTAATGAGAATATCAAAAGAGAACAATTCAAATATCAAAGCATGAGGAAATCATATCGGAGATGGCTGGTGCACAATTTTTTTACGAAACTTGACACATCTCAGGGTTTCTGGCAACTAAAGCTAGAGGAACAAAGTACAAAATACCGCATTTTTAATACGTCATTTGGACAGTACTGCTTCCTGAGGATGCCGTTTGGCATAATTTCGGCAGCAGAAATTTTTTACCGTGCGATGGAGCACAGAGTCGAAGGCACGAAGGTGAAAGTTTGTTCATGGATGATATTGTTTGGGTTCAACCATAGAAGAGCACAATACAAGGGTGCTTAAAGTTTGATCGAGCGTCAGGAGAAAAAGGCTGAACTCAAAAAGTAAAAGTGCCAATTTGGAGCAACTGAGGTCACATTTTATTCCTAGGGGATAATCTCTCATTGCATGGCATTGACCCTGACAAGGACAAAATCCAAGCAATTCTCAATATGCCAAGGCCACACGACAATAGAGCCATCTTAAGAATGAAGGGTATGATCAATTTTATAGGGAAATTCATTCCAGACATGTCAGTAAAAACAATACATCTATGTGATCTCCTGCACAAGACAAAGGATTTCCTTTGGCCTGAGCAAGATGAGCAAGAAGTTCACGACTTCACTAACCACCACGTCAGTGTTCACATTTTTTGACTCGGCTAAGCAGATTAAAGTGTCAACAGACGCGTCCATAGATGGTCTCGGAGCAGTTCTTCTGTAACTCAAGCATGACAATTGGAAACCAGTCATATATGCATCATGATCCATGACAACAACAGAGCAGAGGTACCCTCAAATCGAAAAATAATGCCTGGGTTTAGTTGTAGGCTTGGTGAAATTCCACAACTACGTCTATGGGCTCCAACTTTCACAGTTGAGACAGATTATCGTCCTTCGGTTAACATCATCAAAATAAATCTCAACCAGACGTCTCCGCCCATTCAGAGGTTGATGATGAAGTTACAATGCTATGACTTCAATCTCATCTACACGCCAGGCAAATATTTGTTCTTCGCAGATGCATTATCGAGAGCGCCGATGCAAAGTATTGGTGGTGAGATTGCGGAGGATGTAGACCTGCATGTCAATCTAATTTCCACACTACTACTGTACCAGTATCATATGCAAAACTACGCGAAATCCAAGAAGAGACCAGGAAGGACCAAACGCCTCAAGATGTTAGAACATAAGAGAACATAAGAACTAGGAGCAGGAGTAGGCCATCTGGCCCCTCGAGCTCCACCATTCAATGAGATCATGGCTGATCTTTTGTGGACTCAGCTCCACTTTCCGGCCCGAACACCATAACCCTAAATCCCTTTATTCTTCAAAAAACTATGTATCTTTTATCTTAAAAACATTCAATGAAGGAGCCTCTACTGCTTCACTGGGCAAAGAATCCCGTAGATTCACAACCATTTGGGTGAAGAAGTTCCTCCTAAACTCAGTCCTAAATTTACTTCCCCTTATTTTGAAGCTATACCCCTAGTTCTGCTTTCACTCGCCAGTGGAAACAACCTGCCCGCATCTATCCTATCTATTCCCTTCATAATTTTATATGTTTCTATAAGATCCCCCCTCATCCTTCTAAATTCCAATGAGTACAGTCCCAGTCTACTCAACCTCTGCTCGTAATCCAACCCCTTCAGCTCTGGGATTAACCTAGTGAATCTCCTCTGCACACCCTTCAGCACCAGAATGTCCTTTCTCAAGTAAGGAGACCAAAACTGAACACAATACTCCAGGTGTGGCCTCACCAGTATCTTATACAATTGCAGCATAACCTCCCTAGTCTTAAACTCCATCCCTCTAGCAATAAAGGACAAAATTCCATTTGCCTTCTTAATCACCTGTTGCACCTGTAAACCAACTTTTTGCGACTCCTGCACTAGCACACCCAGGTCTCTCTGCACAGCAGCATGCTTTAATATTTTATAATTTAAATAATAATCCCGTTTGCTGTTATTCCTACCAAAATGGATAACCTCACATTTGTTAACATTGTATTCCATCTGCCAGACCCTAGCCCATTCCCTTAACCCATCCAAATCCCTCTGCAGCTTTCCAGTATACTCTGTACTTTTCACTTTAACACTCATCTTAGTGTCATCTGCAAACCTGGACACATTGCACTTGGTCCCCAACTCCAAATCATCTATGTAAATTGTGAACAATTGTGGGCCCAACACTGATCCCTGAGGGACACCACTAGCTACTGATTGCCAACCAGAGAAACACCCATTAATCCCCACTCTTTGCTTTCTATTAATTAACCAATCCTCTATCTATGCTATTACTTTACCCTTAATGCCATGCATCTTTATCTTTATCTTAGGAGGAACATCTACTCTCACTCGCCCAGAGGTCAATGTATAGAGTTCTACAATACAAGATCTGAATTCAATATCGTTAATGGAGTGGTATTTCGTTTCAACACTGGAGTCAGGCTGCAATCTCTTCACAAGGATGTACTAAAGAGTATACACAAAGGATATGTTGGGATTGAAAAATGTAAATGGAGAGCTCATGGCTCTGTTTACTGGCCAGGTATAAACCAGGATATTGAAAGGATGGCCAGTTGTTGTGATACATTCCAGACGCATTGTTGAAAGCAAACAAGAAAACCTATGCAAATACCCGATTTACCGACAGCAGAAAGTAGCTATTGATCTCTTTCACCCACGAGGGAAAGATTATTTAATGATCATGGACTATTTTTCAAACTATCACAAAATGGCTCTACTGTCAAGTATAATGGCAAGCAGTATTATACAGCATACCAAGTCAATTTTTGCTAGACACGGAATGCTGCAAGTCGTCATGAGTGACAATGGTCCTAGTTTTAGCTGTAAGTGGCAACATGTCGCAGTCATGTATGATTTCAATCACGTCGCGTTGAGTCCATTGTACCCTCAAGCCAATGGAAAAGCCAAAAAAGGTGCACATATTGTTAAGCAATTGCTGAAAAAAGCAATGGACAGCCAATCTAATCCATATCTTGCACTATTGAGTTACAGAGCGTCACCATTGTCACATGGTAGATCACCAGCAGAGTTACTCATAAATAGAAGGTTGCATGCACATTTCCATACTTGGCAAAGGCGGAGGAGAATGCAGTGATACTGCAGGAAATGCAAAACATTAAAGAGAAACAAAAGTAGTTCAATGATAGAGTGTCTAGAACTTTATCACCTCTGAGTATTGTGAGAATAGAAGATTCATGAAGTTGGTTGAGAAAAGCCATGGTACTTGAAAAAGTGGCACCTCGTTCTTAAAATGTACAGACAGAGGATGGGTTGGTCTTAAGAAGAAATCATCGCGCACTCTTGAAAAACAGAGAAGACTTTCAAACAATAGAATCAACGCAAGCTGCAGTGTCAGATAGTTCAGCAGTTCCTGATCATCAGAATGTCATGGAGAACATCGAATCTACAAGTTCTGAGCAGCAAGGTCAAACTTTGAGAAGATCAACCACTGTCAGAAGAAATATATATATTTATATACAGACACACACACACATACATATGAATATTTGTTAAACCAGTTTTTAAAATTAAAAAAATTAATACTGTTGCCCATGAGATCACATGTAATGTTTTAATTTATTATTTCAAAGGAAAGGGGATGCGTGATATCATGGTTGTGTTGTAATTCACCGACTGGTCACCTGTAGTCTCACTAGTATATAAGTGAATGCTAAAGTCAGCTGACCTCAGACGGCTGCACGAAGCTGAAGAGAAAGGTTGCTTGTGCATGATTTTACTGTTATTCATTTGTTGTCTTGTATAAAGTTTGCCCACAGTTATTGTTAATACATCGTTTGAAGCTTTAGCTACAAGTGTTCTTGTAATAATTCAGGCCATCTGACAAGAACATTACATCTACCCCCTTGAAGGACGAGAGCAGCAGATGAATGGGAACACCACCAACAAGATCCTCTCCATTTGACACACCATTCTGACTTGGAAATATATTGGCATTCATTCACTGCCGCTCAGTAAAAATCCTGTAACTCCCTAACAGCACTGCGAGTATACCTACACCAGAAGGATTGCAGCAGTTCAAGCCGGCAGCTCACCATCATATTCTCAAGGACAATTAGGAATTGCCAATAAATGCTGGCCAAGCCATGCCCCACTTAAGAATAACATTATTTTATTTATTTTCCATCTGCTGTCAAAGAAGTGGATCAGGGAGGGTTTTAGAGCAATTCAAATCTGCCCGTCTGTTCCCATCAGTGTGATATTACTTTGTCCATTAGCATGAAGAGTTTTTCAAACATATTTTTAACTCTGTATTTTGTTCTAACCTGATGGTTAAATTCCCAAAGTAGTTTCTCTTCTCCAGTTCAGATATGATGAAAGTCATCAGCTGGCATTGAAGAGCTGCTGAATTGACTGGCGGGCATCATACTTGGCAAACCTTACGTTTATAATGAATTTGCATTGTGATGTCAACATCTGTCTGCAATAAGCATGAGTTTTATAAGTGGTCGGGACTGTCTGTATTTGTATTCCCACTAGCTGTGTTCTTGATTACCAATGAGAATTTGCACAGACAAATACAGAGCAAAAGCTATCAGGGTCCTATTTTCCTCCATTGTACCATCCTCTGCAAGGTCAGTTTGTGCTGAGACAGTTGATTCACCTGTTCCAATTCATTTTCTTTTTCAGTTGTTTGCTCTGCAGTCCAAACATATCTCACCCTATCATGGTCCAGAATAAAAACCTGGAGTGATCATGGATCACTGTCACCGATTCAAAGCATGATTTGTTCTTCGAGAGAAATTAGAAACCTCATCATGGTTTCGCTGAGATTGGGAACGCAACGATTGAAGGCTGAAGGCTGATGCCGTGCACGATTTAAGTGTCACTGGACATGTTTAACAAACTACATTTTTATTGAAAATTCGGCAACAATAATAAAATTGCAATGGAAGACTGTCCTCTGCCTATTATTCTAGTAAAATATTTCACTTTGCCACAGCCACCCTGTTCATTAAAGAGTACGGTAGCACAGTGGTTAGCACTGTTGCGTCACAGCTCCAGGATCCCAGGTTCGATTCTCGGCTTGAGTTACTGTCTGTGCGGAGTCTGCACGTTCTCCCTGTGTCTGCGTGAGTTTCCTCCGGGTGCTCCAGTTTCCTTCCACAGTGCAAAGATGTGCAGGTTAGGTGGATTGGCCATGCTAAATTACCCCTTAGTGCCCAAGAAGATTGGGTGGGGTTGTGGGGATGGGGTGGAGATGTGGTCTTGGGTAGGGTGCTCTTTCCGTGGGCTGGTGCAGACACAATGGGCCAAATGGTCCCCTTCTGCACTGTAAAGAAAATATTTTGGGTTTTTTTTGGTTTATCACAGATCCAAGAGATTCAGGTAAATAAAATGTTCCTGAAATGAGCATAAACAGCTGCCTTGTTGACCCACATCAATTTTGGTGGCAATGGAATCAGCATAAGGTAAGGTTATGTACTAGCTATACTACCGGACCAGTGATCAAGAAAACTGGATAAACAATCCAGAGAATGCAAGATCAAACCCATCGTGGCACATTTTGTCAACAGTAACGTGACCATCACAGATTGTCATAAAAAGGCAAAGCAAATGGTTAACTAATGTCCTTTAGGGCGGGATATTGAGCTGTGCAGAAATGTGATTAACTGCCCTCTGTAGTTGCCTAACGAGCCAGGTGGTTGGATCAATTGCTGCAAATTCAAGCAGGCATCTAACTCCACCTTTTCAGGACAATAAAGGGCAATAAATGTTAGCTTTGCAGTGACCCAAAACACTGCATTTGAACTTTCCCAGGTCTGCTACAATGGTCACAACTAGTGGAATTACTGGTTTTTTAAAAATATTTTTTTATTCTCCTTTTTCACATTTTCATCAAATTTACACCCACCAACAAATAAATCAAACAATAACAAATATAATGGCAATACCTGGCCAACAATCCCTTTATTCCACCTATCCCCAAACAGCCCCCAACATTTTAAATGCAAAACACAAAAGAAACAGAATGAGGAATCCACCACCAAACCATACATAATCACCAATAACCGATACATTCCAACCCCCCCTCCCCGCTTAATGTTCGATATCATCCAATTCTTAAAAATGCTATGATAAACAAAGCCCATGAGTTGTAAAACCCTTCCATCCTTCCCAGATTTCACTTTCTCGAGCGTTAGGAACTCCAGCAGGTCCCCCCCGCCATGCCAGGGCACAGGACGTAGAAGCTGACCTCGACCCCAACTGGACCTGCCTTTGGGTGATCAGCGAGGCGAAGGCCAAGACATCTACCTCCGCACCCGCTTCCAATGCCAGCTGATCCGCCACTCCCAATATGGATTCTAGGGGACCTGGTTCAAGTCTCACGTGCACCACCTTCGAGATTACCGTCCCTCCGTTACCACTCCAGTTTTGGCTAGGACCAAAACATATGAACATGATTTATGCCCCCCCCCCCCCACACACAACGTTCACAAACATTCTCCATCCCCTCAAAGAGTTGGCTCAACCTCATCCTTGTGAGGTGCTCCCGATACACCATCTTCAACTGTATCAGCCCCAACCTCGCACACGAGGTTGAGGCATTCACCCCCCCCGGATCACCTCACACCACAACCCCTCCTCCATCCCCTCCCCCAACTCTTCCTCTCACTTTGCCTTAATCCCCTCCAGCGATACCTTATCTTATCCCACAATCACCCCAGAAATCGTCGACACCACCCCCTTCTCCATTCCCCCTGTCATCAGTACCTCTTCCAACAGTGTGGAGGCCGGCGCCACTGGAAAGCTCTGCACCTCCTTCCTAGTGAAATCTCGGACCTGCATATATCTAAACATCTCCCCCTGCCCCAACCCATATTTCTCCCCAGCTCCTCCAACCTCGCAAACCGGCCCCCCCAGAAACAAATCCTTTAATACCCTAACTCCCCTCTCCTCCCATCTCCAAAAACTTGCATCCCACTTCCCTGGCTCAAATCTATAATCCATCCGAATCGTTATTTCCCTTGACCCCCACCCCCAACCTAAAGTGCTGGCGCAACCACCACCGACTCCACGAATATTTCTCCGGGGCCATCGGGAGTGGCGCTGTTGCCAACGCCCTCAATCCTGACCCCCTACACAGACTCTCCTCCATTTTAACCCACTGGGAGTCCCCCCCTCCAACCAGGCTCCTTACCTTCTCAGCATTCGCTGCCCAGTAATAATACAGTAAATTTGGGAGACCCAATCCCCCTGACTGCCATCTTCTCTGCAGCAGCACATTGCTAATCCTAGCCACCTTCCACCCACCCCTCAAATAAACAAGGGAATCATCTTTTCCACTTCCTTAAAAAAAAAACCATTGGCAAAAAGATCAGCAGGCACTGAAAAATGAACAAAAGCCTTGGCAACTCATTCATCTTAATTGCCTGTACCTGACCTGCCAGCGACAGAGGAAGACCATCCCACCTTGCCAAGTCCGCTTTCACCCTCCCCACCAAACTAGTAATATTATACCTACAGAGCCCCCCACAATCCCGTGCCACCTGCACCCCTAGTTTTTTAAAGTGGAACGGCAGACGCCCCCCCCCCCCCCCCCCCCCCCACCCCCTTCCTGCCCCCACCCCCAGTCGGGACACCACAACATATTTGCTTTTGTCCAAATTTAGCTTAGACCCCGAAAAAGACCCAAACAGCCGAAGCAGCTCCAATACACCACCCATCGACGCACTCGGTTCCAACAGAAAAAATAGCAAGTTATCTGCAAAGATACCCTATGTTCCACCGCCGCAACACGCCCCCCCCCCCCCACCGCAACACCCTCCCCCCCCACCGCAACACCCCCCCCCCCCCCACCGCACTATCCCCCTCCACACTGCCAAACTCCTCAAGCGATGGCCAATGGCTCAATCGTAAGTGCAAACAACAGGGCGGGGCATAGGACATCCCTGCCTGGTCCCTCGGTGCAGAGCAAAATATCCCAAATTCACGATATTGACGCGGATGCTCGTCCTCGACTCCCTGTATAGTAACCATCCCACTCCACAAATTGCAGACTAATCCCAAACCGCTCCAAAACCACCATCAAATACCCCCACTCACCTTCGGAAGGCACGCCTCCAACCTACCGCCAACGCCTTTGCATCCACATTCAAGAGTGATTATGGGCCTATACTACCCACACTCTGTTGAATCCTTATCCTTCTTGAGCAGCAAGGAGATCGATTCCTGCCACAAAGTCTGTGGCAACAGCCCCTTCCCGGTCACCTCCTCAACCACCCCCACATCAACGGCACCAACATATCCCTAAATTTCTTATAGTACTCCACCACAAACCTATCTGGCCCTGCTACCTTCCCCGGCAGCATACTCCCAATCGCACCTTTTACCTCCTGCTCCCCTATCGTCTCCAATGTGGCCCTATCGTCCTCCCCCAATCTCAGGTATTCCAAACCACCCAGGAATTCCTGCATCTCCGGATCCTCCCCGGTGGTTCTGAACTATACAACCTCTCATAATACTACACAAACACCCTATTAATCTGATCTGGAGGCACCACCAACTTCCCTGTCCTATCTGAACAATTTCCCTCGCCGCCGCCTACCTCCAAAGTTGGCCTGCCAACATGTGCCCTGCCTTCTCCCAATACTCGTAGACTGCTCCCCTCACCCGCCTCAAATGGCGCACTGCCTTCCTTGTGGACAGCCGATCAAAGCTCGCCTGCAATTCCTTCCTCTTTTCCAAATGTGGATCCACATCCTCTGCATACCTCCTGTTTACCTCCAACATCTCATCGATTAACCTTTGCCGCTCCACCCTCTTCTCCTTGTCCACCTTTGCCTTAAACGATATCACCTCCCCCCTCACCACCGGCTTCAAAGCTTCCCATACCGCCGCCTGCAAAACCTTCCCCATACAATTAAACCCCACGTTTAAGATTTTTCCCAATCTTATCACAAAACCCTCGGTCCCCAACAGCCCCACATCCAATCTCCACCCCTACCTCTGCAGTATTCCCTTCTCCAATACCATATCAACCCAATGTGGCACATGGTCCGATATTGCAATTGTCGAATATTCCGACCCCTTGACCCCGGCCAACAGTGCCTTCCCCACCACAAAAAAAAATCTATCTGCAAACAGGCCTTATTAACCGAAGAGAAAAACAAATACTCCCACTCCCCCAGGTGCAAAAACCTCCAAGGGTCCACTCCTCCCATTTCCACCATTATCCCAGTCAACGTCTTCGCACCCCCTGACTGGTCAAGCAACTGCGGCCGAAACCTGTCCAATTTTGGCTCCTGTACCAAGTTCCAGTGTCCACCCCTGTTAATTCATGTGAATCCAAGTCAGGGATGGCCCTACACACCATATTTATAAACCCTACATCATCCCAGTTGCGACCATACATGCTTACCAATGCTATGAACCTCCCCTCCAATGCCTCTGTCATTCTCACATACCTACCTCCCTGATACACCACCACTTTCCCCATTTGGAACCACACTCTTTTACTAACCAGGACCGCAACCCACCACGCCCTGCCATCCCGAGGGAAACACCTGACTAATCCATCCCTTCCTCAACCTCACCTAATCCTTCACCCTCAAGTGAGTCTCCTGCTGCATCGCCACATCCGCCTTCAAACTTTTCGGCTGTGTAAGCAACCTCGATCTTTCACTGGTCATCCCAACCCTCACACGTTTCACCTAACTATCCTAACAGGGGTTCTTTTTCCCCCCCATTTCCTATTCACCATCGTGACTCCGGGCCCTGTCCACTGGGCCTGACCCGCCCCTATTCATTGTTACCATCAAACCCCTCCCCCCTTCCCAGAATCCCCCCTACACTTCCTCTCAAACAAATCTCACCCAGTATCGATCCCACCCCCCACTTTTCTCACTTCCGAGACCCATTGAAACCTGCTCGCCAGGCTCCAATGCCCACAGCCCCTCCCCCCACCACATCTCTGTTCACTAACTGACTTATGTTTGCTAGTGTGGGGACCCTTGCCCAGGCCTTCCCTCCTCTCCCCTCCCGCCCACTCCCAGGAAAACAATCCAACATACACAACTTAGAAAAACGCAATAAAAACTTAACCTCTATAACAGCATTAAGTAAAAGCATAAGTCAAAACTGTAGATATATACTCTCCCAATTCCCCTTCCACAGTCCACAACACCTCTTCAGTCCCATTTTTAATTTCTTCCCAAAGCCTTCTGCCCTCACAAACACCTCCGCTGCCTCCAACTCCTTTGCCCAGTTCAAGATCATCTCCTTCGTGTGGCCCAGTGAAAACAGATGAGCACTGCCCTTGGCGACTCATTCAACTTCGGCTGAGGCCTCAGCGACCGATGAGCTTGGTCCAGTTCACACGAGAGGGTTCCTCTCTCTCCCCTATCAATCAGTTCCACCAGCATCTTGGAAAAGCACTCTGTCGGCCTCACCTCGCCACCCCCTTGTGCAGGCCCACAATCCTCAAATTATGCTGCCCCGAGTGGTTCTACAAGTCGTCCAACTTTGCTCACAGCACCTTATTGGCCTCGCCGACCCTCCGCAGCTCATTCCCTATTGAGGTGAGCTGATCACTGTGCTGCGACATGGCCTCCTCCATGCCCT
Source organism: Scyliorhinus canicula (assembly GCF_902713615.1). Lineage (NCBI taxonomy): Eukaryota > Metazoa > Chordata > Chondrichthyes > Carcharhiniformes > Scyliorhinidae > Scyliorhinus > Scyliorhinus canicula. Next base: position 102,150,983 of record NC_052152.1, on the reverse strand, counting down.
TCACCTTCTCCCACTGCTCCCTCATCTCGGCCGATGTCCTCTCCACGGCCACCCACACCGGGACAATTGCCTCCTTCACCAATGCCTTCAACGCCACCGCCATCTCCTTTCTCAGCACCTCCATATGTTTTTGATCTACTTCTCCAACTCCAAGGACATCACCTCAGTCACCTTCTCTGCCATAAGTAGTGTGGCCCTACCCAGCCTCCGCCATCTTGCCAGCTCCCAGGCTGGTCTTCCCACTTGACGGTGAACCCTCACTCCCTTTCTTCTTCACAGCTGCTTTCCTTTGACTCTTTGCCTTCTTTTTTTTTAATAAATGTTTTTTTATTGAGTTTTCATATTTTATATATGACAAATTACAAGTTATTAGAGAGAGAGAGAAAAAAAAAGGAAAACACAAAAATTTAACATGAATATTTACAGGTAAGCATCTTCATAACAATAATTGTGGCCGCCCCCTTTAGCCAGCATACATATTTTACATTCCCCAATATGGCCGAGACTCTTTGCCTTCTTTATACCTTCCTACACCCAAACACTCACAAATTACCCCCAGGACTGAACATTAAAACTCCTAAAAATACGGCTCAAGCAGAAGGCACCAAAAGTGCGACTTCCCCTCTACATGCATGCCACCACCGGAAGTCAATTGCTGGGACAAGTTGTACTTAATACTCATTCTTTCAGTTGAGGCTGTGAAGAGGCTCAATTTCATTTCTGTTGCAAGTAACGATTTGCTTTTTAAAATAATTACAAGGCACTCTGAAGTCAAGCTCAGGGCATAAATAATGCCAGCTCCTTGGTAGTTTGGCGGTCTGTCTCTGAATCCATCGACTATGCTGAATTTTTAAAATTGCTTCATAAATGATTGCAGGTTCAAATCACTTGCACGAAACAGCCAAGGAGGCATTATAACTCGGCCAGCTGTTTTAAAGAACTATCCAATTAGTCCTTGGTCTTTCACTATAGCTGTCAAATCTTTCCTTTTCAAACACTTTCCCCACTTGCCTGGATGAGGGCAGCTCCAACAACACCAAGGAGCTCATTCACTTTCAGGGCAAAGCAGCCCCTTGACTGGCGCACCTCCTACCCCTACCACCACCACCTTAAACATACCACTCTCACCTCCACCACACAATGCCAGCAATGTGTAACATTCATAAGGTACAGTGCAGCAACTCAACAAAGCTCCTTGGACAGCATCTTCACCCCCTACCACTGCCCCCCCCCCCCCCTTCCACTTCAGTAGTTTGCGCATAGTTTGATAGTAAACTATGCTCAGCACCACACACTCTCTAATGTATTGGAATATTTTCATTGAGCTGTGTCAACTAATCAAACTAAACTATGCTTCTTTGTTTATGAACTAAGAAACCAAACCTTAGAATCCAAATCCAACCTTCCCAGCCCTGCCAATTTGTCCGGCATGGAAAGACAAGGGCACCTAAGAACAGGTTTCTCAATCTCAAGCTCCAAAATTACTCAGCTGATTTGGTCAGCACGAGGAATAACATGAAAAATAAACTGAACGCGACCTTGGATGTCCTAATGCAAAGTAAATGCTCAAGGGATGCCAGCATTGCTGTTATTTTCTACAAGTACAAATTAATCCTCTTCAATAAAATGAAGAACTTGGAATCGTAAAGCATCTTCCACAATTTCAGTGCTCCATTTGTCAGAATTGTATTTGAACAAATCAAAACCATTTGGTTCCATCGTCTCCAAATGAGCCCGTTCCATAGATTGACCTTTTAATCACTGAATTAATGTTTCTGCAGATCAGTTGGAAATTAGACAGAAATAATTCATGGGAGCTACTGTCAGTCAGCTCCTGTCTACAAGTATATGCCGATAGTCAAACATTATACATCATCTCAAAATTTAAGCACTGTAAAGATTTATATCCAGAATTTACGTTAGTGACAAGTTGAACCTTAGGAACAAATGAACACACTCTCTCTCCTCTCTGGTTGCACCATGCTAACTAGATTATCGGCCATCGACTTCAGAGTAAAATGAAACTTAAACCTACAAATTCCCAGATTTCATTATCGGTCTTTCCCAAGAGATAATTATCATCCAACGAAACCATTCTTTCTGAATGAGAAAGCACTCATGCAAATTTACAGATAATGGACATTCTGTCACTCCCTTTTGCTGCACTCTACTATGTCTTTTTTTATTCATTCATCGGATATGTGGCTTCGCTGACCAGACCGCATTCATTCCCCATCCGCAATTGCTCTCGGCAAGGTGGTGGTGAGCTGCCTTCATGAACCGTTGCAAGCAGTTTAGCCAAAGCATATGTTGAAATTATAATCTAAAGTGTGCAAGAGGTTTTAATCTTTGCTGCTTCCAGGTAAGAGAAATATTAACATACAAAAATATGCAAGAATTTAAATGTTTTGTGAGAATACACAGGGCCAATTTTGACAAGGCGGTCACAAAGCCTAACATATTACCCGTCTTCTCACACGTGGGGCAGCTTCAGGAGTGTTTGGCGATGTTGGTTCGTTTGGAGTTTCTGAGGTTGAGCTGAGAGATGAATTGCTGCTTGAGAGTTCTTTGTTCTGTCTTTTCGTACCAAATGGCAAGATTGATGCCACAAGATCGGAACCGTCTTTCTGCTCTTCCTTCAGAGCATCCTGCTTTTGCTTATGGGCTCGATCATTGACAATCACTTGAGACAATGGCATAGCAAAGGCATGTGATGCAAATTCTGTTGACATAAAAAAAACAAGTTCACATTAATTACTTCTAAATTACTTTTAAAGAAAACAATGTGAACAGAAGTTGGACTGATTGTACAGGGTGACTCACATCAATCTCATTGTTCTGTATATTTTAATTACTATGGAACAAGTAGCTAATAATTCAAATCACATTTCACCTCTTGCAGTGTTACCTCAGTCCAAGCTTGGAGATATTGAAGCAGTACCTGTATGCAAGCAGACAAAATCCCACTGACATTACAAGAAAGTTTATGTTGCAACACTGCTGGATACCTGTCCGGAACAAATAGGTATAGGTCAGTAAGAATCAACTTCTATAAAATGGCATTTGTTTGGTTTAGTGGTAGTATTCCCAATTTGGAGTCAGAAGTTGCAGAATTTAGATCAAACTCCAGACAATCCCACTGAGTGGAAACTGGATTCCCATTCGGAATGCTGGGTCAGCCTCCAGTGGGATTCTAGCTTCTGTTGCATGTTCACAAGAGCGTGAGTAGCTCCTCCCCAGTCAACTGGTCCAAATCATAAAACAATCTTGCAATATCGGACTATATCAGCCAAAGGTGGATTAAAAATGCAATGTTGATTATTGATGGTTTACAAAACACAGATTTCACCAGATCTCTTAATCAAAAGGGTTGCCCATCTAGACAGCCATAGCTATTGTTTAGGCAGCACAACTGTCTGTCTGTAGTGACCCAACAGTCATGGATGGAAAATGAGCTTTAACAACGTGAGAATGTGTGCAGTACAGTGAGAAACAAAAATGAACATAACATCCTTCACAACTTCAGCAAATCCCAAAGTACTTCACAGCCAATGATGTATTTTTGAAGTGTAGTCATTCTTGAATGTTGGAAGGGAAACACGGCAATTTTATTGGAGCGGCTGTCTTTCAAAGGAGACATTTAATCAAAGGCCCATATCTCCTCTCTTGGTGTTATCCGATTTGCAAATCGCAATTCTGACAAACCGTAATAATGACCAGATAATCGATATTTGTGATGTTGGTTGAAGGATACGTATTGACCAGAGCACTGGGAAGAACCTGTCTGTTTTTCTTCAAAATGTAGCCATGGGATTTTTTACATCCATGAGATGGCTGACAAGACCTTGATCAACGCTCATCCAGAAGGTGTCACCTTCCTAAATTGCAGCATTTCCTCAGTGCTCGACCAGACCTCAAGTCTTTGAATACGTAATGTTGTCACAGAGGTCTAGAGCACAGAAAAGGCTCTCCATTGCATCTCCGCTGGTCAAAAGCAACCACTGTTCTAATTCCATTTTTCAGCACTTGCCGCATAGGCTTGTATGCATTGGCATCACAAATCACGAGCTTTCAGAGCACTGCTCCTTCCTCAGGTGAATCGCAGCTGAGCACTGCTCCGAAAACAATGTGAACATTGGAGCAGTGCTCCGAAAGCTAGTGTTTGAAACAAACCTTTTGGACTTTAACCTGGTGTTGTAAGACTTCTTACTGTGCTCACCCCGGTATCTCCACATCATAGCTAGCTTATGCATATCCTGATATTTCCATGGAGTTGCACTCTGAATGCTCGATTTTGCTGATCCAAAATTCAACCTTGCCATGCGGCTCAAAAATAGAAATGGACCAGAAGCCAATTATACATGTCCGATAAATTTCCTATTCACCGTCTTCAATTTGAATTTTACACCCAAAAAGGTGAGACAAATAATTTTAAGAATAATCTTTAGTGTCACAAGTAGGCTGACATTAACACTGCAATGAAGTTACTGTGAAAAGGCCCTAGTCGCCACATTCCGACGCCTGTTCGGGTACACGGAGGGAGAATTCAGAATGTCCAAATTACACTTTGGGGATTTGTAGGAAGAAACCGGAGCACCCGGAGGAAACCCACGCAGACACAGGGACAACGTGCAGTCTTTGCACAAACAGTGACCCAAGCTGGGAATCGAACCTGGGACCCAGGCACTGTTAAGCAACAGTGCTAAACATTGTGCAACCATTTTTTTAAACTGCAACAAAAATCTGCATGTTATAGAACATCTAAGAGAGCGATTTACACTTAAAAAGCAAGGCATAAATTTCCATTGCCAAATATCCCTGTAGCAGTTCATTAACAACACAATTAGAATGCACTGAAGTTCACTATTGGCATGGTGTTTAACAGTTTGCACAATCCCATTGCACATACAGCCTCAGCTACAGGTATTCTTTTTACTGCTCGTGTGAATTCACTGAGCTGACCAAAGAACATTTTTGCTCAGGTTTCCTTGATCTTTGGCCACCTTTTTCAAAAACAAATTGGAGCTAACATGAATTTTCAATGAATTATCCAGCTATCATGGTATACATCCCCTGCTGTGAAACAATAGTCTTGAAATACAATACTGGCAATTCATTTGTCATTTGACAAAGGCACATAAATTGTGGTCAAAAAGGTGCCAGCTAAATAAAACATCCATTAACCAGGAGCTTAAAACACACAGATTTAATCTTCAAAGTTGGCCAGACCGACGATATTATTACAAAATCTCTGACGGAATTTTGAAAGTAATTTTAAATATAAAAATCTATTTTTGTCCCAAGACTGTATCTCAATCAGGTAAGTTAGGCATTCAATTTATATAGTGTCTTTCACAATCTCAGGATGGACTAAAGCTATTTACAGCTAATGAAGTACTCTGTAGTGCAGTCACTGTTATAATCTTGGAACCGTGGAAGCCATTCTGCACACAGAAAGGAATTATAAACAGTAAATAATGTCCAGATAACCTCTTTTAGCAATACTGTTGGTTGAGGGACCATTTGGCTGGGACAGTTACTTTTGTAAATAATTAATTCATGGCATGTGAGCGTCACTGGCAAGGCCTTTTTATTGCCCATCTTTAATTGCCCTTGAGAAGTTGGTGGTGAGCTGACGCCTTGCAGTCATCTGATGTAGGTACAAGTACAGTACTATAGGAAAGGGAATTCTAGTATTTTAGCTGAGTAACGATGAAGAACAGCAATACATTTCCACGTCAAGTGGCTTGGAATGGAACTTGAAGGATGGTGAAGAATGTTCCTGCTGCCTTCATTTTTGTGCGCGATAGAGAATTGGGGAGAACATCCCTGCTCATCCTTGAAACATGGTGCCTTGGAATCTTTTACACACACCTGGAAGGGCAAATGGAGCCTCGGCTCAATGGTTCATCTGAAAGGCAACGGGCAAGATTCTCCAATGATGGGGCTATGTTCCCACGCGGCTTGAAAAGCGGCACCAACCACTCCAGCGACAACGAATCCCGATAATGGTGAATGCTCTCCTTCCTGGGGGTTAGGTTGGCGCCGGAGTGGTCCACACAACTTCAGCCGGTGCGGAACGGCCCGTGCATGCGCGGAACGGTCAGCGTGATTCCGCGCATGTGAGCTATGCCCAGCGTATTTCTGCGCATGTGCGGGGGTTCCCTTCTCCGCGCCGGCCCCCGGGCAATATGGCAGAGCCCTACAGCGGCCTGGTGCGGAGTAAAATAGGCCCTCACGGAACCTGCCCCCCCGCCGATCGGTAGGGCGGGTGGGCGGGTGGGCGGGCGCCCCCCCCCCCCCCTCCCCGGAGTCAGATCCCCCCTGCCCCCTCCTTTCCAGGACGGCCCCCGCAGACGCACCTTCCAGGTCCCGCCATGTGGGACCCGAGGAACCCACGCCGGCAGGACTCGGCCAAACTTGTCAGCCACTCGGCCCATCGGGGCTCGGAGATCCGCCAGGGGGGCCGCTGTCAACAGCCCCCTACCTGCGCGGCGAGAATTCCGCGGGCGCCCGAGAATCGGCGCCGGAGAATGGGGAAGCCATCGTCGGGGCGGCAGGGCGCGATTCTCGCGTCCCCCTGGGGATTCTCTGACCCGGCGCCCGGCCAACATCTCGGTACTGAAGTGTCAGGCTAGATTAGGTGCGCAAGCCTCTGGAGTGGGATTTAAACTCTCAGTCTCTGATGACCAATAACAGCTTTCCTTTGTTTAGGGAAAAGAATGGCAGTTTATCATGCGAAATCATATTCAATGGAACTGAGTGTAACACCAGGGAGTAGTTACCTTAAACACATGGTGCCTAAGACATGCACATATGTCATGTAACAGAAAATAGAATGAGAACACAATATTGGCAATAAAACAGAATGTTCATATATTGGAGATAAAATAAATAAAATCATCGGGTAACATATACTAGAGAAAGAATCATATCATAGAGGAGTCTGCTACAGATGTGTCCTTGAATTCAATTATGTTCGGTGCTCCCTTTAGTGACCAGAGGGCCCAGATTTTAGAGAAAGCAAGATGTCAGCCAAATAGATTTTCAAAACATATGCACAACTATTTAATTAAACTCTTTCCCTTTACTGAATTGATTTGATATTCCATACTTCCTTAGTAGATCCTGATTTTTTAAACCAGTTTCTGAGTCAATTCATACATCTCTTGTTAAGATTTGAAGCTCCAAATGCACAAACACAACCAGTTGGGTCCTTGTGTGACAGAAATTCACCTTATTACCAGAATGATACTGAAATGTGACGCATGATGCAGATGAACAAAAGAACTGTTTGATCAAGGAATGGTACAAATATAATGAAAGAGTTCCCCTGACGGCCGCTTAGACCGACTTATCTCATCAACATTCCTTCAGCGACCATGTAAAAGGATATTTTGAATGAAGTAGAATAATTGAAAAGTGTTCCACTTTATTCAAAACTCCCTTGAGTGCAACATACATCCGGATTTCTTGCGATTTGATCAAGAGCAGCTTCCGCAAATAATTAAACAGCAGCATGTAATAAAGTGGCCCTTACAATTTTTACATTCTATGTTCCAGTCTCGACCCTTAGAACTGAAAAGGCAGGCTTCCTAAAAAAAAGAAAATCTCGAAAGCTCCACTGTTGGTAGGAAGATATATTCCAACCCTTCTACAATGCTGTTTATTAAATCACACACTGAAAGGGTCACACTGTGCTTCTCAATTCATTAGGTCAGAGCTATGTTTTAAACAGGCTGCACATGCCTCGTCATCACTTGCTGATGTTGAAGCTTGTTTCCATTTTTATGATGGATCTTGGTGATTAGCTCTAGCAGACTGAGGTCCGATTCTTCCAGGATGTTTGTAAGGGTGGAAGTGGCACAAAACGTCAGATGCAAGTAACCCCAATTTGTATTTAAATACAACTCTGCAAGTTCTTTCTGTATCACACGGAGGAAAAAACCTTTTCTAAAAATGTATTAGTTCTGAGGATGTAACCATCGCTGGCAAAGGTGGCATATGCTGCCGATCCCTAGCAGCCTCCTGAATTTGGCTTTTTGAAGCTTTGCGCTCTGTGGTGATTTGGTGTAACTGATCTGCTTGCAAGGTTACTTTGGTTAAGATTCACCCACATTGGCGTACGACTTCAGTTAAGCGGAGGCCAGACTGGACAAGGGCTGTCTATTTCTTTCCTTAAAAGAACATGCTCTCAATCTGGCAGCAAAGTCACTTTTACGTCAAACGTAAAAAAGGATGAATTTCAAATCGTTTGATGGTGGGACTAGTAGGGGATGGCCATGGGGTGGGCTGTGGGGTCGCGGTTGGCGGGTTAGGTTTCGCACATGGTTGGCACTACGTTGTATGGAGCGACCAGTGCAGGTCCGGTACCTGTCCATTCTCCGGCCGCTTTAGCACGATCCATGGGCATTTCACACTGTGCCAGTGCTAGCCCCTCACCAGAATCGGTGAGGGGTCGTTTCGATTAGCCCGTCGTGAATCCCCACAGGTCCCGCGCCAGCGTCGGCATTTAGCAAAAAACAGAGAATCCCGCCGTACATTTTTACACTCTACATAAAAATAGATGAAGCGGCAAGTTTACATTTTATACTTTTCAATACCATGGCCCCACCACTTCCCCTCTTCTAACGTAGGCACTTTCTTTCACCAATTTGTTTGTTGCTCGTCTTTTACTTGTGGCTTTGTGCTGGGCCCTCTGGTTCCCGTATCAGTCTCTCTCTGGTTCCCCCTTGGTGTTTCCTCCGTGTTCCCCACAACCCCCCCCTTGCCCCCCTTTTTGTTCCTGTCTGCTTTCTGTGGTCCTGGGGGCTCCCATGTGTCCCCTGCCCCACCTCCTCCCTGCTCTCTCAGTTGTTGGATTCAAATAGGTCTTGGAACAGGTTGGTGAATGGCCCCCACGCTCTTTGGAAGCCATCTTCAGACCCTCGGATGAAGCATTTGATCTTTTCCAGGTGAAGAAATTCCAACAGATCTGCCAGCCAGTCTGCAGCTGTGGGTGGTGCTGCTGATCACCAGCCGAGCTGGATTCTCCCGTGTGCGAAAGGGAGGCAAAGGCATCAGTCCTCTTTCCCATTTGACATTTTGGCTGGTCCAATACTACCATGACGGCCTCTCTCGGGCATGGCTCCACCCTCACCCCCACAACCTTGCACATTAAAGAGGGTGTCCTGAACACATCTGGCGCAGGGGGCAGCACGGTAGCATTGTGGATAGCACAATTGCTTCACAGCTCCAGGGTCCCAGGTTCGATTCCGGCTTGGGTCACTGTCTGTGCGGAGTCTGCACATCCTCCCAGTGTGTGCGTGGGTTTCCTCCGGGTGCTCCGGTTTCCTCCCACAGTCCAAAGATGTGCAGGTTAGGTGGATTGGCCATGATAAATTGCCCTTAGTGTCCAAAATTTCCCTTAGTGTTGGGTGGGGTTACTGGGTTATGGGGATAGGTTGAAGGTGTTGACCTTGGGTAGGGTGCTCTTTCCAAGAGCCGGTGCAGGCTCGATGGGCCGAATGGCCTCCTTCTGCACTGTAAATTATATGCCCAGAACATGTGGCATGGCTGGCCGGGCCTCCCTGGCACCGCTCCCTTTTGTCCTCCACCTCCAGGAAGAATATGCTCATTGAGATTCTTGTCAGTTGCGCTCTGTGCACCACTTTTAGCTGCATGCGGTTTAGCCTTGCACAAGGGAGTTAGGCCTGTTTAGTGCTTCGTTCCAGAGTCCCCACCCTACTTCCGTCCCAAGTTCTTTCTCCCATTTTCCCTTTTTCTTCCAGTGGGGAGCCTGTCCTTTCTAAAAGCCCTCCGTATGTCCCCGCAGGTCCCTTTTCCCAGACTGTCCATGTTCAGTAACTCCTCCAACACTGTGTCTCTTGGGGCCCTTGGGTACCTTGTCGTCTCCTTGTGAAGAAAGTTTTTGATTTGAAAATGTCAGAGTTCTTGTATTTTCGGTAGTTCCAGTCACTCCGTCACCTCTTCTAGGGTCGCCAGTCTGTCCCCTGTGTAAAGGACGCTAACCGTCGGTGTTCCCCGTCCTGTCTCCACCTCTTAAAAGTGGCAGCTAGCATGGCTGGTGGAAACCTGTGGTTCAGAAGGGCCATGTTTCCCATGCTTCTTCTCTTTTGCAGTGTTGTTTTAGGGGTTCTTTCCACCCCACCCCCCAGTATGGATCTGAACAGAAAGTGCAACTTGGGCAGTACATTCATCTTGATCGCCTGCACACTTCCTGCCAGGGAAAGGGGAAGTGCATCCCATCTCTGTAGGTCTTTGGCCAGACTGATCAGATTCCATTTGTGGATCCGTGTCCAGTCATGGGCTATCTGGATACCTAGGTAATGGAATCTGTTTTAAATGGTAGACCCTTCAGCACTGTCCCTCCCCCTCCCCCGCTTTGATTCACCAAGAAAACTTCACTCTTGCCCAGGTTGAGTTTGTAGCCTGGGGGCGCAGTGGGTTAGCACTGCTGTCTCACGGCACCAAGGTCCCAGGTTCGATCCCGGCTCTGGGTCACTGTCTGTGTGGAGTTTGCTCATTCTCCCAGTGTTGCGTGGGTTTCACATCCACAACCCAAAGATGTGCAGTTAGGTGGATTGGCCATGCTAAAAATTTCCCCTTAATTGGAAAAAATGAATTGGGTACTCTAAATTTATATTAAAAGAAAAGTTTGTAGCCTGAGAAGGGTCTGAGCTCTGCCAGAAGCTTCTTTATTTCATTCATGCCGTTTTGCGGGTTCAAGATGTGGAGGAGCAGATCACCGGCAAAGAGTGAGACTCTGTGCTCTCTGCCTCCTCTTCGGATTCCCCTCCAGCCCCTCACGTCTTGCAATGAGATTTCCAGGGATTCAACTGCCAGGGCGGACAGGTGCGGGGACAGCCAGCATTCCTGCCTGGCGCCTCTGTGCAACTGGAAATATTCAGAGCTAGTGGTGTTGGTCCGAACGCTCACCTTGGGGCCATCTTACAGGGAGTTTCACCCATGAGGTAAACCCCAGCTCAAACCACTCCAGTACCTCAAATTAATAATGACTCCCAGATGGGGTCATTATCACATTGAACAGTCGTCTGACGTTCGCTGTTAGCTGCCTACTCTTAACAAAGACCATCTGGTCCTCTGCAACGATCTCTGGTACGCAGTTCTCCAGCCTCTTGGCCTCTTGGCCAGGACTTTCACGAGTATTTTTGCGTCCACATTGAGCAGGGATCTGTATGATCCGCATTCTGTTGGGTCCTCGTCTTCGTTGAGTCCTTGTCTTTTTTGGGTATCAGCAAAATGGCGGCCAGTGTTCACTTTGGTGGCAGGGTGCCCCTTGCTAGTGAGTCTGCGAACATTTCCCGCAGGTCAGGATGACAGCAGGTGCAAATGGTTTGTAGTACCGGGACCGATCAGGTCTCGTAACCTTCCCTGCCTGGAGTTGATGCTCTCCCATGACCTCTCCCAGATGTAATGGTACTTCCAGCTCCCCCAGTCTGTCATCCCCCACAACTGGCATGTCCAGTCCATCGAGGAACTGTTTATCCCCGAGTCCCAAGTTCTACAGCCCCCGGTAGATGCCTCGAATGCTTTGTTGACCTTTTTTGGTTTGGCTATCAGTCTGCGGCTGCTATCCTTCACCTGCGCTACTTTCCTTGTGGCTGCCTGCTTTCTCAGCTGGTGAGCCAGCACGCAGCTAGCCTTTTCCCAGTGTTCGTAGAAGGCCCCCGGTGTCTGATGGAACTGGTGCATTGCCTTCCTGGTGAATAGGAGGTTAAAATCCATTTGTAGCTTTTTCCTCTCTGCCAGAAACTCTAAGGTCAGGGCCTCAAGAGTATTTTCTGTTGACCTCCAGGATAGAGTCGATCAGTTATTGCCTAGCCGCCCCCTCTTTCCTATCTCTACGTGCCTTGTAGGATATAATTTCTCCCCTAATCACAGCAATCATTGCCTCCCAAAATGTGGAAGGTGAGACCTCCCCATTCCAGTTGTTAGTAACATAGTGGCCTGTGATGTTTCCTGGCAGAAGAATTTGTTCTTTCTCACCCGGGTGCAGAACCGCTAGAACTGCCTCCATCTGCTCCATAAACATTCCCAGTTCCCTAGCCATGCTTGCCGTTTTCACCATTCTGGGATTTGATCTGTCCGTCAATGGGTCCTGCACACAGTTAAAGACCTCTCCCATAATCAGTCGGTACTTAAGTTGGGGATTTCCGCCAAGGTCTTTTTAACAAATTCTGTGTCGTCCCAATTGGGCGCGTGCACATTTACCAAGACTACTGGTGTCCCAGCTAGGACACCGCTGACCATGATGTACCATCCCCCTTCATCCATAACCGTCTTTGTCACTGTGAACACTGTCCTCTTGCTTATCAGTCTGGCTAGCCCTCGTCCCATCGCAGGAATGGTACGCCTGTCCCACCCAGCCTTCCTGACCCACAATCGGTCCTTCTCCCTCAGGTGTGTCTCTTGGAGTAAGATCAGTCAGCTTTCAAACCTCCCAGATGGCCACAGACACTGGATCTTTTCACTTAGCTGTTAAGTCCTTTAATGTTCTAGGTAATAATCTTTGTGGGGGTTTCCGTCCCCCCCCCCCCCCCCCCCCCTTCCTGCGGGATCAACCATACTTACCTGGAGAATGCAACCCTGCACTCCGGGCTTTCCCTTTGTTCGGGGGCCATCCAAAATGGTCGTGGTTACCGTTCCCATCTCAAGGCCGGGCCCCTGCGCTCCGGTGTTTCCCTTTGTCCAGGGATCACCCAACATAGCCGCTAACTGTGTGTACGCCATGTGAGTGAGCCCCTGTATTCCCGAGCTTCCCTTTGTTTAGGGACCTTTCCCAAAGTGGCTGTTTACAGTGCCATCTTGTTCCATCATCCCAAACTTGACCTGCTCAAGCCAGTCTAGACCCCTTCCTTTCCTTATGTTCCCCGTGGTCACGATTTTCCCCCTCTATTTCCCTTTCTACCCTCCCCGTGCCCCCCATTCCCCCCTTCCTATTTTCCCGCCTACCGCCCCTGCACCCATCCCTATGTTCCCCTCCCCCCATGCTAGGCGCTCTCTCCCTGCTGGAAGATGGGCCGCGGCCCCTCTCTCTCTCTCTCAAGCTACCAAGTGCTAGATTCCCCCGCTAGTGTAATCCCCCCCCCCCCCCCCGCATTCCCGGGATTGCTCCGACTCCCTCCTATGCCTGTTCCATTGCTGTCCTCTCCGTTTTCTCCTCATCCTCTCCTCCTCGCCCTCTCCTGCACTTTGCTGCCCTCGCCCCTCTTCCTCACCCTCTCCTGCTGCCCTCGCCCGTTCCTTCCTCTGAGCTAGGGCTTCTATGCATAGTGAGTCAGTGCCGTCCCACGCAAAATCACTTTTTCTCCTGAGTCTTCCTCACCACTGCTTTGTTTGCCTTTTGTCCAGGCCGTTTGCACACACAAACTCATCCTCCTCTGCCGAGATGGTGAAATAATGGTCTTTATTCGGGTATGTCACCCAGAGCCTGGCTGGGAATAACATCATGAATTTTCTTGTACTGACCGACTTCGCATGGTTGAACTGTGCTTTGCCAGGTCTGCCCCAATTTCTTGATACATCCTTATTCTGTGTCCCTTCCAACTGCTCGCTTTGGTCTGCCGAGCCCATCGCATGATCCTCTCCCAGTCTTGGTGTCTACGCAGCTTGACTATTATCGCCCTCTGCTGCTTCCCAACCTTGGTCTTCTGTCGGAGTGACCTGTGGACTCGGTCAACCTCCGGTGACTTGGGGAAGCTGTCCCTTCCAACCAAGTTGTCCAGCATCTGGGCCACATAGTCAGTCGGGTCTCTGCCCTTGATCCCCTCTGGACCGGTTCTCCTGGTCCTCGACCTACCCCTTCAGGCCCCCTTGGGTCACCACCAACCTTTTCATCTCTGTCTCCAGGGCGGCAATCCTGTCGGTCAATGCCTTTGAGCTCTTGGATTGTTCTTCCCCGAGCCTCCAGATTTCTTTCCCATCCTGTCGAGCGCAATCTGCATGGCGGCCAGCGCCTCCACCACCCTGATCTCATCTTTCATTGCGATCAGCTCCTTAGTTAGGAATGTCTTCCATCCCTCGGGGATTTGGGGGTGGGGGAAGAGCCCACCATCTGGGTCGTTGGTCTTCAAGGACCCCTCACCTAGTGGGCCCGCCGACTCGATCGGTGCTCTTGCCCTTTTTAACCATTTCTGGCTTCCCTGCGGCCTCTCGAGCTACTGTTTGCTGGCATACTACTCTTCTTCTTTTGCCTTTTTAGTTGAGCAGCAGAACTGAATGAGTCCAAATGTTCAGACTAAATTCGGCCGAAATTGCCTATTTTGCTGTGATCTGGAGGAGAGCCACCTGATGTGTTACTACTCAGCACATCCCTGTCTCCGGCAGTCTCCCAAATGAGTGTGTTAATTCTTGCAAGGGATGTGAGTGTCGCTAGCTAGGCCAATATTTGTTGCCCATCTCTAATCTCTTTGAGAAGGTTGTGGTGAGCCTCCTTCTTGAACTGTAGCAGCCCATATGTTGTAGGTACACCAACAGTGATGTTAGGAAAGAAGTTCCAGGACTTTGACCCAGTGACAGTGAAAGAACGGCAATATAGTTCCAAGTCAGAATGGTGAGGGTCTTGGGAGGGGTATTTGCAGGTGTTTCACTGATATGTCAGCTCCCCCATCCTAGTTGGTAGCGGTCACAGGTTTGGAAGGAGCTATCAAAGGAGCCATGGCAGGTTGCTGCAGTGCATTTTACTCATTCAGCAACACAACAGGTTCCTAGACTGTATTTAAACCACTCTCATATACTTGAATCACCAGTTACAGCTTTGCACACAGGAAGAATGGATACATTAACTAATTTTAGATTGCATTTCCATCCTTGGAGGGACAGAAGTCTTACACCTATTCATTGTCTTTACCCTGAAGCAAGACCTATTTCAAGTTTCACAAAGAGAATCTTCTTACTATGAAGACTATCTGATGTGATTTCTGTTGTCTCCTCATGGTTTGGCTACCTCAAAAAGACGGGCAGCCTTTTGAATTTTTCTATGTCCCAGCAATTCAGCTACCGAGTGGAGCAGGCAAAGAGTCTACTCTACTCGAGATGAAGAAGTCTACATGTGGCCTAACCAGCAGTCCTTGAAGTGAATGCGAGAGGGTGGCATTTAATAAAATTCACAGGGGACCTTTGAACGACCCTTGGGAGGTGGACCGGGTGCACAGGGCACTGATGAGGAAGCCGCAGGGGAACGAGCCGCCGAGGGAGATGGTGGTGTGGCTGCACCGGTTTTTGGATAAGGAATGGATCCCGAGGTGGGCCAGGCAGACGAGGTGATGTACCTGGGAGGGCAGCGAACTTGGAGTGTATCAGGACCTGGGTGCGGAGCTGGCAAACAAGAGAGCGGGGTTCAATAAGGTGAACTCTACCCTCTTTAAGAAGGGAGTGAAATTCGGAACGCTGTACCCGTCTCGCATCTGGGTGACCTGCAATAGCCGTGAACTTTAGTTTGGGATGCTGGAGGGAGGAAGCGATAGAGTTTGTGAGGGGCAATGGACTGGCAGGAGAAGGAGGACATTTGAACTTGGAGGTGTTCATTTTTGTTCCCTTTGGTTTGTTTCTTTGGGGGCCATTGTCCTGTGTCCTTCTGAGGGGGAAGGGGGATTGCTCTTTTCTTTGTTTTTGGGTTTTGAATGTTGGTATTGTTGCTTGCACCAGGAGAGTGTATGACCCGGCCCGGGGGGGAAGGGGGGCGGGTAGGATGCTAGGTGGGGGCTGCCAGGCTAGCTGGGCGGGCTAGTTCACAGAACCGCAGTGGGGGTTGAGCAGGTGGTTAGAATGTCGATGGGGGTAGGGATAATTACGTTGTGGATGGGGGAAACTGCAGACAAGGGAGAGGCTTTTGAAATGTATGGGGAGGGTCGATGATGGTGGCAATCCAAGGGGAAGCCTGAGGGGTGTGGGACGTGGGCTGGAGGTGGCCCAGGATGGGATATGGTTGATCAGCCGGGGGGGGGGGGGGGGGGGGGCAGGTATTTCATTTTGGATTGGACTTGAAGACAAGGGGGGTAGCGGGATTGATAAATAAACGAGTAGCTTTTGAAGTTGGGAGCATAGTGGCAGACTTTTGAGGGAGGTATGTTATGGTGAGTGGGAAATTGGAGCGGGTATCATGATATTGGTGAATGTTTACGCCCCGAACTGGGATCATGTAGAGTTCATGAGGTGGGTGTTGAAGACCCCAGACCTGGACTCGCATGGGTTGATAATGGGGGGGGGAATTTTAATACAGTTATACAGTTCTGGATCTAAAGTTGGATCAGTCAAGTCCGAAGTCGGGAAGCATGTAGGGGGTGGCGAAAGAACGGAGGGGGTTTATGGAACACATGCAGGGGGGGAACCATGGAGGTTTGACAGGCCAGGGGTGAAGGAGGTTTTGTTTTTATCCCACGTGCATAGGGATAGGACATTGTTGGCGGGGGTGGTCAGTTTGCAGCATTCGACAATTGTAGTATCAGACCATGCGCCCCATTGGGAGGACTTGCAGGTAAATCAGTGGGGGGAAGCAGCGCCCGCAATGAAGGTTGGATGTGGGTCTGTTGGCAGATGAGGAGGTTTGTGAGCGGGTGAGGGCTGCCATTCGTGGATATATGTGGAGCTGAACGACATGGGTGAGGTATAGGCTGCCATGCTGTGGGAGGCATTGAAGGCAGTGGCAAGGGGGGAGTTTATTTTGATACAGGCACACTGGGATGAGACGGAGCGGGCAGAGTTGCCAAGGTTAGTAGAGGAGATCCTGCAGGTCGATAGGAGGTACTCGGAGGCCCGGAAGGCGGGGTTGTTGAGAGAGCAGCAAAAACTGCAGATGGAGTTTGGGTTATTATCTACGGGAAGGTGGGCAATTGAGGATGGCGAAGGGGGCGGTCTATGAATAAGGGGAAAGGCAAGTGGGATATTGGCAAGTGGGAGCCTTCTGAGGGCTGGTGGAGGTGATGGAGGGTAATGGGGCGATGTAGGTGGAGAAGGCACCAGGCCGGATGGGTTTGCAGTGGAAAAGTTCTTGGGGAACTTGGGGGCCCTGCTGGTGAGGACATTTAATGAGGTGAGGGAGCAGGGGATGCTCCCCCCCCCCCCCCCCAGAAGTTATCGCAGGCCTCAATCTCCTTAATTTTAAAGGGGGATAAGGATCTGGAGCAGTGTGGGTCCTGCAGGCCAATTTCGCTATTAAATGTGGATGCTAAATTACTGGACAAGATCTTGGCCTCAAGGATTATGCGCTGGGGGTGATAGGGAAGGACCAGATGGGGTTCATTAAGGGGAGGCATCTGTCGGCTAACATCAGGAGGTTACTGAATGTTATAATGGTGCCTCCGGGGGGGATGAAGTGTGGAGGTGGTGGTCGCCATGGATGCGGAAAAGGCCTTTGATTGGGTGGAGTAGGATTATTTGTGGGAGGTGCTGGGGCGGTTTGGGTTCGCTCAGGGGTTTGTGGACTAGGTTCGGTTATTGTACCAGACACCGGTGACGAGTGTGCTGACAAACCAGGTTGTTGTGTTATGTACTCTGGGATGACACAGGCTGCAACTCTTTGCAGCTTTGACCAAAAGATAGTCCAGACTTTGAAGTAAGTTCAATGTGATTTATTGAACCATTAGTACAGTTCTCTATGAGTTTGATTCTCCTGCTAACCTTGCTATAGTAACTCAGGCTAACTAACCAGTCTGCTCTCAGCCACGTGGTGGGTGTGATGCTTCTGATCTGCCCCTGTCCTAATCTCCATGTGTCGCCTGTGGAAAGAGACAGAGCATGTGTGCCCTGTCCTTATATATGGGTCGGGTAATGCCCCGTTGTGCTAGTGTCACCTCTGGGTGTCTTGATGCCCATTGGTCATGTCCTATTCCATGTGTTCATTAGCTGTATGTCTGCATGCCATGACGTCTCTGGTGCTCCTTCTAGTGTTTACTTAGTCGTAGTGTATTTACATTAACCCCTTGTGTATTTACAGTGATGCACATCACCACACGGGTGAGCCCGGAATACTTCAGGCAGCACTGGGGGACGAGGCAGGGATGTCCACTCTCCGCAGTGCACTTTGCCTAGGCTATAGAGCCACTGGCGATGGCGCTGAGAGTATCAAGGGATTGGCAGGAGATAGTAATGGGGGGTTGGGGGTGAGAAGCATAGGGTCTCGCGGTATGCCGATGACTTGCTGCTTTATATTTTGGACCCGTTGGAAGGTATTGGGGGAATTATGAGGAGTTTGAGGAATTTGGACAGTCCTCAGGGTATAAACTGAACATGTGTAAGAGCGAGGTCTTTCCGATTCAGGCAAGGGGATAGAAGAAGAGGCTGGGGAGCTTTCAGTACTTCAGCATTCAGGTGGCGTGGTCGTGAGAGCAGCTGCACCAGCTGAATTTGGCTCGGTTGGTGGAGCAGATGAAGGGAGATTTTCTCCTGATGTCAGTGGCGGGATGGTGCAATCGGTGAAAACGATGGTCCTTCCGAGGTTCTTGTTTGTGTTCCAGAACCTCCCGATCTTTATCCCCAAGGCTCTTTTTAGGAGTGTGAACGCGGTGATTTCAGGGTTTGTTTGGGCGGTTAAAGCCCCGCGGATGAAGAAGGTGCTGCTGGAGTGGGGTCAAGGGCGGGGGTTGGTGCTCCCTAACTTCATAAATTATTACTGGGCAGCGAACATTGCTATGGTTCGGAAGTAGGTAGTGAGAGGGGTGTTTGTATGGGAATGGATGGAGGCAGCGTCTTGTAAAGACACGTGTTTGGGGAACTGTGAATGGCGCCTCTGACGTTCTCGCCGGCTAAGTACTCCACAAGCCTGATGGTGGCGACCCTTCGGGTGTGGGACAGTGGCAGCAGCATCTGGAGCTGGAGGGGGCCTTGGTTTGAGCACCAATTTGTGGGCATCACCAGTTTGTTCAAGGGGGGCTGGATGGGTGGCGGTTTCAGGGGTGACATCGGGCAGGGATTGAGCAGTTTGGGAATCTATTCATTGATGACGGCTTTTTGAGCCTGGAGGAGTTGGAGGAGGAATTGGAGCTGCCCGTCGGGAATGGGTTCCGGTATTTGCAGGTGAGAGACTTTGTTCGGAGGCAGGTAGCGTCCTTTCCTCACCTCCCGCCCCAGGGGCTACAGGACAAGGTGGTGTCCAAACAGGGGTGGTGGGTGGAAAGAATGTGTCGGAAATTTACAAGGAGCTGATGGACTGGGAGGGAACCCCATAGAGGTAGAAGCGCAAGTGGGAGGAAGAGTTGGGTAGAGAGTTAGATGCTGGCTTGTGGGAATACTGGAAAGTTGGAGGCTGGGTTGTTGGCCCTGAGGAGAGTGAATGCACTGTCGTCTTGTGCTAGGCTTGCCTTATTCAGTTTAAGGTAGTCCACAGGAAACACATGACTGTGACTAGGATGAGCAGGTTATTTGAAGGGGTGGAGGCTAGGAGTGGGTGATGTGCGGGTGGGCCCGCGAATCATGTCAGATATTTTGGGCATGTCCGAAGCTTGGGGGATTCTGGCAGGGGTCTGCCAACGTCATGTCGGAGGTCCTGAAGGTGAAGGTGGTCCCGAGTCCAGAGGTAGCGATCTTTGGTGTGTCAGAAGACCCGGGCATTCAGGGGGCAGAAAAGCAGATGTCCTAGCCTTTGCTTCCCTGGTAGCCCGGAGACGGATATTGTTGGAATGGAGGGGCTCAGGGCCACCAAAACTGGGGGTGTGGGTGACTGACCTGGTGGAGCTTCTCAGATTAGAAAAGATAAAGTTCACCGTGAGGAATTCTGTGGAGGGGTTTGCCTGGAGGTGGCAGCCATTTATTGACTTCTTTGAGAAAAGTTCAGATGTCAGCAGTGGGGGAGGGGGGTATTTTGTTGAGTTGGTAATTTGCAGCCCTGTTGGCTTCATTTGCGATTATGCTGGTTGTGTTAATATATAAATGCCTCAATTAAATATTTTTCACCTTGATTTGGAGCCCAAGGAGCAGGTGAGAAGATCAGTTTCACAGTGCTCCCATAAAATACCAGAATCCTATGATCTCCCTGGATAGCAGTGGCCTGTTATTCATCTCCTCTATGATCACGAACTGCCTGGGGACAGGCATTAGGCAACAGAAGATTTCTGGTCTCATTGAAAACAAGTGTGCCAATTTCTACCTCATGTTGGCTGTGCCCTGTTCTGGAACAGAAACCTTTTACCAGTGATGTGTAGCGTACTTGCACAAAGTGGAATTCCACACCAGGACGACCCCCACCCTCTTAAGTTGAATGTAATATCCAGAGAGAAACTTTGAAAGATATAGGTCAGAAGAGACCATTTGGCCTATCATGGCTATACCAGCTCTTTGAAAGAACTATCCAATTTTCCCCAATCCACTGCTCCCTTATAGCTTAGCCATGTTCTCCTCTTGAAGTATATTAGCAATTCACTTTAAAAGTTAGGAATGAATCTGCTTTTACAAGCCTTCCAGACTGATCACACCAACTAGCTCATCTTTTATTATTTATAGAATGCAGTCGCCAGCATTTGTTAACTATCCCTAATTGCCCACGAGTAGTGACCATCAACTTGAACTATAGCATATCTGTTGCAGATATGCCCACAGGTGATGTTAGGAAGTGAGTTCCAAGAGTTTGATCTGGCAACAGTAATGAATGGCAATATAGTTTGAAGTTAAGATGGTGAGTGGAGGCAAACTAGCAGGCAGTGGTTTCCCCTGTGTCTGCTGCTCTTGTCCTTCTTGGTCGTAGAGGTCACGGGTTTGGATGGTGCTGCTGAAGGAGGAGGCTTGGCAAGATGCTACAGGGCATAATGTATATGGTACACACACACTGTGCATCAGTACTGTAGGGCAGGAATATTTCAGGTAATAGATGGGATGCGATCAAGCAAGTTGTTTTGTCCCGGATGGTGTCAAGCTTCTCAAGTCTTGTTGGAGCTATCCTCATCCAAGCAAGTGGAGAATATTCCTTCACATTCCTGATTTGTGCCTTGTAGATGATGGAAAGGTACATCTTGTAGCCACAGTATTTATATGGTTGGTCCAGTTGAGTGTTTGGTCAATGGCAAACTCCCAAGATGTTGATGGTGGTAGACTCAGCAATGGAACTCCATTGAATGTCAAGATTGGTTAGATTCTCTCTTGTTGGAGGTGACCATTGCGTGACACTCATGTGGCACGAATGTTACTCGCCATTTATCAGACCTAGCCTGAATGTTGTCCAGGTCTTGCTGCACGTGGAAATAGACTGCACGGTATCAGTCACTGCAAATGGTGCAGAGCACTGTACAATCAGCAAGCATCCCATTTCTGACTTTATTATGGAGGCAGGTCATTGATGAAGATGGTTGGACCTAGGGAATCCTGTAGTGAAGTCCTAGAACGGAGATGATTAACTTCCAACAACCACGACTATTTTCCTTTGTGTCAGGCATGACCCCAACAGTTGGAATTCCCCCCAGATTCCTACTCACCCCACTTTTGTTAGGGGCTCTTTGATGGCACACTCGGTCCAATGCTGCCTTGATGTCAAGGATAGTCACTTTCACCTCTTGCGTTGATGTGACTTTAAATCCAGGCTCCATCAACATCTCTTTTTCATGACAGTCTGCAGACCCCACCGCTTGTAGTGGCTGTGCTGGGGCAAAAGAGTTGCTGGCCCTCTGATTGGCTTGCAGTCCTCAAGTGTAATGTTCTTGGTGGCACGGTGGCACAGTGATTAGCACAACTGCCTCACAGCGCCAAGGACCCAGGTTCGATCCTGGCCCGGAGTCACTGTCCATGTGGAGTTTGCACATTCTCCCGGTGTTTGCGTGGGTCACACCCCCTCAACTCAAAGATGTGCATGGTAGGTGGATTGGCCACACTAAATTGCCCCTTAATTGAAAGAAAAATAGGGTACTTTAAAATGTTTTACAAGTTTGATGTTCTGTTGTAAATAAAGGTCCAAGGGCTACTAAAGGCTGCAAAGGGGGTGAGCCAGCCAAGCAGAGGTGTGACCACCACTTTTATGTTGAGGGGAACAAGTATCTCATCCTCAGTTGTAAATTTCAGCCAGCTACGTTTTATCACCATACATCACCATTCTCCACTATTTGCAGCAGGGATCAGACAAGCAGGGAATTAAGTACAAAGGACACACAGATCAAATTGCTTTACTGGGTAGATAAAAAGGTTTGGTCACTGATGAAGCTCAGATGTGACTGAGGATGCAGCAAGATCTTCAGAGATGATCAACCATCCAAATCACACTAAACAGTGACGTGGAGATGCCGGTGTTGGACTGGGGTGGCGAGAAGAAGTCTTACAACACCAGGTTAAAAGTCCAATAGGTTTGTTTCGAATTACTAGCTTTCGAAGCACAGCTCCTTCATCGGGTGAGTGAAGAGGTGGGTTCCACAAATACAGTCAGGGAACACTTCAGCAGTCAAGGGCATTCATCCTCTGATCTTTGGTTAAGCGTTCTCCAAGGTGGCCTTCAGAACGTGCGACAATGCAGAATCGCCGAGCAGAAACTGATAGCCAAGTTCTGCACACATGAGTCCCGCCTAACCGGAAACTTGGATTCACGTCTCATTACATTCACCCCCTACCACCTGGCCTGGGCTTGCAAAATCCTACCAACTGTCCTGGCTTGAGACAATTCACACCTCTTTAACCTGTGATTATCCCTCTCTCTAGTTGCACCGTCTGAACCTGTAGAGTCTTAATTGCCTGCAAAGATTTGCATTCAAAGTATCATCTTGCATCATTGACTTTGCCTATATATGTGCTTGGGAGCCCATCTCTTCACTCACCCGATGAAGGAGCTGCGTTCCGAAATCTAGTGATTCGAAACAAACCTGTTGGACTTTTACCTGGTGTTGTAAGACTTCTTACTGTGCACACTAAACAGTGGCAGTGAAGTCACTTTTGCCTTCAACTTCTGTGCCACTTTAAAGAAGCCTGTGTTCATCGCTTCCTGAATAAATTTATCCATGGCAATGGGAACAGGGACAGCGACTTTTTATATATTCATCGTTCCTTTAATGAAAAGCCAACACCCCTCTGGAACTTATTCAGCACAGCTTACCTCATTTCAGAATATTGTAAGCGCCAATGATATTTAACAGAATCTGCTTCTGTCTCATCCTTGTGCTAGAGCAGGGGTGGGCAAATTTTCCGTGCAAGGGCCACATTCAGAAATTCACAATTTTAAAGGGCCGCATAGTATATTAAGTAAAATAATTACTTCACCCGGTTATGATTCTGGGCGCCTCATATAGAACATAGAACATAGAAGAACAGTACAGCACAGAACAGGCCCTTCAGCCCTCGATGTTGTGCCGAGCAATGATCACCCTACTCAAGTCAACGTATCCACCCTATACCAGTAAGTAACCCAACAGCCCCCCCAATTAACCTTAAAAAAAAAATTATTTAAAAAAAGTTTAAAAAATTTTTTTTTTTAAATTGACTTGGTGGGCCGCATAAAGACCTTTGGCGGGCCGCATGCGGCCCGCGGGCCGTAGTTTGCCCACCTCTGTGCTAGAGTGAAAATGTGGTGCACCAATTTTCCTAAAAAACACCCTTCAAGCCAAAACAATTTTTTAAAATAGTTTTTTTTAACGGAGACATTGATTTGAATGTTGTAAAGGACACCAAATTCAAAGATATGCAAAAAAAAGCTTTTGAAATCATGTCAATAAAGTCATTCGTGATGGGGAAGAAAAGGCCTTGCACAATTTAACACTAATTGAATGATAACTTCCTCCCTTTGGATGATATTTTAAAATGATTTAACCACAACAAGAATTACAATAAGACACAAGCCGTCAGATGACATATAATGGAAGATATGACATTTTTTTGGAAGCACTGCCCATCTCAATACCAGACAGTAACTGCGCAAAATGCTAAGACATTCAAAAGGCAATGGGCGTGGCCTATCCAAATGGGAACAGAGCCCCATTGCGAGCACGTTTAGCCGGGTTTTTCCCCGGTGCGCGAGCACCGAGAAACCTCACATTATCGAACCAGAATCTGTTCCCATTCAGATAGATTCAGGTCCTCACTGACAAACTCTCCAATGAGGCAGCACTTTGCCCCATTCTCTACACTGAGGAGTCCCTCTCGCCGGAACTCAGTGCAGGAGATCAGGAGACCATCTTTAAATGGCGTCATGATCGCTCGACCCACTGTCCTGACCCTTGAACCTGCTCAAAGCCCCAACCTATCTATAATGTGGTCCTCAAGCACCCCCAAACCTCCCTGCACCCACACAGGGCACTCCTTGACCCGATCCTTGTTGAGGGAAAAATTACAGCTTGGTACATTGGCAGTGCCAGCTGGACACCTTGGCAGTGCTAGACTAGCATCCAGTTGGCACTGAGTGCCAGGCTGGCAGTGCCAAGGTGTTTGGGTGGTACAAGTACCAGGGTGCCACCTGCCCCAAGGGCACACACCTGGGGCCTCCAATCCCCAGGATTGCCGTTCCATCTGGTTCCATTTGTAGAGACCAGCTCTGAACGGCACTCGCCTGAGGTTAGATCATGGGAACATATAATAGAGCGAGATTAGCCGTCTTGTTCTAACATGCAGATTTCTTAAAAAGTGATCTGCCCACAATGGGGCGGGGGGGGGAATTCACATTGCGTTGTCTCGTGAGATCACGTTAGATCTTGTGAGGCATGGCGAGCCAGGTAGATCCAAGAAGAGGGTTCTCCCGGCATCTTACTGGCCTTGCCACACTGCCTTTTGGGCACAACACAGCTGGTAGACCACGCCGAATATGTTTGCATAATGCTATGTTACTGGACTATTAATCCAGTGGCCTGCGCTAACAAACAAAAGGGTTCAAGTCCCACCACAACAGCTGGGGAACTTAAATTTGATTAATTAAATAGGAAGGTGATGACTTAGTAGTATTATCACTTTTTTAAAGATTTGAGGACCTGGGTTCGAATCCCATCATGGCAGATGGTGAAATTTGAATTCAATAAAAATCAAGAATTAAAAGTCTAATTGTTGATTGTTGTAAAACGAAAACCCATCTGGTTCTCCAATGTCCTTCAGGGAGGGAAATTTGCCATCCTCTGAAATGGAGGACATTTCAGGGTTGGGCATGAAAAGTGATGCCTACATCCCGTGAATGAATAAAAGAAAATCTGAAAATAAAGCTGCCATTAGTAATTAGTAATGTTGACCTTTTAGGGGAAAAACCAACTGGCTAATATGTGACTCCAGGCACACAACATTGTGTATGACTCTTAACTGTCCTCTAATTTTATTGCCTTCAAGAGGGAGGCTCAGCACCCTGTCAAGGGCAATTAGGGATGTGTAAGAAATGCTTGTCCAACCAACGACCCCTGTGAACGAATACAAAAACAAAATGATTTACCTCACAACTAAATAGGACACAAATGCACAGTTAACATAATTCAAATTGACTTCCGGTGACATCAGGAAACACGGTCAGTGGCTCCTGGCAGGGTCTTTGTTTTTGCTCCTTTTTAACCATATTTTCAGGTATTCTGGTGTTCAAACCTAGTTAGTTGATCTGGTGGACTTTTGCCCGACGGAAGAAGGTTAAAACGCCGACGAAGCCGCCGAATGAGAAGCAAGCTGAGGAGGGTAGCCCATCGAAAAGGACTTGGAGGGAAGACGGCTGCTGCGCCCATTACATTAGACATGCTGGCTGTGATGATGGCGCAAGAGCTGGAAAAATTCAGCAAACAGTTTGAGCGGCAGGGCAAGGAGATAAAGGACCCGATTCGCGAACAGCTCGTAAAGACCTTGAAAGTGGTGAAAGCACACGGTGTGGAGGAGGCCTTATCACAGCACGAGGATCAGTTTGCCTCGCTGGAGTTGCTGCTCGTTACAAAGAGCAATAAAGGCCCGAGGTTAAAAGTGGGGGATCTTAAAAACGGGTTTAAGCGATGGACCTCAGGTTGGTGGGGCCGCCGGAGGGAGTGGACTGCTCAAAGCCAACCGAGTACTTCTTGGAGAGGTTCTCTTGGCTGGTGGGAGGGGATAAGTTGTTCACCCCTCCGGAGTTGGACAGAGCTCATCGGACACTCTGGCAGAAGCCAAGGCCGAATGAGTCAGCAAGGGCGGTGATTATCCACTTTCACAGCTATCAAAGGAAAGAGAGGGTCTTAGAGTGGGCGAAAAAGATCCAAAATATTGACTGGGACAGGCACATGGTGCGGATATATCAGGACATTGGGACTGAGCCAGCGAAGAGACATGCTGTCTTCAACAAGACAAAGGTGCTGCTTTATAACAAGGTGCGAGATTCGGTACGATGTACCAGGCAGGACTGCGGCTATCAAAGGACTCAAAAAACTATTTATTCCGTAACTGGCAGAGAAAAGAAGCTCGGACCGGTCTGAGAAGTACTGTTTGGCACATGAAGGGGCTCATGCCTCGTTTTCTTATGTCTTTGTTCGGACTGGAAGAAGGGGGATTGATAGACTTTGGAGGGGAGAGAAGATTGTTAATGTTGTTGGGGTTTGGGTGGTTGGTGTTTTGGGTTTTTTTTGAGGTGGAACCTGGAATTGGGCCATTTTATTAGCAGGAAGGAGAGGAGAGGAGGTGACTAACAAATGGGAGTAGAGTGGTGGGAACGGCTGCGACTCATGTGCCAGGTTGGGTGGGTCACGACTTGTCTAGTTGTTTGTTTCCTGGGGGGGGGGGGGGATATGGGAGAGACTGTGGCGCCAGACAGTCGACTAGCCTGGACCGGGGTATTCTCTTTGTCTCACCCTAGGCATGGGGCTGGAATCCATCTGGAACCCAGGAATCTGTGTAAGGTGGAAGCTGGATGTGGGACTGTTATCAGATATTGCGGGAATAATTCTAGGGCCATAAAGGAGTAGGTTGAATTGAATGAGAATGGGATAGCCTCACCCTCTAATTTGTGGGTGGCGATTAGGGGGGAGCCTCAGGTTAAATCACCACCACTCAGCTCTCCCTCTCAAAAGGGAAAGCAGCCTATGGTCATTTGGGACTATGGAGGCTTTGCCCGGGGAAGATAATCCTGTACAAGGCATACATAGATAGGGAGACCAGAAATGAGCACCTGGTGGACGAGATTCTGGGTGTAGATCGAGAGTACGCAAGTAACCCAACGGCGGAGTTATGGGCACAAAGGAAGGAGCTGCAAATGCAGTTCAACCTTTTGTCCACGGGCCGAGCACCAGCTGCGGCGCTTTAGGTGGGTGGTGTAGTAATATGGGGAGAAGGCTAGTCGCCTGTTTTTTATCAATTATGGTGACAGGAGGCTGCTCGGGAGATTATGCAGGAGTGGGAGCTATAAGTTGTGGCCACCAGGTGACGAGCAGGGGATGGCAGAGTTCTTAGAGGCTCTGGAGTTCCCACACGTGGGGGAGGAATTGCGGGAGCAGTTAGAGGCACCACTGGGGTTGGAGGAGGCTCAAACAGATTTAGGCAAGATGCAGACGAGGAAGGTGCCAGGGGCAGATGGGTTCCCGGTAGAATTTGATAAGATGTTTACGGATAAAATGGTCCTGTTGGTGTTGGGGATGTTTAACGATTCACGGGCCTCTCTCCCGGAGATGTTGGGGCAAGCATCCATCTCCCTTCGCCTGAAGGATAACGACCACACAGAATGTGAGTCGTACTGCCCGATGGCATGTGTCATTTTTCACAGTGCTCAGCAAAGGTTTATACCAACAAAAAGGAAGGACGGAAGAAAGAAGGAAAATCGACCGTGGATATCTAAGGAAATAAGGGAGAGTATCAAATTGAAGGAAAAAGCATATAAAGTGGCAAAGATTGCTGGGAGATTAGAGGACTGGGAAATCTTTAGGGGGCAACAGAAAGCTACTAAAAAAGCTATAAAGAAGAGTAAGATAGAGTATGAGAGTAAACTTGCTCAGAATATAAAAACAGACAGTAAAAGTTTTTACAAATATATAAGACAAAAAAGAGTGGCTAAGGTAAATATTGGTCCTTTAGAGGATGAGAAGGGAGTTTTAATAATGGGAAATGAGGAAATGGCTGAGGAACTGAACAGGTTTTTTGGGTCGATCTTCACAGTGGAAGACACAAATAACATGCCAGCGACTGATAGAAATGAGGCTATGACAGGTGAGGACCTTGAGAGGATTGTTATCACTAAGGAGGGAGTGATGGGCAAGCTAATGGGGCTAAAGGTAGACAAGTCTCCTGCCTTGATGGAATGCATCCCAGAGTGCTAAAAGAGATGGCTAGGGAAATTGCAGATGCACTAGTGATAATTTACCGAAATTCACTAGACTCTGGGGTGGTCCCGGTGGATTGGAAATTAGCAAACGTGACACCACTGTTTAAAAAAGGAGATAGGCAGAAAGCGGGAAATTATAGGCCAGTGAGTTTAACTTCGGTAATAGGGAAGATGCTGGAATCTATCATCAAGGAAGAAATTGCGAGGCATCTGGATAGAAATTGTCCCATTGGGCAGACGCAGCATGGGTTCGTAAAAGGCAGGTCATGCCTAACTAATTTAGTGGAATTTTTTGAGGACATTACCAGTGCAGTAGATAACGGGGAGCCGATGGATGTGGTATATCTGGATTTCCAGAAAGCCTTTGACAAGGTGCCACACAAAAGGTTGCTGCATAAGATAAAGATGCATGGCATTAAGGGTAAAGTAGTAGCATGGATAGAGGATTGGTTAATTAATAGAAAGCAAAGAGTTGGGATAAATGGGTGTTTCTCTGGTTGGCAATCAGTAGCTAGTGGTGTCCCTCAGGGATCCGTGTTGGGCCCACAATTGTTCACAATTTACATTGATGATTTGGAGTTGGGGACCAAGGGCAATGTGTCCAAGTTTGCAGATGACACTAAGATGAGTGGTAAAGCGAAAAGTGCAGAGGATACTGGAAGTATGCAGAGGGATTTGGATAGGTTAAGTGAATGGGCTTGGGTCTGGCAGATGGAATACAATGTTGACAAATGTGAGGTTATCCATTTTGGTAGGAATAACAGCAAACGGGATTATTATTTAAACGATAAAATATAAAAGCATGCCGCTGTTCAGAGAGACTTGGGTGTGCTAGTGCATGAGTCACAGAAGGTTGGTTTACAAGTGCTTAAGAAGGCAAATGGAATTTTGTCCTTCATTGCTAGAGGGATGGAGTTTAAGACTAGGGAGGTTATGTTGCAATTGTATAAGGTGTTAGTGCGGCCACACCTGGAGTATTGTGTTCAGTTTTGGTCTCCTTACTTGAGAAAGGACGTACTGGCGCTGGAGGGTGTGCAGAGGAGATTCACTAGGTTAATCCCAGAGCTGAAGGGGTTGGATTATGAGGAGATGTTGAGTAGACTGGGACTGTACTCGTTGGAATTTAGAAGGATGAGGGGGGATCTTATAGAAACATTTAAAATTATGAAGGGAATAGATAGGATAGATGCGGGCAGGTTGTTTCCACTGGCGGGTGACAGCAGAACTAGGGGGCATAGCCTCAAAATAAGGGGAAGTAGATTTAGGACTGAGTTTAGGAGGAACTTCTTCACCCAAAGGGTTGTGAATCTATGGAATTCCTTGCCCAGTGAAGCAGTTGAGGCTCCTTCATTACACGTTTTTAAGGTAAAGATAGATAGTTTTTTGAAGAATAAAGGGATTAAGGGTTATGGTGTTCGGGCCGGAAAGTGGAGCTGAGTCCACAAAAGATCAGCCATGATCTAATTGAATGGCGGAGCAGGCTCGAGGGGCCAGATGGCCTACTCCTGCTCCTAGTTCTTATGTTCTTATGTTCTTATAACAACTGACCATCCAGTCAATATCCTGGTTTATACCTGGCCAGTAAACAGTGTAACGAGCTCTCCGTTTATATTTTTCAATCCCAACATATTCTGTGTGTCTCCTTTTTACTACATCCTTGCAAAGAGATTGAGGTCTGACTGTAACGTTCAAATGAAGTACCACCCCATTAATGATATTGAGTTCAGATCTTATATTGTAGAACTACATACATTGACCTCTGGGCAAGTGTGAATTGATGTTCTTCATAACCTCTTGAAAAGTTTGAACCTTCCTGATCTCTTCTTGGATCTCATGTGGTTTCACATCTGATACTGGTAGTAGTGTGGAAATGAGATTGACATGCAGCATGATAGCACAAGTGGATAGCACTGTGGCTTCACAGCGCCAGGGTCCCAAGTTCGATTCCCCGCTGGGTCACTGTCTGTGCGGAGTCTGCACGTTCTCCCAGTGTCTGTGTGGATTTCCTCCGGGTGCTCCGGTTTCCTCCCACAGTCCAAAGATGTGCAGGTTAGGTGGATTGGCCACGATAAATTGCCCTTAGTGACCAAAAAGGTTAGGAGGGCTTATTGGGTTACGGGGATAGGGTGGAAGTGAGGGCTTAAGTGGGTCGGTGCAGACTCGATGGGCCAGATGGCCTCCTGCACTGTCTGTTCTATTTACAGCCTCCGTAATCTCACCACCAATACTTTGCATCGGTGCTCTTGATAATGCATCCGTCAAGAAAAAATATTTGCCTGGCGTGCAGATGAGATTAAAGTCATAGCATTGTAACTTCATCATCAACCTCCGAATCTACAGAGACATCTGGTTGAAATTTTATTTAATGCTAACCAAAGTACGATGATCTGTCTCAATTGAGAAATCTGGAGGCCCATAGACATAGTCGTGAAATTTCTCCAAGCCCACAACTAAACCTAGGCATTCTTTTTCAATTTGAGGGTACCTCTGCTCTGTTGTCGTCATTGATCGTGATGTATACACGATTGGTTTCCAATTGTCATGCTTGAGTTGCAGAAGAATTGCTCCCAGACCATCTTTGGACATGTATGTTGACACTTTTATCTGCTTAGAAGGGTCAAAATATGTGAGTACTGGCGTAGTGGTTAGTGAAGTCTAGATACTTCCTCCACTCTTGCTCATGTTGCTCAGTTCAAACGAAATCCAGTTTTGTGCAGGACATCACGTAGATGTGTTGTTTTTTCTGATAGGTTTGGAATGAATTTCCCTACAAAATTGATCATACCCATCACTCTTAAGATGGCTTCCTTGTCGTGTGGTTTTGCCATGTTGAGAATTGCTTGGATTTTGTCTTTGTCAGGTTCAATACCATGAGATGAGAGCTTGTCACCTAGGAATGTGACCTCAGTTACTCCAAATTGGTACTTCTCATGTTGAGCTTCAGCCCATTTCTCCTAATGCTCATGTGTCTTCGATGCCTTCAACTTAGCGCTCCATGGCACAGATAAAATTTCTGATGCCGAAATTATGCCAAATAGCACTCTCAGAAAGCAGTACCGTCCAAATAGGCAATAGACAATAGAATAGAACATTACAGTGCAGTACAGGTTCTTCGGCCCTCGATGTTGCACCGACCTGTGAAACCAATCTAAAGTCCATCTACACTATTCCATTATCATCCATATGTTTATCCAATGATCATTTAAATGCCCTTAATGTTGGCAAATCCACTACTGTTGCAGGCAGGGCATTTCACGCCCCTACTACTCTGAGTAAAGAACCTACCTCTCACATCTGTCCTATATCTATCTCCCCTCAATTTAAAGCTATGTCCCCTCGTGCTAGCCATCACTATCTCAGGAAAAAGGCTCTCACTGTCCACCCTATCTAATCCTCTGATCATCCTGTATGCCTCTATTAAGTCACCTCTTAACCTTCTTCTCTGTAATGAAAGTAGCCGCAAGTCCCTCAGCCTTTCCTCATAAGATCTTCCCTCCATACCAGGCAACATCCTGGTAAATCTCCTCTGCACCCTTTCCAATGCTTCCACATCCTTCCTATAATGCGGCGACCACAACTACACGCAATACTCCAATTGCGGCCACACCAGAGTTTTGTACAGCTGCAACATGACCTCATGGCTCCGAAACTCAATCTCTCCACCAATAAAAGCACACCGTATGCCTTCTTAACAACCCTATCAACTTGGGTGGCAACTTTCAGGGATCTATGTACATGGATACCGAGATCTCTCTGCTCATCCACACTACCAAGAATCTTACCATTAGCCCAGTACTCTGTATTCCTGTTACTCCTTCCAAAATGAATCATCTCACACTTTTCTGCATTAAACTCCATTTGCCACTTCTCAGCCCAGCTCTGCAGCTTATCTATGTCTCTCTGTAACTTGTAACATCCTTCTGCACTGTCCACAACTCCACCAACTTTAGTGTCATCCGCAAATTTACTCACCCACCTTTCAACGTCTCCTCCAGGACATTTATAAACATAACAAACAGCAGTGGCCCGAAAACAGATCCTTGTGGTACACCACTAGTAACTGAACTCCAGGCTGAACATTTCCCATCAACCACCACCACCCTCTGTCTTCTTACAGCGAGCCAATTTCTGATCCAAACTGCTAAATCACCCTGAATCCCATGCCTCCGTATTTTCTGCAATAGCCTACCGTGGGGAACCGTATCAAACGTTTTACTGAAATCCATATACACAACATCAACTGCTTTACCCTTGTCCACCTGTTTGGTCACCTTCTCAAAGAACTCAATAAGGTTTGTGAGGCACGACCTACCCTTCACAAAACCGTGTTCACTATCCCTACTCAAATTATTCCGTTATAGATGATTATAAATCCTATCTCTTATAATCCTTTCCAAGACTTTGCCCACAACAGAAGTAAGGCTCACTGGTCTATAGTTACCGGGGCTCTCTCTACTCCCTTCTTGAGCAAGGGGACAACATTTGCTATTCTCCAGTCTTCTGGCACTATTCAGGTTGCATATTAAAATGGCATATTAAAAGTGCAGTATTTTGTCCTTTGTTCCTCTAGTTTTAGTTGCCAGAAACCCTGAGATGCGTCAAGTTTCATAAAGGCTTATGCACCAGCCATCTCAGATGTGATTTCCTCACGCTTTGGTATTTGCT
The DNA here is from genome assembly GCF_902713615.1 of Scyliorhinus canicula. Lineage (NCBI taxonomy): Eukaryota > Metazoa > Chordata > Chondrichthyes > Carcharhiniformes > Scyliorhinidae > Scyliorhinus > Scyliorhinus canicula. The sequence goes on along the minus strand of NC_052152.1, from coordinate 102,118,162 downwards.
AATGTTCTCTTTTGATATTCTTATTAAGATCTTTAGGATCCAAGCATGTGCGAATATCACCATTCTTTTTCTTCACACAAACCATGGACTTTACCCAGTCGGTAGGTTCTTCTATTTTTCTGATTACTTTTAATTTTGTCATTCTATCCAGCTCCTTTTTGAGGTGATCCCGAAGAGATGCAGGTACTCTTCTTGGTGCCTGTATCACAGGTTTTGCAACCTCTTTGAGTTGTATCTTGGAGGTGAATGGTCGTGTACCAAAACCTGTGAACACATCGCTGAATTTACTGATAATGTTCTCAGAATCGTTGGGAGTGTTGATCCAATCCGTTGTGGATGCTATATACCAACTGCACTAGACCCAATTCTTCACAGGACTGATCAATAAATAATGAATCCAAGCCCCCAGATACAATACAGAATGGGACAGAATAAACTGTGTTCTTCACCACCACACACGCAGGTCACAAGCACCATAACATTTAATGCTTAAATCATTATAATCTCAGAGATATTTTGTGATTTCTTCTAATTGGCTGAATTTTGAGATTTTAAAAATCAGTCATGCTGATTAAATTGCCTTTGGCATCATTGTACCATTCACTTCAAGTGGTAGCAGCCATTTGTCCTCATCAACCTCATTTATTTTAAATGGAGTATCAGTTTGCATTTTTTAAAGAGCTGGCGAATTTTTATTATGTATCCAAAAAATTATTCTTCTGTGTTATTACTTCAACAAACAACGATGTTTCATCACTGGAGACTGTCCCTTCCACTGTGCTGATTGATCTGGGGTTGAGCTTAGAGTAACAATTCAGAGCAAAGTGATATTTTTCCTTTTCATCTGGAACAAAGCTTGTCAAACGCTGGTTACTGTCTTAATTTGTGCCCAGTAAGAAGTCTTACAACATCAGGTTAATTTGTGACTTTAGCCACATCTTTTACATACGGCAACCAAAGTTTTCTCTTCCAGGAGCACACAGTGCAGGAGGCCATTCGGCGGCCCATCAAGTCTGCAGCGACTTACTTAAGCCCTCACTTCCACCCTATCCCCTTAACCCAATAACCCCTCCTAACCTTTTTAGTCACCAAGGGCAATTTATCATGGCCAATCCACCTACCCTGCACGTCTTTGGACTGTGGGAAGAAACCGGAGCACCCGGAGGAAACCTACGCAGACACGGGGAGAACGTTCAGACTCCGCATAGACAGTGAACCAGCGAGGAATCAAACCTGGGACCTTGGCGTTGTGAAACCACAGTGCTAGCCACTCTTTGTGCTATCCTGCTGCCCCTAGGAACTCTTTAAAGTACTGAGAAACATTTCAGAATGCTGCCAGCTCATGAGCAAGGCAAATCTTAACTGTTTGTTCCAAATACAGCGCCAATTCCCTCAGCAACCGTTCCTTCAGCTTATTTTCATTCACACCAAACCCAATGTGGTCCCATGTCATGGAGGATTCCACCACAGAAAAATTACAGGTTTTAGTTTTTAACTTTAAATCAGTGATGAACTGTTCTGCGGACTCACCGGCCTTCTGTAAACATGATCTGAACACATAGCATTCACAAATTTCATTCTTTCTGGGGTTGCAATGGGCATCAAGTCTTTGAATAATTTCATTAAAATTTTTATTATCTTCATCGTTTCCAAATTTAAACGTATTAAACACAGCAATTGCTTCTGGCCCTGCCGCTGTTAGGAGCATCGCTACCTGACGTGAATCTGATTGATCTTCTAAATTTACTGCAATAAGAAACAGTTTAAATTGTTGTTCAAACACTTGCCAATTGCTGTTCAATTTACCATGAAAGCGGAGTCTCTGATGGCTTCAATGACTCCATGTTGTTAAATTCTTGCAGACTGCAAAATCTTCAAATCTCTGGGGCATGCTGATAGTTTTTTTTCCTCAGTGTTTAATACCTTCAAGCCCACTCAGTGTTTAATACCTTCAAGGCCGCCCTGGTACCATGTAATGTTCTTGTCGGATGGCCTTATTTATTACAAGAACACTTGTAGTTAAAGCTATAAACAATTTAACTATAAACTTTTAATGCGGGCCAACCAAATGTAAGAGAACAGATGAAAAAAATAGTATAATCATGCACAAGCAGCCTCTCTCTTTGACTTCTCGCCAGTCTGAGGGGTCAGCTCACTTTAACATTCACTTATATACTAGTCGGACTCCTCGTGATCAGTCGGTGAACAACACATCCATCACATCACTACAGTTAGTACATGTGTCAGATTTGTTTTGTTACGTGAATGTTTGATATAAAGAGTTTGTTGATCAAAATAATTAGCAATTCTTTGTATTCCTGAACTAAGTACAATGGAAAGAGATAGGAACATATGGCAGGGCAAGGTTTATAACTGGGGGAAGAGTAATTACGATGCGATTAGGCAAGAATTGAGGAGCATAAGATGGAAACAGGAATTGTCAGGGATAGGTACAATTGAGATGTGGAGCTTGTTCAAGGAGCAAATACTGCGTGTCCTTGATATGTATGTCCCTGTCAGGCAGGGAGGAAATGGTCGAGTGAGGGAACCATGGTTTACAAAAAAGGTGGAATGTCTTGTCAAGAGGAAGAAGGGGGCTTATGTAAGGATGAGAAAACAAGGTTCAGTTAGGGCTCTTGAGGGATACAAGATAGCTAGGAAGGAGCTCAAGAAAGGGGCTTAGGAGAGCTAAGAGGGGGCATGAGAAGTCCTTGGCGGGTAGGATCAAGGAAAACCCCAAGGCTTTTTACACTTATGTGAGGAATAAAAGAATAACCAAGGTAAAGTTAGGGCCAGTCAAGGACAGCAGTGGGAACGTGTGCATGGAGTCTGAAGCTATAAGAGAGGCCCTAAATGAATACTTTTCTTCAATGTTCACAAAGGAGAGGGACCATGTTGTTGAGGAGGATAGTGCAATAGCTGGAGGAGGTAGATATTTGGAAGGAAGAGGTTTAAAAATTTGGGAGAAGCCTGAGGATAGATAAGTCTCCTGAGCCTGATGGGATATATCCAAGGATTCTTTGGGAGGCGAGGGATGAGATTGCAGAGCCTTTGGCTTTGATCGCTGTCTACAGGAATAGTGCCAGAAGACTGGAGAGAGGCGAATGTTGTCCCCTTGTTCAAGAAAGGGAATAGGCATAATCCTGGGAATTATAAGCCGGTTAGTCTCACTTCGGTCATAGGTAAATTATTAGAAAGGGTCCTGAAGGATTGGATTTATGATCATTTGGAAAGATACATCTTCATCCAGGATAGTCATCACGGATTTGTGAGGGGTAAGTCTTGCCTCACAAGTTTGATTGTATTCTTTGAGGAGGTAACTAAGTACATAGATGAAGGTAGAGCAGTTGATGTCGTATACATAGATTTTAGTAAGGCATTTGATAAGGTGCTCCATGGTCGCTCATGCAGAAAGTAAGGAGGCATGGCATAGAGGGAAATTTTGCCGATTGGATCAGTAACTGGCTTTCACATAGAAGATACAGGGTGGTAGGTAGATGGTAAATTTTCATCCTGGAGCCCAATCACCCGTGGTGTACCACAGGGATCAGTGCTGGGTCCTCTGCTATTTGTGATTTTTATCAATGACTTGGATGATGGAGTTGAAGGTTGGGTTAGTAGGTTTGCTGATAACACCAAGATTGATGGAGTAGTGGATAATGTGGACGGCTGTTGTAGGCTGCAAAGAGACAATGATAGGATGCAGAGCTGGGCTGAAAAGTGTCTGATGGAATTTAACCCTGATAAGTGTGAGGTGATTAATTTTGGTATGCCAAATTTGAATGTGGATTATAGGGTTAACGGCAGGGTTCTGAAGATTGTGGAGGAGCAGAGAGATCTTGGAGTTCATGTCCATAGATCTCTGAAAGTTGCCACCCAAGTGGATAGAGCAGTGAAGAAAGCCTATAGTGCGTTAGCATTTATTAACAGGGGGATTGCGTTTAAGAGCCGTGAGATTATGCTGCAACTGTACAAGACCTTGGTTAGACCACATTTGGAGTATTGTGTGCAGTTCTGGTCACCTCATCATAGGAAGGATGTGGAAGCAATGGAAAGGGTGCAAAGGAGATTTACCAGGATGCTGTCTGGATTGAAGGGTAGGTCTTATGATGAAAGGTTGAGGGAGCTAGGACTTTTCTCATCAGAGCAACGGAGGATGAGAGGTGACTTAATTAGGTGTATAAGATGATGAGAGGGATAGATAGAGTGGACGTTCAGCAACCTTTTTCCTCGGGTGGGTGTAGCTGTTACAAGGGGGCATAACTATAAGGTTCATGGTGGAAGATATAGGAGGGATGTCCGAGGTAGGTTCTTTACTCAGAGTAGTTGGGGCGTGGAATGTACTCCCAGCAATGGTAGTGGAGTCGGACACTAAGAACTTTCAAGCAGTTTTGGATAGGTATATGGAGTACACTAGAATGATTGGGAGTAGGTTAATTTGATCTTAGTTTCAGACTAGTTCGGCACAACATCGTGGGGCGAAGGGCCTGTACTGTGCTGTACAGTTCTATGTTCTATGCGATAGAAACGGTTGTTTTCTTACGTCCCTATTTTGTGAATATGCCGGAATATCAATTTGCTGTATTCATTGCATATCATTTTTCAATACAAATACAATCCATTCTCAACTTCCATGCACTCTATCTAAATATTTGCAAGAAGGCTGTAACCCTTTAACAGCTGTTAAACCATAACAAGAAACTTGAAAAACTTGCATGGATTTAATAACTTTGAAAGGCTCACATTGGGATTTTCATATTAAATACTGACTGACATAGCATTCTGTCTTCATAAGCAAAAAAGGGAAGCAATGTACAAGAGGAAAGGGGAAAGCAAAAATAGGCATGCAAGCTCACAGCTGGAAATTACTGCAGTTTCACAAGCATTACATAACCCAGAAACTATGACAGAATTCCCCATTTTCTATTCAATGAACCATCAAGCCCAGGAATTTCTGTTAAAAGGCCAGGAGTGAAGTACATTGTAAGTTTAAACATGTTGGTAACAAGTGCATGACTCTTTTTAAAACAGTGAGCAATAAAACAATTCCTGACCATCTGTCGACCACAAAGACAAATGCGATATGTCATCACTCATCGTGCCAGCAAATGGCTGTGAATGCCAATGCAAATCAAGTTTGTAACATTTCTCCACATCCTCCTATAAAATAGCAAAGGTGACTCACAACTTTTATAGGACACAACCAACTGAACAGGCTAGGCCACAGACTATTTACTCAAAAAGTTTTCTGTGCAGATTCCACTCTCAAGTTGTTCAAAGTGGCGCTTACATATGTTTTTAGAAAAATCACAGTTCACTGAATTGGTCCAATTGGTGTAAGGACCAACTGTGCAATCTTGTTTGTTTCCAGGTTCCTCTCCGTGAATATCTTTGAATGGCTGTCCAACAGCAGACACCCCAAAATAAGTTTTGTAAGACGACTTCTTTCTCCCACACCCTCCCAAAAAATTAAAACATAATCTAGCATGTTCAACATTCACTGTGTGGAATTACGTAAATGTCTACAGACAGCATTCAGCTCCAAAACTGCAGAAAGCTTATATAACAGTCATGTTAAAAATGTAGTTCTACCCACTGAGCATATTTGGTTTTCAGCAAAGGATTAATTATTGTTTGATGATAATGATCACTATTCCCGAGAGGTGGGTTTGATGTGCCAATGTTAAAGTGCAGTGTTTCACACTAGTCTATTAATAGGTCATCTGTAAGATCTTTGCTTAGTTATTGGTGGGAAAAAATTATTGGTTCTTTAACTGAGGACACATGCAACAGATGGGCTAAAATATTCATTTCAGTGCCTCCAGTGTAGAGAAACATCTGGGGTTCTGCAGGTTTTATTCAATGTGAGCTCAACCAGTTGAAGAAGACAGCACTTATGCAGAAAAATGCCAGTGGGCACATATTCAGATTTCCACTTGTACATCAGCCACAATGGCAATAACTCATTTCAAAACATCTCCAACACAGTTCTTGGACTACAGCAATGATTATAGGGCCACTGTCTTGAGGGAAGAGGATTGCCAAGGTCCAATCTGAGCAGAAAAGACAGATGCCCATACCAGTTATGGTAACTTCACAACTCCATTACTTGCAAGAGACAGGATAACATGTTTTGTTAATTGATTAATGTCACTGCTGTTATGGGAGAGGTGTTTTCGGAACCCCAAAATGTATCATGGAGTTCAACCAACCCCCACCTTTAATGGATTATTGTTTTTGAAGCACATGACTTGTTCCCCAGGTGTAGTATTACAATTATGGACACGTAGATTTTAAAACAAAACAATGTTTATTCCATGAACTCAAATTAACCTTTCAAATAAACATTGGATCTCTTAACACCCCTTACTTCAAAGATAACCCCGAAAATAATACACTACCCAATCCTGCAAACTGTTCCTTTACACTTAACTTATCCTTCAAACAAAAGTACATTAGATTTATATTCAATACCGAGATCGTTTTTCAATTCCGATTTCACCAAAGGATTAAGAGATAGTCCTTCATGGCAGAGATCACCAGCAATGCAGCTCACAGCCACACTCAAGTTTTCTTCAAATTGAAATTAAAACTCCCAAAAAGCAGAAGTGAGCTCAGCTCCCCCCATGTGACATCACTTCAGTAATATGATCAGCTTTACTTCTTAGAGTACATTTCTTAAACATCCAATTCTTAAAGGCACTCTCACATGACACTGCATATGTGTGCAAGTAAACAATCGAGAAAAGAGTTTCCAAACCCATTCGTGTACACAATGCCTTTTTATCTTTACCCATTGATAAAGAAACCATGCTGCTCATGATAATTGAAATGGATATGGGTGCCATTGGCAATCCCTTGCCAATCTATCCATATTTGCGCTGTATGGCAGTGAGCATTCTCCTTGAACCACCACTGCCCATATTGAAAAAGGTACTTCTCAATGTCACTGACTAACAAATTTCAGGATATTCATCTAGCATCCATTAAGGAATCGTGACATTTGATCCAAGTCAGGATAGTGTGTAAGCTGGAGGGTAATGGGCAGAAATGGTATTCCCATGCACCACTGCCACTAGGTAGTGGAGGTCTCGTTGAAGAAACATTGGAGAGCTGCTGCAGTGCATTCATTATGTACTGGTGCTGAAGAGAATGGACATCTATGCAAATGGACGAGAAGCCGATCAGCATTTTACTTCTGAAATCTGCATTACTGAAGAGCTTCAATTGTAAGAACCTTTATCGCATCATGAATACCCTTAATACACCAACTGGCGCAGCATATGGAAGCATGATGGCAATTGATAATAGGAATTATGGAACAAGGACAGCTCATTCCTTTCTCAGACCACCTACCTTCCTCTCCTTGCATGAACTCTATCTAACCCATTACATCTCTCATAGAAAAGTTCTATAATTCACAACCTTATATTTCAACTTTGCACTTCAACAGCATTACTGTTTTGCCAGTTGGTCATCTGCATTTAGACTCCCGTATGTAGAGGATACTGCATTGGCAGCAGTGAAGTGCAACAAAAATGCTGCTTAACCTGAAAGGAGTATTTGGGGCCTAGAATGGCGAGGAGGCAGGAGGTAAAGGGGCAGGTGTTACACCTTCTGCAATTGAAAGGGAAAGTGTTGTTGGAGGTTGGGCATGGAGGTGTGAACCACTGTGTCACAGATGGAGTGATCCCTGTGGAGTTCTGGTTGGGATGGGGATGGGAAACTAGGAGAATGGGATGGAGTCCTTGCATGGAGCGGGATGTAAGGAGCTGCAATCGAGGTTGCTTTGGGAATTGGTAGGTTTTTAAGTGAGGCCTTGCTAGAGGATGGGAAATGTTTGGCTGCAAGAAAGAGAATCACATATGGCCAGAACCTGGAGAACATCACAACAAATACGGCCAGTTAGGCTGGGCAAAAAACAAGACGGAGAAAGAATTTACAAGGAAACAGTGCACAATGTAATTGGGTCACAAACACACAGTTCTCTACATGCGTCCCACCAAACAGTTGGGTCTTTTATGTTTTCAGCCTTTTTTTGTGTAGATGGAATCATAAGAGCTAATGTGGATACAGAATGCAATCCTTGTAATACCTCTGCCAAGAACTCTAACCACAGCAATGTATAAAGGTTGCCTGCCATCTCTGTTGACTTTCTCATGGATTTTTCTTTACACCAGCATGGGGGCCATGTCAATGGTCATCAGAAGAGTTCTTTACACCTCTGAACATATAGAAGAGGGTATGTGATGCATCAGAGGCCACAATATTTGTACAAGAAAGAGGTTAGAGCAAGGTTGAGTGGGTGGAGGGCTGCATGAGACTGGCCATAAAATATTAAGATCTTAAAATTTAATATGGTATTGTTATTTACCACAATTCAATTACACAACACTAAAACTGAACATTATTGAAGTTCAATGCCAAAAGGAGTGTGAGAAGTTGTGGTATGGAGCTGCTTCACTGGTGGGACATATGCAATGGCATTGAGTTTCAAAGTATTATTAAAGATTTGTGCTGTTTAAAGTCAATATTCAGATTAATATTGAGAATTCAATTATAGAGAGAGTCACCTGCTAGAATTAAAGAGAAGTGGCACAGGAAAACAATAACCACAACATGATAGCCTGTGCAAGACTGTGCAGATAGATTACACAACCCACACAGGTATCAGCTTTGGCTCAGTGGCTGCACTCCAGTCTACGTCAGACAGTTCTGGTTTTGTGCAGCGCACCTTTGTAAAGTTTGGTTCATTGTTTCTCATTCCTTCATGGAATGTGGAGATCACTGGCAAAGCCAGTGTGTGCAACCCATATCCAACTGCCCTTCAGAATATGGTGGAATACTGCCTTCTGCCTCTGTGTGCTGAAGGTACTCCCACAGTGAGGTCAAGTATGGAGTTCCATAGGGGTGGCACGGCAGCGCAATGGTTAACACTGCTGCCTCACGGCATCGAGGTAATGGGTTCGGTCCCGGCCACAGGTGATTGTGTGTGTGGAGTTTGCACATTCTCCCAGTATCTGCTTGGGTCTCACCCCCATAACCCAAAGATGTACAGGGTAGGTGGTGTAGCCATCTGGGATGGTCACGCCCCGATTACAAAATGGACACTTTGCAAAGAATGCAGGGAAAATGGACAATACTGAGAAAGCAAGCAGGTGCAAGGTTTGTTGGAGCTGTAGCTCCCAGACAAGACCGATACTGCAAAGCCATTACCATACTAGCCATCGCCGGGGACAAAAGAGTAAAATTAAAGTAAACGATACTAAAGCAGACACCCCGGCGCCAGAGAAGACTAGAACAAAGCAGGCCAACGGCCACCTAGGGCCCGCCCAGCAATCAGGGCACCAACCCCTTTATTGGAGGAAATCGATAGGAATGATCAAGATGCGGTCCAATTAATTGGGGCCATGTTCAAGGCCCGCCCAAAAGCGCGCGAAGCCCCCTTTGGGTATAAGAAGAAGCCCCCAAGAGAGAATCGCTCTCTTGGCCTTGGCTCTCAGCGAGGAGAGACCTGCTTAGCAGCTGCACCAGAACAAGTAAGTCCAAAGTCAACGCACGCTACGAGACAGATGCTCCTAGCTACTATTCCGTACCAGCTCATCTCTGCAGCCTCAGAACCGGACAACGGCCATTGTTCCTCTGACTGAGTGGGCGCCCGAAGCTAAGGATAGGCTTTAGTAGTAGTGATAGTTTAGTTGGTAGAGTTTTGTGCATGAGTGTATTTGACTGTGTGTGTAAATAAATGAGCATTGATTTCCAACTTACTGACTGATGTATCGAGTCTTTGATCAGTATTCGGTTTTGAACCTTGTGGCGGTATCGAAAGATACCTGGCGACTCTTGAGCAAACGCAATTAGATCTAAAGAAGGCGACCATATTAAATGCCATAAAGAGAGCCAATTAAAGAGAGAACACAATGAGCAACACTGGATTGGCCACTCTAAATTGCCCCTCAATTGATTTTTAAAAAAATGTGTGGAGTTCCAAGATGTTAACCCAGCAATGAGGGACATTTGCAATGCAGGGTGGTATGCCACTTATGAGGAACTTGTTCACACATGCCTATTGTACACATTATTAGGACAACACAGAGCATTACTTTCATCTGATGCATACTATGCCTAACCTGGGAGTAGCTGTTGGTGACTCTGAGTTACGTAAATTTCCAATCTGGAGCACAGAATTTGGAATCAACTTTAGGAATGTTATAAGATTGATCGTAAACCTATCAGAGAGTATGGAACAATCTACTGATGCAAGTTAAATGGAATAAAACAGACCAAACCTCGGGTCTGTGATTTCTATTTTCTCCCCATTTTTGGCAATAATTTAGCTTTTTAACATTTAGTAAGATTTATTTTATGCAAGTTTCAAAGATGGAGCAGATGTAGTCATGCAAAATAACCCATAGACCACAATCAGCGCACAATTGAAATTCTCTTTGGGGGGAGGGAGAAATCACCAGACATGTATAGCTTTCACATTCAAACATTCACCTTGATATTTACACCTCTGCATTCATACAGGAGCTCACTAAAGAACATTCTACATAGTCTACTGAATTGTAAGTTGTGGAGGATGCAAGGCGGCTTCAGAGAGTGATTCAGATAAGTTGGGTGAGTGGGCAAACACGTGGCAGATGCACTACAACATGGCGAAATGTGAAGTTATACACACTTTTGGCTTAAAAAGCAGAAAGGAAGAGTATTACAGTAGTTCCCCGTTATACCACGCCCCGCAATACCACGGTTCGCGATATACGGCGGGGGGCTTATGGACCCCAACTTACTTGCACTGGGACGGAGCTGGGGCAACTTCAGGTTTCCAGTCGGGGAGCGGATTATTTTTAGCAAACAAGCCTGCTGACAGCAGCGAGAGTGATGGGCTGCATTCAGGAAGGGGAACCCTTACTCGCTGGCATTGGGGAGTGGGCTCAGTTTTAAAGCTTGGATGTTGACATCTGCAGTCACTTGCCCTGTGGTCTCTGCTCCGCTTCGAACAGTCTGTACGCCTCTGGGCGCAGTGTTGCGAGGCTTTTTCTCTGTACTCCTTCAAAATGTGAGATGTCCAAATCCTGTTTCTCAAATTACAGAATTCCTGCCTCCACACTTCTACCCTGCGTTGTTGCTGATGATACGTTTATATGCGTTTAGTTTAAGTTTATATAGTTTAAAATTCCAAATGACTGTTCGTATGAGTTTTGAATGATAAAATGATCCGCGGCTCGGATGTAACGCGGGTGGCTGTCTTGGACCCCAACACCCGCCTTATAACGGGGGACTACTGTATTTAAATGGTGATATATTGGGAAGTGTGGATGTACAATGTGATATGGATGAAAGGGAAAATCTCAGCAAGTCTGGCAGCACCTGTAGGGAGAGAAAAGAGCTAACGTTTCGAGTCCGATGACTCTTTGTCAAAGCTAGCTCTCTGAGGGTGGAGCTGAGAACCAGGGATATCAAAACTGAAAATCGCTTATTGTCACAGGTAGGCTTCAAATGAAGTTACTGTGAAAAGCCCCTAGTCGCCACATTCCGGCGCCTGTTTGGGGAGGCTGGTACGGGAACAGTACGGTACAGGGAACATGGGGTACAGTTTCAGGATACGGGATAGGCCATTTAGGACTCAGATGAGGAAAAATATTTTCACTCAAAGGGTGTGAACCTGTCAAATTCAAACCACAAAAGGCTGAGTTTCTCGAGGCCAAGAAACTGGGGAGAAAGCAGGAATATGGCATTGAGATAGAAGATCAGGGACTTCCGGTTGCGGCTATGACCAGCTAAGTCGCACGTTTGGCAGCTCCTGCTACAAAGGTGTTTTCGGGCCGATTGGAGGGCCCCAACGGCGCTGTAAGGACAAATCCCGGTGGGGGAAGGCTCCCTGAGGAGAACCAAACCAACTTTATGGTCGGTACCCGGAGTGGGGTGGTAAAAAAAGCAACAGCAGCTCCCCAAAAAAAGCGGGGGAAGAAAACCAAAATGGCGGCCGGTGGCGCACCCGAGGAATGGAGGAAATGGGCGGAGGAGCAGCAGGCCGCGCTCCTGCGCTTCTTTACGGAGCTGAAAATGGAGCTTTTGGAGTCAATGAATGCGACGACCACCAGGCTGATGGGAGCCCAGGCGACCCAAGAGGCGTCGATTCGGGAGCTGCAGCAGGAGATGACTGTGAGGGAGGAGGAGGCCACGGTCCTCGTGGGAAAGGTAGAGGTGCACGAGGCACTCCACCTGAAATGGCAGAGCCGTTTTGAGGAGCTGGATACCCGAATGAGGCGGAAGAACCTGAGGATCTTGGGCCTGGCAGAAGGCCTGGAGGGGTCAGACCTCCCGGGATACGTAGCAGAAATGCTGAGCTCCCTGATGGGGGCAGGGGCCGTCCCTTCGCCCCTGGAGCTGGAAGAGGCCGACAGGGTCATGGCTAGGAAGCCAAGAGCAAATAAGCCCCCGAGGGCGGTGCTGGTGCGGTTCCAGCGACTCAGCGATCGTGAGAGAGTGCTGGAGTGGGCCAAGAGGGAAAGGAGCAGTAAGTGGGAGAATTCGACGGTGAGGGTCTACCAGGACTGGAGTGCGGAGGTGGCTAAGCGGCGGGCCCGGTACAACCGGACGAAGGCGGTGCTACATGCAAAAAGGATCAGGTTCGGAATGCTGCAGCCAGCGCGCTTGTGGGTCACCTACAGGAACCAACACCACTATTTTGAGTCCCCAGAGGAGGCGTGGGCCTTTGTACAGGAAGAGAAACTGGACTCGAATTAGACCCAGGGGGTACTTGGCGGCCGTAGCCGCTCGGGTACTTTCAGCTGAACAAGCGGTTCTTTTTTTTTTTCGGCTGGGTCGGAACTGGGCAACTCTTTATTGGAACGGTTTCCTTTTTTTCTTTTCTTCTTCTTTCCTTGTTTGGATCTTGAACTCTGGCTTTGGGTTTTTTTTTCTTCTGATGTTTTTTCCCCCCCTTTGCCAACTTCCCGTAGTTATTGTTATTGTGGTTATTCATGGTTATTTATGGTTATTTATACTGTTTGGTAGAGGGCGACTGTTAAGTACATTGTTATTTGTTATCTATCTGTTATTTATAATGTTAAGTTGGGGAGGCGGGACGGGGGGGGGAGAGCAGATCGGGGATATGGGCTCCTAGGGGGGGTTCTTTACAGGCATGGACGGGGACGGGGTGGAACTGAAGATGGCGGGGTGGGGTGTGGCAGGGCGAAAGCGCGGGCTTTCCTCTGTTTTCCCGCACGCGGGGCAGAGGAGGGGGGAGGGGAGGAGTGCGGGGCGTGGCTAGCAATGGCAACCTTTCCCACGTTGGAGCGGGGCCAGGGAGGAGTGGCAAGGGGGGGGAGGCCCCCCCCCCCCCGAGCCGGGGGGGAGTCGGAGTGTGGCAGGAGCAGCCGGGTCAGCGCAAACCAGCTGACTTACGGGAGTACGATGGAGGGTACATCGCGGCTAGGAGGGGTCCTAGCCTGGGGGGGGGGGGGGGGGGGGGGGGGGGGGGGGGGAGGGGGGTTAGGGAGGGACACCGGGTTGCTGCTGGAAAGACCAGAAACGGGAAGTGGAGGACTGGAGAGGTGGGGGGAGGGGGCCATCGCCATGGGGAGCGGGTCAGAAGGGGAGGGTCGACCCGGGGCGAGCAGGGAACGGGACATGGCTAATCGGCAGGGGAAGGGGGCGGGTCGTTCCGCGACCCGGCTGATCACTTGGAACGTGAGGGGGCTGAATGGGCCGGTCAAGAGATCAAGGGTATTCTCACACCTGAAGGGACTGAAGGCTAATGTAGCAATGTTACAGGAGACCCATTTGAAGGTAGTGGACCAGGTTCGCCTGAGAAGGGGGTGGGTGGGACAGGTGTTCCACTCTGGATTGGACGCAAAGAACCGGGGGGTGGCGATTCTGGTGGGAAAGAGGGTGTCGTTCGTGGCGGAGGAGGTGGTGGCGGATAAGGAGGGTAGGTATGTGATGGTGAAGGGTAAGCTGCAGGGGGAGAAAGTGGTGATGGTCAACGTATATGCCCCGAACTGGGATGACGCGGGTTTTATGAGGCGCCTATTGGGCCTCATTCCGGGACTGGAGGCAGGGGGCTTGATCATGGGGGGGGACTTCAACACAGTGCTGGACCCCGGGCTAGACAGATCGAGCTCAAGGACCAATAGGAGGCCGGCAGCGGCAGAAGTGCTGAGGGGGTACATGGAGCAGATGGGAGGAGTAGACCCATGGAGGTTTGGTAGGCCGAGGGCGAGGGAGTATTCCTTTTTCTCCCACGTCCATAGAGTGTACTCCAGAATCGATTTCTTCGTGTTGAGCAGGGGGCTGATCCCGAGGGTACGGGAAGCTGAGTACTCGGCCATTGCGATCTCTGATCATGCACCACATTGGGTGGATGTGGAAATGGGGGAGGCGCGGGACCAGCGCCCGCTGTGGCGGCTGGATGTGGGGCTGTTAGCGGACGACGAGGTGTGTAAAAGGGTCCGGAAGAGCATTGAGAGCTATCTGGACTTGAATGACACGGGGGAGGTGCAGGTGGGGATGGTCTGGGAGGCCCTGAAGGCAGTGATCAGGGGAGAGCTGATCTCCATAAGGGCACACAGAGAAAGAAAGGAGAGGCAGGAGAGGGAGAGGCTGGTGGGGGAGATATTGGAAGTGGATAGGAGATATGCGGAGGCACCAGAGGAGGGGCTGCTGGGAGAACGGCGCAGCCTGCAGGTCAAGTTCGACCTGCTGACCACCAGGAAGGCAGAGACGCAGTGGAGAAGGGCACAGGGCGCGGTCTATGAGTATGGGGAAAAGGCGAGCAGGATGCTGGCACACCAGCTTCGCAAACGAGATGCGGCTAGGGAGATTGGGGGAGTGAAGGAGAGGGGCGGGAAGGTAGTACAGAAGGGGCAAGAAGTGAACGGGGTCTTCAGGGATTTTTACAAGGAGTTGTATCGGTCTGAGCCGCCGACGAGGATAGGGGGAATGGAGGACTTCCTAAACAAATTGAGGTTCCCAAGGGTCCAGGAGGGGCTGGTAGAAGGGCTGGGGGCGCCAATAGGGCTAGAGGAGCTAGTCAAGGGAATAGGTCAGATGCAAGCGGGGAAGGCGCCGGGGCCAGATGGGTTCCCGGTGGAATTCTACAAGAAAAATGTGGACTTGGTGGGACCGGTACTGGTACGAGCCTTTAATGAGGCGCGAGAGGGGGGGGTTCTGCCCCCGACAATTTCGCAGGCTCTGATCTCCCTGATATTGAAGCGGGATAAAGACCCCGTGCAGTGCGGGTCCTACAGGCCTATCTCGCTTCTGAACGTGGATGCCAAGTTGCTGGCAAAGATCCTGGCAGCTAGAATAGAGGATTGTGTGCCAGGGGTAATCCATGAGGACCAGACGGGGTTCGTGAAGGGGCGGCAGCTCAACACGAACGTGCGGAGATTGCTGAATGTAATTATGATGCCGGCAGTGGAGGGGGAGGCTGAGATAGTGGTAGCGCTGGACGCGGAGAAGGCATTCGATAGGGTGGAGTGGGAGTACCTGTGGGAGACGTTGGAACGGTTTGGGTTTGGGGAAGGGTTTATTAAGTGGGTGAAGTTGCTCTACTCGGCCCCGACGGCGAGTGTAGTGACAAACGGGAGGAGGTCGGAGTATTTCGGGCTCCACCGAGGGACCAGGCAGGGATGTCCCCTATCCCCCCTACTTTTCGCACTGGCGATCGAACCGTTGGCGATGGCACTGAGGGGTTCAGGGGGGTGGAGAGGACTGACTAGGGGAGGGGAGGAACATCGAGTATCGCTGTATGCGGATGATCTACTGCTGTACGTGGCAGACCCAGAAGGGGGAATGCCGGAGATAATGGAACTATTAGCAGAGTTTGGGGACTTTTCGGGGTACAAACTAAATTTGGGCAAAAGCGAGGTTTTTGTGATACACCCGGGGGACCAGGGAGAGGGTATTGGGAGACTCCCCTTCAAGCGAGCAGGAAAGAGCTTTAGGTACTTAGGGGTGCAGGTGGCAAGGAACTGGGGGACCCTCCACAAGTTGAACTTTTCCAGGCTGGTGGAACAGATGGAGGAGGAATTTAAGAGGTGGGACATGGTACCGCTGTCGCTGGCGGGGAGGGTGCAGTCAATCAAAATGACGGTCCTCCCAAGGTTCCTGTTTTTATTTCAGTGCTTGCCCATCTTCCTCCCTAGGGCCTTCTTCAAAAAGGTGACGAGTAGCATCATGAGCTACGTGTGGGCGCACGGCACCCCAAAGGTGAGGAGGGTCTTTTTGGAGCGGAGTAGGGACAGTGGAGGGCTGGCACTACCCAATCTCTCGGGGTATTACTGGGCGGCAAATGTGTCAATGGTGCGCAAGTGGATGATGGAAGGGGAGGGGGCAGCTTGGAAACGAATGGAGAGGGCGTCCTGTGGCAACACAAGCCTGGGGGCCCTAGTAACGGCACCAGGGCCGCTCCCCCCCACGAGGTACACCACGAGCCCGGTGGTGGCGGCCACCCTCAAGATATGGGGGCAGTGGAGGCGTCACAGGGGGGAAATGGGAGGTCTGTTGGCGGCGCCAATAAGAGGGAACCATAGATTCATCCCGGGGAACATCGACGGGGGATTTCAGAGCTGGTACAGGGTGGGCATACGGCAGCTGAAGGACCTGTTTATAGAGGGGAGGTTTGCGAGCCTGGGAGGGCTGGAGGAGAAGTTTGAGCTCCCTCCGGGTAATATGTTCAGATATTTACAAGTGAAGGCATTTGCTAGACGGCAGGTGGAGGGGTTCCCCCTGCTCCCCAGTAAGGGGGCGAGTGATAGGGTGCTCTCGGGGGTCTGGGTCGGAGGGGGGAAGATATCAGACATCTACAAGATAATGCAGGAGGCGGAAGAAGCATCAGGGGAGGAGCTGAAAGCCAAGTGAGAAGGGGAGCTGGGAGAGCAGAGAGAAGACGGGACGTGGGCGGATGCACTGGAGAAGGTCAATTCTTCGTCCTCGTGTGCGAGGCTGAGCCTCATTCAATTTAAGGTGCTGCATAGAGCTCACATGACGGGGACAAGGATGAGCCGGTTCTTTGGGGGTGAGGACAGGTGTGTCAGATGTCTGGGAAGCCCAGCGAACCATGTGCATATGTTCTGGGCATGTCCGGTGCTGGAAGGGTTCTGGAAGGGGGTGGCAAGGACGGTGTCGAAGGTGGTGGGGTCCAGGGTCAAACCAGGATGGGGGCTTGCGATCTTTGGGGTCGGGGTAGAACCGGGGGTACAGGAGGCTAGGGAGGCCGGAATACTGGCCTTTGCGTCCCTAGTGGCTCGACGAAGGATATTAATTCAATGGAAGGACGCGAGGCCTCCAAGCGTTGAAACTTGGATTAACGATATGGCTAGCTATATTCAGCTAGAAAGGATCAAATTTGCCCTGAGAGGGTCGGTACAGGGATTCTCCAGGCGGTGGCAACCTTTCCTTGACTTTTTAGATCAGAGATAGACGTTCGGGGTCGTGGCAGCAGCAACCCGGGGGGGGGAGGGGAGGGACGGGGGGGGGGGGGGGGGAAGGGGAGGGGAGGGGAGGGGGGGGGGGGAGGGGAGGGGGGGCAGCAATGGTCGTGGGGGGACATGCATGACTGTAACGCGGGCAAGTCTGCTCGCTGCTCATGTCTGAAACTGTAGGCTGCCTTGTTTGTTAAGTTGTTGCTTGGGGAGGGGGGGGGGGGGGGGGAGGACTGGTGCGCGCGAGAGGGCGGGCGAGGGAGGGATATTTGCCTAGAGGGATTGTGTTGTATATAATTTAAAAAATAGTAGGGGTAAATGTTTGTATGGAAAAACTCTTTCAATAAAAATTATTTAAAAAAAAAAGAGATAGAAGATCAGCAATGATCATATTGAATGGCGGAGCAGGTTTGAAGGGCTGAATGGCCTACTCCTAATTTCTATCTCTATGTCACCCAATATAGAGAATTGAAAATCTGTCAAAGGAACCATGATGTTTTATGCAGTAAAGTAGCACTTTTAATAGTTTCCAATGATTATTTCATATTAAAAAAGTAGAGAATTTGCACTGCTGACTTGCGCTGGTAGTTATATTTAGTTTGAAACAAAGAGGAATATTTTCTGTTGCACGCCCTAATGAGAAACATTTGATTCCAGTGGTTTCTTCAGTACCAATGTTAACTGCTTTGATGAACACACAAAGGATCAAAAAATCAAAATTTGAAAGGAAAAATGCATATGCAAGGAATTGTTCTCATCAGAAATTCACTTTCTACTGTTACCGTTGAACTGATAAATAGCCATTGCAAAGTATAGTTTTAAAGGCTTAGTTTCAAATGTCAACTATTCTCAGCTAATAAAACTCCACTCCATAGCATAAACATACTCCTGCTAACAAAGCTATAACACATGGAAATTTTCCAACATCCTCAACTACACTGTAAATTAGTTTCTGCTACAGACTATACAACTTGCCCATTTTTCCATGTTTTAAAGTGGCATCCTCATTTCCCAGTGACGGGTATAGCTGGTTGTTAGGCAAAGTATTGAGTGTTGTTAGCAACATATAACACAATGACACCAGCTGCTATGTGATGCCATCATTCACTTTCATTCTCATTGCCTCATGGCAGTTGTACGAGATGAAGGGTGAGTGAGTAACAAATGAAGTTGGTTGACACCAATAACATAAGATTCTACTTCAATCCAGTATCTCATCCACAATTATGAACAAACTGATTTGCAAGTGTAAAAAAATGCAGTACTCAGTTCTATCTGCAATTACCAATCGCATATTCCTTTTAGTTAGCACTAGCACTGGTACATTTTTTAAAAGAATTTTAATAGATGCATGCATCACTGGCAAGGCCAGCATTTGTTTCCCATCCTAGATTGTCTTTGAAGGCCAGCCTCTTTCTTGAGCTACTGCAATCCATCTGGCGTAGATACACGCCACAGTGGATGCTCGGGGGTTTGAGGATTTGGACTCAACAACAGTGAAGGAACAATGTATTGGTAAGTCAGGATGGCACGTGGCTTGAAGGATAACTTGGAGGTGGTGTTCCCATGCAACTGCTGTCTCCATCCTTGGTGGTTGAGATCATAGGTTTGGAAGGTGCTATGAAAGGAGTCTCAACCTTTTGGGACAGAAATTTTGCAGATTTCTACAGTTGTGTGTGAGAAAGAGAACAGAGTGAATTTTCCCTAAATTACATAGCTCTAATCTCAAAACTATGTTCAAAAGCAATAATACAACAGCATTACAAATAACAAGAACTTGAACTCTTTTCATTCTGTTCAAAGATTTTTAATACTTCACCTTAATAACTTGTCATTACACCATAGTTTACAGCTTGGTCTTTTTATTTCAGTCGTCATTCAAAAAATAAGATACCGAAGTAGTGAACAAACCGAACAAGGTGTTGTAAGAGTGCAATAAGAGGCATATATCATGATTACTTCATGCTGAAACCCAGCCGATCAGCATTGTCAAGAGGATGGCCCATTAGCACCTTCTCAAGGACAAGGTTGGATTGGCAATAGTGCTGGCTTTACCACTTCTGTTGCCAATATTCCAAGATTAATTTTAAAATTCAGATTTAAGCCCAGGATGAAAGAGTGAGACAGATCATGATCCATTTCCATTGGAACCAAAGCAATTCTTCATACCATAATAATATTCTATGGCTGTCCACAAAGCACTCAAGACTCTCATTCATCTAATGCCAGAAGATTAATTAACAGGATTAAATCAACAAAACGATTATATTGTATTCCATGAGACTGATTATTGTGCATCCCACAGTTAATGTCAGAATATTTCTCCTTTCACCATTAACTTAATGGGTTGGTACTTTTTAGCAATTTTATTAAATATATTTGAAATTAATAAATGACTCAATCTTAACAGGTTAGGAAGGTAAAAATCCTAAACTCTCAAGTACAAATCCTAAGCTCTGCATGTTCTCCCCGTGTCTGCGTGGGTTTTCTCCAGGTGCTCCGGTTTCCTCCCATAGTCCAAAGACGTGCAGGTTAGGTGGATTGGGCATGCTAAATTGCCCTTAGTGACCAAAACGGGTTAAGAGGGGTTATTGGGTTACCGGGATAGGGTGGAAGTGAGGGCTTATGTTGGTCAGTGTAGACTTGATGGGCCGAATGGCTTCCTTCTGCACTGTATGTTCTATGTTCAGATTAAGCTCTCCAGTCAGTTCAATTCTCCACTTAAAAAAAAACAGAGCAGCACAGTAGCACACGTGGATAGCACTGTGGCTTCACAGCGCCAGGGTCCCAGGTTCAATTCCCCACTGGGTCACTGTCTGTGCAGAGTCTACATGTTCTCCCCATGTCTGTGTGGGTTTCCTCCAGGTGCTCCGGTTTCCTCCCACAGTCCAAAGACATGCAGGTTAGGTGGATTGGCCAGGATAAATTGCCCTTAGTGATCAAAAAGGTTGGGAGAGGTCATTGGGTTGTGGGGAGAGGGTGGAAGTGAGGGCTTAAGTTGAGGTCAGTGCAGACTCGATGGGCCGGATGATCTCCCTCTACACTGTATGTTCTAGAAGTAGAAAGACTCTAGTCAACACACCAGTTCTCCTTAATACAAACCGGCAAAGTGCTCAATGAGTGCTCTAATATCTTCATGTATGTACTGATATGTGCTTCTATGGAACCTTCCATGTTGACAGTCATCAACAGAGCAGTCCCTGGTGAAGCTTGACACAATTTATTGGCAGACTGCTTCACTCCTTTGTCCTCTCAGGGAGCCACTGTCACAGACATGTCACTACTTAACAGCTAAAGCACAGAATCACTTCTTCAATAATTTGCCTCATTTAAGATGTCAAGGTCTGCACCCAAGAGTCACAGTTTTTACTTTTGAGGCATGCAAAACATTTTGGTCACACTAGTGCGATCACTTAATCTAGAATACGGCAATTTGCACTAAGTCACCCTTCATCCCAATCTTGACTGATGCATTTCCAAGTCCCAAGGCATTGTTTTTCATTCATTCAAGGCTGGCTTGGCAAGTATTTATTGCCCATTCTTATTGCCCTGGAGAAGGTGGTGGGGAGCAGTCAATGTGGTGTAGGTACACCCACAGTGCTGGTAGGGAGAGAGTTCCAGGGTTTTGACCCAGTGACAGTGAAGAAACGATGATATATTTCCAAGTCAGAATGGTGTGGCTTGGAGAGGAATTTTCAGGTGGTGGTGTTTCCATGTATCGACTATCTTTTCTTTCTAGATGGCAGCAATTATGGGTTTGGAAGTTGCTAAGGAGTCTTGGTGAGTTCCTGCAATGCATCTTGTAGATGGCACACGCTGCATTGG